>NW_027187391.1:53731450-53827373 GCF_028583685.1 Petaurus breviceps papuanus
CTCAGGTACTGTAGTCATCTTATCACTTGCCCTCACTTCACACACACATCCAATTTATTGTAAAATCCTGTTTCTTCCTTCAAGGCATTTGTTATATTTATCCTCCACTGGCCCCTTAAATAGTCTATCACCCTACAACAGGCCCTCTCACCTAGACTACAGTAGCAGCCATCTAATTGGTATTCCTGATTCAAATCTCTTCCCAGTTCAATTCAACCTCCTTAGAGCTGTCAAAGCGATTTTCCTAAAGTGTAGGATTGACCATTTCACCCCCTCCCAATAAATTCCAGCAGCTCTTTATTAACCTCCAAGATCAGATATAAAATCTTGTGGCAGTTAAAGCCCTTAACAACTTTGCCTCGTTTATCTTTCCAGTCTTCTTATGCTTTTCTCCCATCCACAAACTCTAGGATCCAGTTTCACTGGACTACTTGTTTCTAACACATAATACTCTATCTTGCAGGCTATGCATTTTTGCCCACTGTCTATCTCCCAAGTCTAGAATGATCTCTCCTTAATTTTCCCCTCCTAACTCCTCTGGCTCTACTCACGAGTCAGTTGAAATCCTACTTTCTGCAAGAGGACTTTAAGGACACTCTAACAACCTCTTCCCAATCTTCCAGGCCTTCCCTCTAAGATTATCTTCCATTTACATAGCATATATCTTGTATTTACATAATTATTTGCACATGGTCTCTTCCATTAGAATGTCAGTGCCTTGAGGGAAAGGACAATCGCTTTGCTTTTCTTCGTAACCCCAGTGCTGAGCACAATTCTTGACATACATTGTTGTTGAGTAGTTTCAGTCTGGTCTGACTTTCCATGACCCCATTGAGGGTTTTCTTGGCAAAGATACTGGAGTGGTTTGCCATTTCCTTCTCCAGATCTTTTTTATAGAGAAGGAAACTGAGGCAAATAGAGTTAAATTACTTGCCCAGCTAGTTAAGTGTCTGAAGCCAGATTTGAACTAGGGAAGATAAGTCTTCCTGACTCTAGGCCTGGCACTTTATGCACTGTGCCATCTAGCTGCCTTCCTGATAACATAGTCTATAAATGTCTGCTAACTGACTGACTAATGTACAGATTATCCTGGATTCTTGAAGGATTTGGGGAGGGAAGGGGAGCATTATTAATCATAAATCTAGATCTTGGAAGGACCTTAGAGCTCATCAAGTTCAATTTCATCATTTTATAGAGGAAGAAATGAAGGCCCATAGGGATCAAGTGATTTGTCCCAGGTAACACAGCTAGTAAGTAACAGGTGGGATATGAACTCAGTTTCTATGACTTCCAAGGTCAGGTTTCAAGATCAGAGTTTTACCCCCTTACTGTGCAGTCCTACTAAGCTGGTATGTCCATTTTCTAAAGACAAGGCTAGTTAAGTTGTGAGAGGCACACCACCAGGTTGATTGAAAGATCATTAATTTTTCATCCATAGAAACTTTTAAAGACCATCTACTAAGTGGTTGGGATATTGTGATTTGTTAAGTTGATGGACAGAGACCTACAATGACAAAAATCACAGATCTTTGAAGTATTGTAGTCTATACCATTCAGCATTTGAGCAGCTAGGAGGAGCAGTGAATAGAGCTCAGGGCTATAGTACCAGACTTCTTCCTGAGTTCAAGTCTAGCCTTGGACACTAGCTGTGTGACCTTGAGCAAGTCAGTTAACCCTGTTTGCCTCAGTTTCCTCATCTGTAAAATGAGCTAGAGAAGGAAATGGCAAACCACTCCAGTATCTTTGCCAAGAAAATCCCAAATGGAGTCATGAAGAATCAAATGTGACTAAAAATGACTGAACAACACATTTCAGTATTGTATGTTCTACACAAAAAAGTGGGTAAGATATAGTCTTCTCAAGAAGGTTATAGCATTGGGAGTATTCAATTTAAATGTGTGAAACAATTCTGCAATAATACAAAGCAGTCATAACAGATTTGTGAATGATTTTCTCTTTTCACATCCATATTTATATAGCATGGTCAATGTGTGTCGAATGACTTATCAGAGGCACTTGCTATTAAAAACAAATCATCTATAAGCATGCTTACTTTAAAATAGCATGATTTAAAAAAAAATCTGATCTGCAATAATGGTGGAAATGTTATGTAAAGCATTCTAGACACAGCATGGAAATGCTTCATAACTTAACCACCTAAAACCACGGTATTTTCTATGTGTGTTTTCCTACAGTGTAACAGCAGTGTGATTGGCCAGATTTGGTGTTAAGAGGAACCTATGCTTAGATCCTGCCTTTCCCACTTCCTAGCTGTGTGAGCATAGGGAAATCACTGAAAATACCTCAGTGTTGGTTGCCTCATCTATTCAGATGGATTTCATAATACCTGGAAGGCCTGCTTCACAGGCTTGTTTTGGGAATCAACTGAGATAAGTAGGTCAAGTGCTTTGTAAAACTTAAAAGTGCCATATAACTGTCAGTTGTCGTTACATATTTATAATGTTTTACTCCTAGCCATTCTGCCTTTGACACATTCTAGCTGTGTGGCCAAGAGAAAGTCACTTAACCTCTCAGTGCTCCAGGCAACTTTCTTAAAACTAAGTTGCAGAGCAGTGGCCTCTATGTAACAGCAGAGGGAGTTTCTTCCAAAGGAGAAATTCCAGACCCAGTCAGAGATGTTAGATGGATAGACAGATGGATGGATAGATAAATAGATGATTGTTGTGTTTGTCCTTTATTTTCAAAGAAGACCATGGCATCAGAGAACTGATGACATGACTTCCAGTTGACTAGGTCAGTCTAGTTGACTAGGAGGGTTATGCAAGGTCACCAGCCTCATTTTCTCCTCCAGAGCCATCTGGATCCAATGACCAGATATTCATCAGGATGACTGGAGATGATTCAAGATGCAATGGGAGACCCTGGCCATTTTAGGCTAAGGCTTTTTCAGTTACTCACTTAAGAATGAGGTAATGTTCATTCAGTGAATAGGCCTCTTTAAGAAGTAAGTATAGGGATGGCCTCTTTAATTAGAAAAATAAAAATAAAAAAAAAATCAAGTTGGGTGGGTAAGACTCTCAGGGTTGATGATCCAAGGAGAAGCAGTTACTATTGACATTCACTTTAAGCCTGGAGTCTGGGCCCAAAATACATCCCTTAAGTGGAGCTTGGGCAAGGACCTATTGTGGTCTAATCTATGAGCTTCAGAGTGAACTGGGTTTAAATTTACACATGGCTTCTAATAATCAGAAAAAGCATTGGACTAGGAATCAAGACCTAAACAGAAAATCCCAGTGGTTCATTTAGGAGGTGCATAGCCTTGGGCAAGTCACTTTTAAATGGGGCTAATATACTAAGCATGCCCTGAGGCTCTATTGAGATCACGTATCCCAAAGTACTCTGTAAACAAAGGTTCAAGATTATTTCACCAGTTAGGCTTAAAGCCCCACTTTTGTGTTACCTGACAGCAAGTTGATTGTTAATTGCTTTCTGAATATACCTCATTAAATCTTCAGTGGCTAGTTCCACCTCCATAACTTTCTTATATGCAGTAGCTAGATGGTGCAGTGGACAATGCACTGGGCTTGGAGTCAGGAAGACCTATCTTCCTGAGTTCAAATTTGACCTCAGACACTTACTAGCTGTGTAGTAAGTCATTTAACCCTGGGGCAAGTCACTTAACCCTGTTTGCCTCACTTTTCTCATCTGTAAAAAGAGCTGGAGAAGCAAATGGCAAACTGCTCCAGTATCCTTGCCAAGAAAATCCCAAGTGGAATCAGGAAGAGTCAGACACAACTGAAAATGAATGAACAACAAAAGTAAAATTCTTTGGCAGTCTAGAAAGAAAAAGGCATGGATTTTACAAGCACAAAAAACACTGTATTTGAAGAGAAAGGATCTAGGTTCTGATCTTGTCTCTGCCACTTATTTTCTATATGACCTTGGGTAAATCATTTAATTTCTCCAGGCCTTTGTTTCCTCATCTACAAAATGAGGAGATGGTCTACATTAGGGGTTCTTAACCTGGGATTTCTGAATTTTTTTTTCATATTTTGATGACTGAGTTTAATTGGTTTTCTTTTTAAGCCTATGTATTTTATTTTACACATTTAAATACATTATTCTGAGAAGGAATCCATTAGGCATCGCCAGTCTAATGAGAGAGTTATATTTGATTCTAGGGATAATAGGGAACCACTAGTTTATTGAGTAGGGAATAGAAGGGGAGGTGGTAGCTACATGGTCAAACCTGAACTTTGGGAAGATTACTTTGAAAGCTGAGTGGATGACTTGGAGTAGGGAGGAACTTGAGACAGGCAGACCCATCATCAGGCTGTTAAAATAGTCTAAGCAAGAGGTGATGAGAGTCTCCATAAGGGCAGTAGTAGTTTCAGAGGAAAGGAGACAGATGTCATAAAAGTAAAATTGACAGGTCTTGGCAACAGATTGGATATAGGGGATGAGAAAATGAGGAGTTAAGAATGATAACCTAGATCTAGGCTATAAATATGGTCAATATACTCACTTGTATTCAACTGGAAAAAAAAAATGATAACCTTGGCTGCAAGACTGGGTGACTAAAAGGATGGATATATGTAATGGGAATGCAAATTTGGAAGATCTTCCCTGCCCCTAGGCTAAAGTGCACCTGAAGCCTGGGGTGGGAGGCTTGTTTTTCAGTAGATACTTCTTGATTGGCCAGTGAGTCAATAAGGTTGTTACATTCTACGAGCCAGGAGAAGGCTATATAAGCCCTGATGTGAGGCTTTGTTTTGGGGACTCACTTTGAAAAGTGTTCTGTGATTTGATCTGAATTTTGGGAAGCCATTGTTGAGAGTCCCCCGGCTTTGAAAAACCCAGATGTGGAAACCCAGATGTTGACTGGGTATGGATGTAATGGTTGGACAGTTTGGAAATCTGTCTACTTGATCTGTTTCTGTCTTGATAATTCTGCCTGTATGCTTTGAAGTTCGGGGTGCTGACCTTTTTCCCCTGAACAAGGTAAACAATATATGTCTGACTGATTAAAGTAAGCTTGTTAACCCATTTTGAGTTGCTTTCCTTTAACAAAGCAGATCCAAGAACCTGTGCTAGCAGCCACCCTGGGAACGCTGGGGTGCTTGCTGCTACAATGTACCCTCCAGGATTACAAGGAAGTTAGGAAGAAGGGAGGGGTTTGCGCAGAAAGGAAAATAAGTTCGGTTTTGGATGTATTGAGTTTAAGATGTCTACAGGATATCCACTTTGAAATTCTTCATAGAGATGATATTCACATTTATGGCAACTGATGAGGTTGCCAAATGACAGTATAAAGGGAGAAGAGAAGAGAACCCAGGTTAGAGCCTTCTAGGATACTCATGGTTGCTGGGGATTTTCTGAATGAAGATCCAATAAAAGAGACTGAGAGTGGTCAGACAGGTAGGAAGACAACCAGTAGAGAGTAGGGTCCTGAAAACCTATAACCTGTGTCAGCATCTGTAGAGAGGCCAAGAAAGATGAGAACTGAGGAAAGGGCATTAGATTTGGCAATTAATAGTTTATAACTTTGGAGGACAGTTTTAGTTAAACAATGAGGTCAGTAATCAAACTGTAGAGAGTAAGAGAATAAGAAAGGAAATATAGGCACCCATTATCGATTGCTTTCTCAAGGAGTTTAGGCACAAAAAGGAAAAGATAAATGAATCAATTGAGGGTTTTTGACGATGGGGAAAGTATGGGCGTATGTGTAGGCAGTAGAAAAGTAGCCATTGGACAAGTCAGGAAGCATTTCAGGCAAGAGATTATGAGGAATTGAAATAGAGTAGTAGCTAGCTAGCTGCTGATAAATGTTTAACAATCAGCTGTCTAGGGGAAAATTAGGATATACTTTTAAGTTTAATCTGCATTGTTAACATTTTCTCTATCACTATCTTAAGTCTAGTCAATTAGTAAACCAATGTAGAATATTCAAATCAAGCTCAAATTTAAAGGAAGCTCATTGAATCTCAAATGGATGATGTATGGGATGCGGACCCAGATGTATTGTTACATATGGTAACAAAAAAGAACTATTCTTTTCTTAGCAAACATTGGAAATCCTCATGAAAACAGAAGTTTGGAAGAGATCATAGATTTTGATCTCAAGGTCATCTAATCTAATCTGTATGTTTTGTGGTTGCCATTTTTATTATTTTAATGTTTGGGTTATTTTACATATGAAGAAACTGGGAGCCAGAGAGGTTAAGTGATTTGGATAAGGTCACATAAATAGTAGATCTGGGGTTCAAAACCAGGTCTTCTGAATTTGAATCCAGCCTTCCAAATGATGCACAAAACTGGAAATCAGGTAAGGTGTCCATAAACATCTGCTATACTAAAGTGTCATTCAGCTTTATCCAGTCATCCCATTAATAACAAATTTGATCTAAGACACTAGTTATGTGACCCTGGGCAAGTCATTTAGCCCTGTTTGTCTGAATTTACTTATTTATAAAAAGAGCTGGAGAAGGAAATGGCAAATTATTCCAGTATACTTGCCAAGAAAATACAAATGAGATCACAAAGAGTTGGACTTAACAACAGCAAAAGTAAAATTCTTTGGCAGCCTAGAAAAAAAAAAGTTTTTTTCTCTAAGCAATAAAATAATTTCTTCTTAAATATACTGACTGATCTAAGGTCCTTTTCAACTTGAAATATGCCAAATCCCAAGACTCACAATCACAGACAAGCATTTAATTTTTACAACATACTAAAAGCTCATGTATTCAGAATCAACTCATTGGGATCATTTTATTATTCAAAATAATATTGTGAAATAGTTGTCTGAATAATCCATTTTGAAAAGACATTGCAGACCAATTAATGGTACAAAATCAAAGAGAAAGTATCTAACCTGCTGATGGATGAAAAATTTAAGCACTTTAGAGGCACCATTTCCATATAAATATTTGATGCATACTTACATACTCATTTTCTTCCATTCACTAAGGAAGTCCTTACATACTACTTTGTTTTGAACTTCTCTAAATCACTTATTACGTATTGTTGTGTTGTCTGTGTATGTATAGGGGTTTGATTGTAGGCTTTATTGTGACAGGAACCATGTGCTACTGAAACTTCTTATCTCTCCCAACACCTATAATAATATTCTGCATAGAGATTATTCTTTATAAATGTTAAAATTAATTGAAATCCAAAGAAACTTTCTTGTCAAAACACACAAAAATGCTTTGGTAGTCAGATCCAAGTACTTTGCTTATTGAACTATATTTTAACAATTCTGTAACTATTTTCATTAAATCAGAAAGGATTTTCTTGCTCATTCCACCTAATCAGTCCAACTAAGTTTTTTTTTCTCCCCCAGAAAAAAAAAATCAATAATCCTATGCCATTAATAGGTTCCCCACTGGCTGATGAAACTTTTGGCCTCAGCAACTTATTTCTATTTTTATGGGAGAAGGACTACATATATTGAAGAAACAATAGCTCCTTGAAACATCAAAGTGACTATATTAGGTCCTACATTTGGTATCCTCTTATTAAGCTATTTCCCTTAAATTATAAATTTATCAAGGGCTGGAGCCATCTTCCTTCCAGTATGCCATAATGAAATCCCCAAAGTATCTCCTCTCTTGCATACATGGAGTAGAAGCTCAATAAATGTTAATTGATGATGACAGCAATGATGATAACAAATAGCTGAGATTCCCTTGAGCTTTGTTCAGAATGCAGTGGTTGAAATAAAGAACTTTTCTCCATTGATTTTTACACCCCACCCCAAACAAGCCACTACTGTCACTTCCAATGAAAGCCCAAGGTTTCTCAGACATTATTGGCTTCTAATGCTGAGTCAAAAGGCTCCCGGGGGAAATACAGTAGTTCCTTAATCAACCATTGAGGAAAATCATAGTATATGGCTAAGATTTTTTAGAATTAGATGGAATACCAAGTAAATGAGCAGATTCAGATCTTTTTTGACATTAGCAACAGTCTTATAGAAAGTATTGTCACATGGATAGGAAATGACTCTTTTCTAACTTTATTTTCATATGGTATTCCTTTACTTATTTTCATCCAGAGTGTGTTGGGTATCTTCCTCATTGATGGATTGTAAACTCAAGGTGATTCAATGTGCTATGGCAGCCAAGAAAGCAAATGTCATCTTAGGATAAATAGAGGCATAGTGTCCAGGATTAAGGAAGTGATAGCCTCACTGTATTGTGCTGTGGTCAGACCGTTTCTAGAGTATAACATTCAGGTCTGAGTGCTATATAGTAAAAGAAGACCTTGAAAGTCTGGGGAGTATCCAGAGTAGGCAACTGCTAAGGTAGGATTCTAGGAGCCCTCTAGTCTTTACTCAGTCGTGCTCAGACCACATTTGGAACATTATGCTCAATTCTCAGTGCTACATGAAAGGACACACATGGATAAGCCGGATGGATAGTGTCCAGAGAAGAATGACTATAATAAAAGGCTTCAAGTTCTTTCCATACGAGGATTGGTTGGAGGAACTAGGGATATTTAACCTGGAGAAGAGAATTATTGGGAGGATATGGTAGCTGTTTTCAAGTACTCAGAGGACCTTCATTTGGAAGATTACAACAACATAGAACATTTCATCTTGTTCTGTTTGGCTCCAGAAGGCAGAACTAACAGTAATGGATAAAAGATATAGAGGCAGATTTTTGGCCCATCATAAGAAAAAAAATTTTCCTAACAATTAGAGTTGTCCAGAAGTAGAACAGACTGCTTCAAAGAGGGTTTTCCTTCCTACAAGTCTTTATTTAAGTAAAGATTAAACAACCACTTATCATGTAGGTTGTAGGGGCCATTTTTATTCGGACAGATTTGGCAAAGTGGTCTCTGAGGTTCCTTCTACCTCTGAGATTCTGTAAAACAAAATATATTGATTCTGAACCAGAAAACTTGGGTTCAAATCCCAGTTCTGCTACTTACTATTTACATTGAACAAAGCATGTTACCTCACTAGGCCTCACTTTCTTCATCATAAAAATGAGAAATTTGCATAAAATTATTTCTGCCTCTTGCATCCAAGGCTTCTAAATTTAGACTACATTCTAAGTCTCGTGATCTTGTAATTTGAATATAATTTTTAACCTCAAGTTTTTAAGATACCTTTTGACTTCTTAAAAATTGATCTCCTGCCATCAAAATTTACTGAATGATACAGAATATCCCTGCATGATTCTGACATGCTGACAACCCTATGATACTCTCATGGACCCATAATCTTGTCAAAGTTGGTCCTGTTTCCACAAGTACATCCTAAGCATCTCTTATCTATGTCCTTCCATAAACATGCTATAAATCATCACCCAGAAGGCTGGAAGCTTTCCTATAAGTCTTTTAACATTTTAGTATATTCCCATGATTAAAAAAAAATAAATGCAAATATTTTAAATCAAATATAGAAGCTACTGCCTAGTGCCATATTTAGCATAAACTGCCTATCTGGATTATATTTACTTCAAGTCCTCAGACTCATAGATATAGGGTAAGACCACAAAACCTTAGGGGGAAAAACTTAGTAGTCATATGGGAAAGGAGGGATTCTTCCATCCTTCCTTTGGGGCAAAGGAAAGGCAAGAGGCAGCATGGCCTAATGAATAGACCTTCAAGTCTAGATAATCTCAAGTCAAAACCTGAGTATGAAAACACTTGGAGCACAGGCTATGTGTGACCCTGGGCAGATTGCTTAGCCTTTCAGTGCCCTAGGCAACTCACTAAGATTGAAAGTTGCAGCAAAAATGACATTTTGTATTGATAGAGATTTTTTTTCACTTTGAAATTGTCTGGGGGCAAGTAGGTGGCACAGTGAATAGAGCACCGGCCCTGGAGTCAGGAGAACCTGAGTTCAAACTCTGCCTGAGACACTTAACACAAAAACTAACCATGTGACTTTGGGCATGTTACTTAACCCCAATTGCCCTCCAAAAAAGCAAAAAAAAAAAATTCTCTGTAAAAAGAAATTAAGAAATCTAGTCTTTATCCTAATGTTTCTAGATCAGACCTGCACAAATCTGCAGTAGGTAGGGGCCAACATTGAAATAGGCTAAATTTCTTTGGGCTAAAGATAAATTAGACTAGAGACAGGCTGATGATGGTTGATTATGGCAGGTATGTGACAAACAAGAGAGAGTGCTCAGTGGCAACCCTGTATTTTTCATGGGCAGCCTGAAATCCTTTGGTAGGCTGCAAGTAGCCCACAGGTAGTTTGTTGTGCAGGCCTGTTCTAGACTCTGGGCTTTAGCATAATTACAAAGGCAAACCATTCTGAACTTTTGTATTGGTATGGCTGACATCTTGCATAGTGCCTGGCACTTAGGTGCTTGTTGATTGATTAATAGATTGTTTACAGGTAGGTAATTTGAGGAACTGACAAAATTTGGAGTATGATCCAAATTATTCCAAATTTGAGGAATATTCTAGTTTAGAGATATCTATGTTCTATTCACAGAAACTTTTGATGTCTATGACACTGCATTAAATTTAAGAGAAAACTCCAAAGTTAAACTGTTCTAGCTAGTAATCTGTTGATGAGTATCCAAATCACCAATGATTATATGGTCAAGCATGTAGATTATTGTCTTTAATATTTATACAGTTTGTTCATAGCACCACCATAGCCCTACACCTGTACAAATTAACAGAAACCCCCCTACTAACTTTTACTGAATTAATAAACAGCTAGTTTTAAAATAAAATTAATTTTTCAAAGTATTTCTGATATCGGCTGGAAAGAACACAACTCTGAAATCAGAGGATCCAATTGCAAATTTCACTACCTTTCACAAATCACTTTTTCTCCCTGGGTCTCAATTTTCCCATCTGTAAAATGGTTGTTTTTCGGTCATGTCTGATTCTCTGTGACTTCATTTGGAGTTTTTGATTCTGCTTTGTTTTTTGTTTTTCTTGGCAAAGATCCTGGAGTGCTTTGCTATTTCCTTCTCTCCAGTTCATTTACAGATGAGAAAAGTGAGGCAAACAGTGTTAAGTGATTTGCTAGAGGTCACACAGCTAGTAAGCATCTGACATTAGATTTTAACTCAGGAAGACTCATCTTCCTGACTCCAGGTCCAGTATTCTACCTACTGTGCCACCTAGTTGAACCTTTTGTAAAATTAGGGGTTTGGATTAGAAAGCCTCAAGAGAATCATTCCAGCTCTTGTGCTTTGATCTCATAAATCTATGGTAAAATTATTTTTTTGGGGGGTTAACAAGCTTACTTTAATCAGTCAAATATGTATCGTTTACCTAGTTCAGGGGGAAAAGGTCAGCACCCGAACTTCAGAATATACAGTATGGTAAAATTATTTGATACTATTAATGACCCTAGGCTTCTCCCTAAAACAAAGGCCTATCTTTGGAATACCAATATGAATAGGAAGAGAAATTCTGTCACATAGTGTTTACAGGTCTTGGAGTCAGGGAGTTCTGACTTAAATCTTAACTCTACAGTATATTGTCTGTGTAATTCTGGGCATGTAAATCAACCCCAGAATGCCCCCATGAAATTTTCTGAGACTATAAGTTACAGAAAATTGCTGTTCTGGATTGGTGGAAGGAGTTTATCACACTATTGAAAATCATAGGTTTATACCATGTGCCCTAATATTCTTACTGTGATATTACATGGCAGCAAGTCATGGAGTGCTACTATTGACAAAGAACAGAAGTTGGGGATGATATAAAAAGAAATGGAAAGAAATAAGGTGGATGTGAATAGCTATCAATAAATTTTAAATGAGGAATTGTGTAGGGAAAAATGGTATGAAGAATATCACTGGAAAAATGTACAACTGGAGAACAAAGTAGTGGGAGTAAGGGACAACCTAGAGGACATATGCCCCACAATTACCTCTGCAAAGTCACAAAAATATGAAGGAAGCCAAATGATACACTATCAGGCCTGGAGTCAGTAAGATGAGTTCAAATCCAACCTTAGGCTCTTACTATGAAACTCTGATGAACACCTAACCTCTTCCTGCCTCAGTCTTCTCATCTGTAAAATGGAGGTAATTATAGCTCCTATTTCCTGGGGTTATTGTGAGGATCAAGTGAGATACTATTTTGTAAACTGCTTTGCAAAGTTAAAAGTGCTATATAAAGGGGCGGCCAGGTAGCACAGCAAGTAAGAGCACCGGCTCCACTGTCCGGATGACCTGGGGATGACCTGGGATTGAATCCAGGCTCAGACACTTAGCATCCACCCAGAAACACCTGGCCGTGTAACCCTGAGCAAGTTACTTAACCCCAATTGCTTAGGGGAGGCCAGGTGGCTCAGCAAGTAAGAGCACCGGCTCCAGTGTCAGGATGACCTGGATCAAATCTGGGCTCAGATACTTAGCACCACACCCAGAAATAACAACTGGCCGTGTAACCTTGAGCAAGTTACTTAACCCTGATTGCTTTAAAAATTTTTTTAAAAAAGTGCTATATGAATGTTAGTTATTAGTTAGTTATTAAGCCCCCAGCATATTTGGAGGCCTATCTGTGCCACATTTATAGACCATGGACAAGAGACGCACAGACACAGACAAGTTGCAATCTGTATTATTGTAGGGAGTATCTTCATTAATAATGACATTACTGATCTTTTAGAGTATTATGGTATTTATGGGGACAAGGTCCATTTTTCAAATGAGCACATATATGTGTATGTATTATTACATACACGTGTATATATACATATATAAAATTAATACTAAAATTTGTTTCTATCATGATGTTTTATCTGTTGTATGACAACTCAGATTTTATAATTTAATTAAGATAGATATGTGCCCTATGGCAGGGGGTGGGGTGAAGTGAGAGATTTAATTTTAAATACAATTTTAATAACATCATTTTTAAGCTTCAAATCAAGTTTTTTGCCTACTAATTTGCATATGGTCCTCAACTCACATGCAGGCTTGAGCACATGCACGCACACTCACATAGACGCAAACCCACCCTAATAAATGAATGTAATGACAAATGAGTATGCTGGCATTATAATCAAAGGATTAGAGTGCCAAATACAGAGAAGAAAAGAGCCTACTCCCAGTCAATGAAATCCTGATGAGTTATAAACATTCACAGCATAATGACTTACAGCCCATCTTGAAAGAAAGATTTTCCTGATCTTTGCTAATGAAGTTACAGTAATTTGTACAGACTGCTAAGAGGCAAATGTAATGAAGGAAAAGAACAAATACCAGATGAGGTCAGGGAAATAAATGAGATTTGTGATATAGCAATAGGAATGCGGTATTGGACCTGTCTAGACATTTCCTCTCTCTTGCCACAAGATGTTTATTATTGTCAGTTAGACTATCTGAGATTCTTGCTTTGAAGCTTTATAAAAATCAGCCCTTCCAAAAATACAAAAAAGAAAACTGTTTATTGTAGTTTAAGAAGGCTACTGTTCTTTCTACCTGCTATGTGAATTTGTTTTATTAATGTCAGTTTAATATTTCTTTTTTAAGTACTAATTTGTATTATTTGGGGAAAGAAAGAATATTAAGACAAGATGCAATTGACTCTCTTGTTTATATCTACGATAAACTTCCCTTAACCAATTACATTCCAGTGTTTCATTAGCGTTGGAATTGTGGGTATTCTCTATATTGATGTAGATCCCAATCCACCCATGCCCTTCTCATCTTGTGTGATTCTTGTCTTATATAGATCCCTGATAGAGGATCTAACCCACATACCAGAAACTCTTCTTTAGGTCTCTCCATTTCATTGAGGCCAGTGTAACAGTAGGGCTATTTCATCTGTTGTCTCTCTCAAAGGTATAAAAGATGTTAAAAATCTTGTGACCTAGAGAGGTATTTAATACCATTGTTCTTAGATCATCTTTAAGATTATATTACTCTAGTATATTCTTGTCATTATGGAGAGGAGGCCTAGCATAGTGGATAGAGGGTTGGTTTAATAGTAGGGAAGGCCTAAGTAGGTTCAGGTCCTGCCTCTGACATCACTGGCTATTTTAACCTGGGAAAGACACAACTTCTCATGGTCATGGACAATTTTCAATGGTCATAAGTTGA
Source organism: Petaurus breviceps papuanus (assembly GCF_028583685.1). NCBI lineage: Eukaryota > Metazoa > Chordata > Mammalia > Diprotodontia > Petauridae > Petaurus > Petaurus breviceps. The sequence goes on from NW_027187391.1 coordinate 53,745,448, forward strand.
TAAGATCAGAAGTTACTTATGTAGATTGGTAGAGGGAGTTCACTCACCTGAGAGTTCCCTACACCAAAGAAATCAGAGGTCCAGTCTCATCCTTTAACATCACAAATTAAGAATCAAAAGCATAGAATGTCCAAATATCATGTAAGAGACTGGGCATAACCTAGCCATGTCGAGCATGTGTTGGTGTAATGAAGCGAACATTTACATTACTAAAATGTGAGGTTTAGGCTTGGCTTTTTAACAGGTTGAATAACCTTCAATACTATTTTAAAAAGCAGATGTTACAAAAATGCAAGGGGAAAAGAGCTAGTAGAATTGCTCATATGCAACTTCATTTTTTAATCTCCTTCATTATAGCACAAACATTCTGGTCATGAATAGGTCATATCCAATCATTCATTCAACCATCATTAATTATGCATTGCTTAGAGTACACACTGAATAAATAAGCATAAATAATCTCTATAGCCCACAGGATACATGGATGTCTAGTGACAATATAGCATTAAAAAATTGAGTTAGCATCCCATAGTCAAAAATATTATGATAGAATCAAATTTTGGGGGGATACATTAATTTTCAGGAACCAAAAAAATTACGATATTGGGAATATTAAATTTGAAAACATTACTTTGAATCAAATGCCTAATTATATTTTTGAAAGGGGAGTTGTGCTATTTATACATACCAATAAGTTGAAGAGAGAAAGGACACTCTTTTGCTTAAGATATCAATAAATATAAGTAAGATGGAGAGATAGAGGAATATACACATGTAGGACACAGAAAATATGAACTGTAATTTAAAGTCAATGATCTGGTAGATATTGAACTCGGTTGCTGTTGAGTCTATTTGAAGTTCTTTCCTGACAGTGTCTAAGAATGAAAGACATCTCATCCTACTGTTGCTCATTTGATACTGGCATTTCCATGAGGCAGATGGTGACCTTATCTCCATGCTTGAGCTAAAATGATTTTTATTAAGATTAAACAAGTGTGAATATAGTGCTAATTTCCTGCAGCAAGCAGAATGTGAATGAGGGCAGCTAATGAGTGTAAGTGCCCTGCCTTGCCATATGGGCAAGTGTACATTTTGCCAATGTAATAGCACAGAAAATGATTCAGTATTTGAGAGTCCTTCGCTGAGTTTCACCTTTCACCAACTTAAGTTTTCCAGTAACACTAAGGCAGAGAAGATTATAGAATTCTAGCCAGTTAAGCAATGAATTGCTTCTCCTGGGTATAATAATGCTATCCTAAACATGTGTCAGCTTTCAATGTGTAGCTTTCAGATGCTTTGTTATCAGTCATCAGAAAGAATCAGGGAGAACTGATAAGGATTTCTGTTGAGGATCCATTTTAAAGACCCAAACAAAACCCTTCTATTATAGACCAGCTCAAGGGTCACTCCTCCTAGTAATCTGAGATGAACAAATGGCCTGTGTAAAATGGTACTTGAGTGTTTCCTGCTTACCCTATCATGGGAAGAGGTACTACCTGACAACTATATGAATAGAAAAGAGGGGGAAGTTTTTAATGAAGTATACAGGTATCCGGACCATAGGAACCAGTGTCATGGGATATATTTATCATCTAGTTTTTGTGTTACTTATTCATGAGAAAATCATGAAATTCTTAAAAAAAGAATTAGTAACAAAACTAACCAAAAATGAGAATTACACCATCCACATTTCATTTTCCCCTCTGGAATCTTAATTCATCATGCACCAGACTTAGATTCCACATGACCACTTGGCATTAATAAAGGAAAGAAGGGAGGGACTCTGAGATAATACTATGATGTATTTCTTAAAGTTCATTTACTTATTTATAAACAAATAGTGAATAGAACACTGAGCTTGGAGACAAGAATACCTGAGATAAATCTAGCTTCAGACATTAGCTGTGTGACCCTGGACAAGTCACTTAACTTCTGTCTGCCCCAGTTTCCTTAGCTATAAAATGAAGATAATAATAGCACATGAAACCCCATCCCATGGTTGTTGTGAGGATCACATGAAAAAATATTTATAAAGCACTTTGGCAATCCTTATATTGACATACAAATGCTAACTATTAATATTGTTAATAATGATAATATATATTGAATTTTAATTGATATATTTGGTCTTTACACCTCCTTCATTTTCAAATCTCTTACTCTATCCTCACCTCCCCAGACAGCCCTCCCTTATAACAGAGAATAAAAAAGAGGAAAAAGTAATTCAGCTAAACTAACACATCAACCAAATCTGACAAAATACGCCATGCTCCACAACTATAGTCCACCTCTTCAAAGAATGGCAGTATATTCTCTCCTTTTTACTTCAGGACCAAGCCTCATAAAGTTTGTAACCAAATAATTATAACACAAATTAACTATCTGTACAGGGGCACATTTCCTTTGCCTTTTCAGAATAATGATGACCCAATAAATGAATTCAGGAAAGGGTTAAATCCGTTAAGTGCATATTCTAGCCATTGGTTCATTATTACTGGGTCATGAAATAACAGAAAGTAATTCTCAAAAGCACAGAGCACCTACCACCTAAGAATCAGGAGCATCAATTATCCACGTATTTTAAACATCTAGGCAACTCTTGGAAGTCTTAATATATGAATGAAATTGGTGTAAGGACCCAAACATCAACTAACTACTAATTGGTGATATTCATTGACTATATCTTCCCCTCGAGCAATTACAATAGCATTTTTGAGTTGGGTTTCAGAAAAAATCAATCTACAAGTGTTTATTAAATATTTATTATGTTCCATACACTGGGGAAAGTATTCTAGAGTCCTTTGCATTTTTAGCTTCTGTCCATATTAACTGCTCAACATTTACACTTGTTTTGGTTTATTATTTTTAAAACATTTTGCATAAATCTGCTCAAAAGCTATGGTAACGTGACAGTAAATCATTGTTTCTAAAAACAGTATGAGAAAAAGTATCCCTGAAAACTCAGATGTACTGAACAACTACCATAGTGAGGTAACTAAAGATCAAAACTAGGGATCTTTCACCCATTGCTAACCCCAGTATTGGAGCAGAAACCAATTATTTCTATTGACCAAGAAATAGAAAGCTGGACTTGCTGGCATTGCCTATGAGGCTAAGCACTACCACAAACCCTCTCTAATATTCAAAATTTGAACATAAAAGCATCTCTAAAAAATTGACAATTACTGCAGGCTTCCACAATCAGATTTTTGAGATCTTAGCTATGTGAGACAAAGATCTTAGCTATGTGAGATAATCTTTTAAAAACATTTATAGGTAACATTATCATCTTATTTATTGAATGATTTAAAAAACTATAATGAATTATGACCCTTAAGTGCACTGTTTAGCCCTCTTAGTAATGAGTAGCAAGCAGGAATAAAAGCCTATTACCAGAATAGGATATGAAAGAGCCTTTGTACATGATCTACACCCAAGTCTTGGTGATTAAAAAAAAATTATTTTGAAATTACTTCTTTCAGAAGCACTGAATCTCATAATTGGGAGGAATTTCAGAGTACCTAAGCACAAATGTCCCACACAACACTTCCAACAGGTAGTTATTTAGCAACGTTTCTTGAAGACCTCCAGTGAAGAGGAACCCCCTTCTTCTCGAGGCAGTCCTCATTCCACCTTTGGATAGTTTTTATTGGTCAGAAGATTTTTTTTGTTCATGTTTTTCCCCTCCTAACATCAAGCCTATTCTAGGTTTTGTCTAGTCACACAATTGGTTTGATGGTTTAAGAGCAATAAGAGTCAGGTATTTTAACTAACCTCCCAGATTTGATAACTGGACTACCAGTTGACCATGACCCTTGTGTGGCATAATAACTCTTGCTCACTAGCTATCAAGGCTTCATAGCTAAATTACCAAATGTTTGATGAATCCTTAATAGCTCACACCTAAATAATAGTATTTTTTTCAGGTTACAAAACCCTTTTCCTGAAACACAGGCAATGCAAGGTTTACTATTCCTTTTTTATTGAGGCTTGAAAAGATTAAGTGATCTTCCTAGAGATCACACAGATAATAAGAAGTAGAATTGGGAGTTTAATTTCACTCCTCTGACCAATTAATTTGAAGAAGCACTTATTAAGCATCAGCTATGTGTCAGACACTGAAAATAGATAGACAAAACTTAAAATAGCTCCTGCATCTCAAATATGCTACTTCTATAAAATTAAATGTACACAGATAAGTAAAAAAAAAAAACCAAAATATAGAAAAGAATAGATGTGAAGTAAGTGTAGATTTAGGGAGGAGAGCATATATTTATTGGGAGAAGTGAAAAGGCTTGATTTGTAGATGGTCTTTGAGTTGAGTTGTAAATGAATTTAGGGATTCCAAGTGGCACAGGTGAGATGAGAAAACATTTCATTATATTTTGAAAAACAGAAGTTCATCAAGGTGGAAATTAGATAAAAATTGAAACATGTCAAGACCAAATTCATGACATTATCTTTAAATTTTCTTTGCCTCTGATTAAATTAGATATAGATTAAATTTGATGCATGCTAGCAAATTAAAATGGGAGAAAGATTTACTTGTCCATTTGTGCATTTTCTATTTGATGATATATCATTATATTCCATTCCTGAAAGCTATGGACTCAAGTGTAATGTTTCACAATATCACTGATCATGAATAGTATATCTCAGAAGATCAGGAAATTTTGTGATGTCATAATAATTAGGGTCTACCTCTAATAATAGAACTTGTGCATCCCATTATTATTAGATTTTGAATACCCACTGGGGGAAAAAAAACCCAGTAACTATAAAATACTTTGTAGAGCAACATAGTATTTTCTTTATTTTTTTTAAATGCTTTATTAACTTCTGATTTACATCATTCATTTCCACCAGATTTTTGAGTTACAAATTTTCTCCCTGTTTTTCCCCTACCCACCACCCCAAAATAGCAGTCCCACAGGATATCCCCTCCTCCAATCTGTTCTCTCCGATATTTTCGACTTTTCCAGTGGATCTCTATGCCCCAGTGCCTCTATATCTTATTTCCCAATTACATGTAAAATAGTATATGTTATATACATAAATAGTATATATTATATATATAAAATAGTATATACTATATATTATATATAGTAATAATAGTGTATATATATATATATATTTGAATATTTGATTTTAAAACTTTGAATTCCAAATTCATTCCCTTCCTCCCTTATCACCCACCCTTACTGGGAAGATAAGCAGTTCAGTATAGGTTGTACATGTGTGGCTAATGCAAAACAATAACATAGTACATATATTGTAAAAGACTGACTATATTTCCCTCCCTCCTATCCCACCTACTACTTGTTCTATTCTCTACTTTGATCCCGTCCCTTTTCAAAAGTGGGTGCTTCCAACTTCCCTCCCCGCCCCCAGTTTACTCTCCCTTCCATCATATCCCCGCTCATTCCCTTCCCCCCTTACTATCCTGGAGAGTGAGATACCCTATTTTGTGTGTATTTCATTCTCTCCTCAAGCCAAATTCAATGGGAATAAGTTTGAGCCATTCCCTTTTGCCTTCCTATTCTTCCCCTACATTGTAACCATTTTCCCTTGCCCCTTCTATATGATATAGTTTACCCCATTCTGTCTCTCCCCATCTCCTCTCATTATATTCTCTCACCTCTTAATTTCACCTTTTAAGTATCATCCCTTCCTGTTAAATTGGTCCTGTGCTCTCTATCTATGTATACCTGTAAACATATATACACACATTCACATATGTATTCATATGCCCATATACCCTCATATATAGACATATATATGTATATATATATGTATATATATATATATATATATATATATATATATTTCTATTCCCTTCAACTCCTGAGAAAAGTTTCATAAGTTACAATTATTGTTTTTTCCATATAGGAATGTTAATAGTTCAACTTTGATAAGTTCCTTATGATTTCATTTCCCTGTTTACCTTCTCGTTTCTCTTGCTTCTTGTATCTGAATGTCAAATTTTCTGTTCAACTCTGGTTTTTTCATCAAGGATGCTTGAAAGTCCTCTATTCTACTGAATGACCATATTTTACCCTGAAACATGATACTCAGTTTTGCTGGGTAGGTGACTCTTGGTTTTAATCCCAGCTCCTCTGAACTCCAGAATATCATATTTTAAGCCCTTCGATCCCTCAGTGAAGAAGTTGCCAGATCCTGGGTTATCCTGATTGTGTTTCCACAATATTCAAACTGTTTCTTCCTGGATGCTTGTAATATTCTCTCCTTAATCTGGGAATTCCAGAACCTGGCCATAATATTCCTAGGAGTTTTCTTTTTGCAATCTTTTTCAAGAGGTGATTGGTGGATTCTTTCAACCTCTATTTTGCCCTCTGGTTCTAAAACATAAGGGCAGTTTTCTTTGAGAACTTCCTGGAGGATGATTTCTAGGTTCTTACTTTGATCATGACTTTCAGGTAGTACAATAATTTTTAAATGATCTCTACTGTATCAGGGCAGTGGTTTTTCCCATGAGATATTTCACAGAGCCTTCTATTTTTTCATTTGTTTGGATCTGTTTAACAGCATCTTGATTTCTCATAAAGTCATTAGCTTCCATTTGCTCCAATCTAATTCTAAAGCAATGATTCTCTTCAGTGAGCTTTTGAGATTCTTTTTCCATCTGGCAAATTTGCCTTTTTAAGGCATTCTTCTCCTCATTGCCTTTTTGAGCCTCTTTTGCCATTTGAGTTAGTCTATTTTTTAAGGTGTTATTTTCCTCAGTCAGGCTGTTGACTCTCATTTTGTAATTTTCTTGCATCGTTCTCATTTCTCTTCCCAATTTTTCTTCTAGTTCTCTTATCTGCTTCTTAAGGTCCTCTATGGCCTGTAACCAGCTCGTATTTTTCTTTGAAGCTTTTGGTGCAGGAGTTCCGACTTCACTGTCTTCCTCCTGTTCCATGCTTTGCTCCTTCTTGTCCCCAAAATAGGAGTCTAATGTTGGAATCTTCTGTCTGCTTTGTTTCCTTTGCCTGGTCATGTCACCCCTCAGTCACTTCACCCCTGGGCTTTTTGCCACAGTAGGACTCTGCCACCAGACAGGGGAGCTTTTATCTCAAACACTGGGGTTTTCTCAGCTGCAGGAGGTATTAAACGGGTGCCCTCTCTGAGGTCTCCACATGCTCTGGCAAGCTGGACACACATCCCAGGACCTCCACCCTAGACTGCAATCCAGATCCAAGCAGGTTAAAGCAAGAGCAATTACTCCTCAGACTGGTGCTTGGTCCCCCTACACTCTGCAGGCCAGGAGCTGAAGCTGCCACATGGCGCTGGCTGGCTGTGCCGGCATATCAGTGGCTTCTCACCCTGCAGGCAAAAGCCACGCACTCACACTTACTGGGTTCCAAAGTCCTGACTGCACTAACCTCTCACTTTGTCCTTCACATCTATGTGTCGATAAATCTGGAAACAGCCACAGCTGCTGCTGATCTGGAGTCCCTCTGGCCTGAGACTGGTCAGAGCCACCCTGGGGCTAAAGCCTTGGTGTGGGGCTGGGCTCGGCTCCCAGAACACCGTACTGGCTGATTCCTGCCGGCCTGCTGGGCTGTCCTTAGGAGGTTAGCTTCTCTGTGTCATTTTGTGGGTTCTTCAGCTCCAAACTTTGTTTAGAGTCCCCTTTTTACATCGATTGGGGAAGGTGGAAGCCAGAGCAGAGGGGAGGCCCGGCTTCTACTCTGCCATCTTGTTAAGGAAAATCACAATGTAGTATTTTCTAAGAAAATGTCATCCTTTTTTTGTTTATTTCCATTTTTATAGCATATTGGATGCTACTACTTCCCCAGATGCAAAGTGTTAAAGTGAACAAATACATGCTATGCTTTAAAAAAAAAATCAAAAGCTGCTATTTATAACTTTTTCTTAAACTGTGCAATAACAAAGGGATATTGTCCTAAATACAAACAAAATGTATGTCATCCCAAAGACCCCATACACTGTGAATGCAAAAAAAAAAAATAGAATTCATATATACCAAAATATTCATACCAGTCCTCCTTAGAGTAGTAGAGAGCTAGAAACAAAGTGGGTACCTATTGATTTGGAACAAATTGTGGTACATCTTGGAATTTCACCCATCTTCTTGTCATGATATCCACTATTCTACCTTATGCTTCCCACCCAGTCTGAGCTCCCACTCAGAAGTTGTGCTTTCCTAATTAGTGAGAATTCACCATATCCAGCTGGCCCCAAAGGAACCATAATGTACTCAAACTATCTTTCACCGTGCCAAATGAATCACCCCCCCCCCAATCAACAGATACACACACACACACAGATACACAGACACACAGACACACACACACACACACACACACACACACACACACCCTTCCTACTCTTACTCAGGGAAGGTAACCAAATCAACCCTACCATTCCTGGAAAGACATATCATCAACTGATTGCCCTATTCAAAATCTATGGACTATATTCACCATCCCTATAACTTCCCAGTCCAAAATATACTTTGTTGGATACTATTCTTTTCTGTGTATTATTTTTCTCTATTGGAATATAAATTTCCTGATGTCAAGGATTGTCTTGCTTTTTGTATTTATGCTACCAGTGCTCAGCACAATCTTTTCTTTCTTTTCCTTCTTTCCATCCTTCCTTTACTCATTTATTTATTAATAGTACAGGAAAAAAGTGATAAATACAAGGAATTCAGAGAAACATGTAAAGATTTTTATCAAAACCAGAAAAACAGATTAAATTATTACATTATTATAACAAATAATAAAACTAAACCAAACACTGAGTAGTATTACTGACCAGTCTTATTTATGGAGAGCCATTGAAGCACTGGAGAGAGAGAACTGAAATACAGAATATCATACACATTGTAACAGTTAGAGACTATATTTTTTCATTTAACTATTTTTTTTTCTGTTACAAGGGAGGTCTCATGGTGTGTATGAGGAGAATGGTACTACATCCAACAGTCTCTGTATTACTCTGTAATATGAATATGAATATGAGCCATAATGTAAAAACAAAAGGCACATTGGACAGAAAACTCATCTTCCTAAGTTCAAATCTGGCCTCAAATACGTACTAGTTGTGTGACTCTGGGCAAATCACTTAACTCTGTTTGCCTCAATACCTCATCTCTAAAATGAACAGGAGAAGGAAATGGCAAAGCACTCTAGTATCTTTGCAAAGAAAACCATAAATGGGGTCAAGAAGAGTTGGACATGACTGAAAAATGAGTGAACAACAAAATGACATTTTTTTTTAAAAGCTGATGTCCCACATGGACAAAACATAAAGAAAAGAAGTCTCAGAACCTGCCCTATTCAACACCAGATAATGAATCCCCCCTAAGCAGTTAATGAACCTCAAGGCCAAAGTGAATAGTCCCACATCCCTTTCTGAATGGCTAGTCTAGGGTCTTTTATTATACTAAACAAAAAATGTTTTTTCTCTCCTAGACATTGTTTTCATTAAAGCTCTGTAATTAAAGAGAATTCTCAATTACTATTGAGTCATAGTCCAGGAAGGCAATATGCATGTTTGTGACAAATAAAATACATATTTTAAAATAAACAGATGAAAATTTCTTTGAAAGGTGTTGCATAAATCCCCTCACCCCCAAAAGATTATTGCCAACATCAGTCAACTGGTATGTCAATCAGTCAGTAAACATTTATTAAGAATTTCCAGTGTGCCAGGCACTGTGCTAAGCACTGGGATCAGATTTTTCCTCCTCCCACCACACATTTCATTCTTATGTTCCCATTAAATTAAAAATTGGAAATTAATGTGATTTGTAGCTTTCCAAGTCTTCGATGTATAACATGTCTCATGCTGAATTGCACATCATTCTTTGAAATTAGCAATCAAAGAACTTTGAAAAAAGGATAGAGCAACAAACTGCACAATGGCTTAAATCACTGGGAAGATGGGGTGCCAATCAGCTAATTGTAATTAGGTATTGTGCCTGCTTAAAAAGAACCTGAAATGAAAATTGTTTCTTATTCAGACACATACATCATTCTTTGAAACTTCATGAATTTTGGATGGATTTTTGGCACTGAATCATGTTAATCAAACTCTGGGAATTTTTCTCATGTGAAAATAAATGAATGTACACTATTTGCTTTCTATAAATTTCTCTTAGAAGTATTTCTTATAGATACATAGATTTAATATGAGAACTCACTCTATTCTGTATCTCCAAGGGTAATACATTTAATCTTAAAGTCAATTCAAACAACTCTGAATAATTTGAAAAATACCAGAATAAAAAGTTAACACGGGAATCCAGTATCTAAATGTGACTGTAGTTCAACAGGGAAAACAAGTTCAAGGAAAAAAAAATAGGCACAAAAGAGTCTTTTGAAAAGCTGAATTTTCTGTTGTCTCAAAATTCCCAAAACACAATCTTCCCAGTAGAAGACACTTTCAGGGAAGCTATTTACTTTCATATACCAGCTTAGCTCCACAAAGGAAAGAAAGCAATTCATCAAGACATTTGTTTGAAAAGGTTATTGCTTCTTGGAAGCAAAATGCCATACTCAATAGGCAGGACCATAAAAGGTTGAAATCCCACAGTCAAGAATTTTTAAAGGAGAAAAAAAATTATGATATTGTAGTCACTTTGCCTGTAGGAAAATAGCATTAAAGGGTAATAGGATCATAAGATTTAGATCTGGAAGGGACCTTAGAGATCATTTAGCTTAACCCTCTTATTTTTAATAGGAACCTTTTGGATTTGTTTGTTTGATTTTTTAACAATGTGGATTTACAAATAGAACAGGAGACTAGAAAACTGAACAATCACAAAGTTATTAACTCCCTTCCTAATGAATGTGAATTAATGGTAAAGAAAAAAAAGAACCTATATAACTGATTAATGGAAGCAAACTATATTAAAAGCAATTATGGTTTAGTTCATTAAAGAAATATGGTATTACATTCTTATATATCAACAAATTCAAAAACATAGTACATTTGTTTTCCTTTTTTAAAATTTAATTTTCTATTTTTCAATTAATAAAAATCTATTTTCTCTCCTTCCCACCTTTCCCCTGGTTCATTTTGGTTCAAAATCCCTGTTCTCAGGGAGCTTGCAATCAAGAGGCAGAGGAGAGAGGAGGAAAATGCAGTACATCCACAAATAAGTATGATGCAAGAAAGAATCAAAGTATTGCAAGAAAAACCAAAGACAGATATAACAGGAATTTAAAGATCTTCCCTGTCCCTTAATAAGCCTAAAGGAAATTGAAGACCTTCCCTGCTTTGAAGATATACCTTGCCCCCTAATAGGATGAATATAATCACATGGAGCCTGTGATGGGAGGAGTTTGCTGAAGGGTGGAGCAGAGTCCACAGGAAGCTAGACACAGTGGGAGGAGAGGACACATCCAAGGAAAATAGTTAGGCTTCTGAGTAAATTTTGGTGTTTGCCACCTGCTGTGACACCTAGGTTTGTATTGATTTGTAGGAGGGCTAAAGAATGCTATGGTTCTCTGTGCTGTTATGGCTTCTTAACTTCTCTGCTATTATGATGGAATTGTCTTACTGGTTTTGGGATTTGGTTTGCTGGTGTCAATAAATGTTTTGCTTCTGTCTTCTAAATGGAGAGTCTGTTATATTTTGCAATTGAACACTATGGGGGAAGATTTATAGTGACTGTGCTGTGAAAATTATATCGGCACTACACTTGGCAACAAGGATGGGATTGTGAAATAATGGACCTCTATTTGGAGGCAAAGGGATTTAGAAGATGAAATGGCTATCCCAGGATAGAAGGATTTACCTTATTCCTCCCTAGCAAGGGAGTAGTCTAAAAGTACAGGGTTCTGTGAAAACCAGGAACTGAGGTCAGAGAAGGGAGAACCTAAAGATTTAGAAACATGTTTGCAAAGAATACCAATAAAACCAGCGAGAGAATTGGAGGCAGTGTATAGGAAGGGCTGGGTTTTACTAACAGGTTACCATATTGTATGTAAGAGCAGAAACAAGCTGTTACAAGATAAAAAAAACTCAAATGGAAAGAGAGTTGGCTGTGTTGCAGTGTTCGGCTCTCCTTTAGAAGAACAAGCTGGAGGTTCTCAGGTGGTAGAAGAGAGGGCTGTTGTGAATTTGGCTTAGAAAAAGAAGCAGAAAAGCAACAGGAGGAAAGTTCATACAGTTTTGGTAGAGACTGAGTCTAGTTGTCATGATGACAAGAGAGTGCCTGGGAAGCAAGCAATATAATGTTAAATGATGAAGCTTTTATGAGGGCAGAAGCTCATCCCATACTGAGAAGAAAGCAGGAGAATCAGGGAGGCCAAACAGAGTTCAGGGAAATAATTGAGGTTTCACTCAATAAGAAGTTACTGGTATATTAAGCAGGTTCATGCAAAAGATGGGAGAATCTTTGGAGTCTTGGATAGTGAGAATAACTGATGAAGGGGCCAGAGTATGAATTTAAGAGTGTGAGGAAGGCAGCTAGAACTAGCTTCAGAAAGCCCATTGTTAAATTTTCAATTTAAACTTTTACAACTCAGAAATTAGCAAATATTACAGACCAGTGCTTGATTTATTGTTTGATTGATGGTTTAGATATAAGAAAGTGTTGGAGAAAATTTTAATTAATACAGATTAAACTTTAAAATACATCCTGAGCACATTTTTTAAAAGACACAGTTAAATATTCAACAGTATACCTCTACCTGGATTCAGATCTAAGCTCTCACATTTGTGATCTGTGTGACAATGGGCAGGTTGCTGTGAGGATAAAATAAGAAAATATTTGTAAAGCACTTTATAAATACTATAAGAATGGAAAGAATCTGGAAATCAAAGTTTCAAAAACAAATGATAATTTTTTTACATGCAACTGGGAAATAAAATACACAGGCACTGGGGTATAGAAATCCATCTTGCCCTACTAGAAAGTTAGAGGGGGAATGGTGGAGGATATAAGAGACTGAAGATTGGGGGAAGGGGTATTCAGTAGGCTTGCTATTTTGGGATGGGGGTAGGGGAAAGACAGGGTGAAAATATGTAATTCAAAATCTTGTGGAAATGAATGTTGAAAACTAAAAATAAACAAAAGATTGAAAATAAAAAAAAGAAATATTTGCTATTATTGTCATCGCTACTCTCTTCTTCCTCCTCTTCCTTATTATCATAATGGATAAAGACCATACCCTAGCATTATAAAAAGATAGGTTCAAGTCTGGTCTCAGACACATACTGGCTCTGTGACTCTGGCCAAGTTTTTTAAAATCTCAGTGCACCTGTCCACTCTAAGGCTGCAAATTAAAGAGCAGGTGTGCCCTGCCTTGATCAGGGGACTTTTCTGACTGGGAGTCTTTTATATGAATGAATTCAGAGCAAGAGCAAGAGCTTCACCAGATATTAAGTTGTGGATCTGAACCTATGGCAGGGAATATTTACATCTTTAACATTATCTGGATTTCAAAATATGTACTTTCATTTTTAAAAGAGTCAACTAATATTTTGTCAATCTTCATTACATCTGAAGCATAGTATATTGGGCAGCTAGGTGATGCTAGATAGGGTGCCAAGTTTAGAGTCAGGAAGATATGAGTTCAAGTCTAACCTGTGTGACCCTGTGGAAGTCACTTAACCCTATTTGTCTCATTTTCCTCATCTGTAAAATGAGCTGGAGAAGAAAATGATAAACCATCCTAGTATCTCTGCCAAGAAAACTCCAAATGGGGTCACAATGAGCTGGACATGACTGACCAACAAAATGATAGAAAATGCTGTTGACTTTTAGTCAGAGGACCAAGTTCAAGTCCTGACTCTACAACTCACTATGTGACTTTAATCACTTTACCCCTCTGGGGCTCAGTTTCTTTATTTGTAAATAAGTGAGCTGGATTCAACAATTTCTAAGTCTCTCTTTAGTCCTAATATTCTGTGACTGTGACAGAACTGCTTATCCTATTACAACTTTACTTCTCAATAATGTCAATTACTTCCTGCAAGTCACTCAGTTTCCTCATCTTTATTTAAATGAAGAGATTCAATTAGATAGATGGCCTCTAAAGTCACTTCCAGCTAGACATCTTTGATTTTTAGCTACTGTTCTAAAGTTGGAAATCCCATGTAATCTATAAACCTGAGCAGGAAGACCAAGTTAACAGCTATGATCAAACTAAGACTGAGAAGTAGTAGTTTCTCTTTTAAATATTCATTAAATACTTTCACATCTAAAAACCAATTTTATTACCTCATTTGGATAGCAAAGAGAGAAATAAAGAGAATGAGAACAGAAGAGAACATGAGTGATCCTTCACATAGTTTCAAACTTTTAAAGTGCATTTATTATGCAATGTAAATATCTGTATTTGTAACTTATCCTCTTCCCCTGACAACTCCCAAGAAGGAAGGACGAAATCTTATTAAAACTTTGTTTCTCCCGAGTCTTGGCACAGTACTTTATATTTTCTTTTTCAGGTGTTTCAGTTGTATCCTACACTTTGTGATTCCATTTGGAGTTTTCTTGACAGAGATCCTGGAGTGGTTGGACATTTCCTTCTTCTACTCATTTTACAGATGAGGAAACAAGCAAACAGTTATGACTTGCCCAGGGTCACACAGCGAGGAAGCATCTGAGGCCACATTTGAAAAGAGTTTTTATTGACTCCAGGCCTGGTGCTCTAACCATTTTTAGTGCTTTATATACAGTGTCCCAAAACTCTTAGAGCAATTTCAAGCCATTAAAATAATTAAAGTTTGAAACTGCTCTAAGACTTTTGGGACACTGCATCATGAACAGATTAATGGATGAAATACAGAGGAAGGTATCTAAAGAATGTGGGCCTTCTAAATAACCTTGAAGGAAATTGAGTATTTTTTTTGTAACTATTAAAAAGAGTCATGTATATATATATTTTTTTACATGGCATTGTCAGGGGGCCATGGATAGTTTTCTAGAGGTTTGTAAACTTGGATGGTAAAACAATTATATCTTTTTTTTCATTAACATCTATCATAAATTTAGCAGTTCCTTCAATTACAAATTTTAAAAAATATTATTCTGAGAAATCCATAGACTTTGCCAGACTGACAAAAGAGTGACAAAAAAGTTAAGAACCAGGGCAGCTAGGTGGTGCAGTGAGTAAAGCACCGACCCCAGGGTCAGGAGGATCTGAGTTCGGTTCCAGCCTCACAAAAAAACACAAAAACAGCCACACAAAAAAACTAGTCATGTAACCTTGGGCAAGTTACTTAACCCCAATTGCCCTCCAAAAAGAAAAAAAAAAAGGTAAGAACCAAAGGGGCAGCTACGTGGTGCAGTGAATAGAGCACCGGCCCTGGAATCAGGAGGACCTGAGTTCACATCTGACCTCAGACACTTGACACACTTACTAGCTGTGTGACTTTGGGCAAGTCACTTAACCCCAATTGCCCTCCAAAAGGAAAAAAAAAGTTAAGAACCAAGGGGCAGCTACGTGGCGCAGTGAATAGAGCACCGGCCCTAGAATCAGGAGGACCTGAGTTCACATCTGGCCTCAGATACTTGACACACTTACTAGCTGTGTGACTTTGGGCAAGTCACTTAACCCCAATTGCCCTCCAAAAAAAAAAAGGCAAAAAAAAAGTTAAGAACCTATGGGATCAAAATGTGCATCATGGCATTTTAGTTCTATTGCGCATCATTCTAGAAAGAGTACTAGGGTTCAGTCAAAGGCCTTGGATTCCAATTCTAGCTCTGCCACCCAATATCTGCAGGACTGACTGCTTAATCTTTCTGGCCTTTAGTGTCTTTCATCTATGATAAGCAGGAGCCAGACTCGCTGTCATCTAAGATCCTGTCCCTGAATCCAATGAAATAATGATAACAATAATCCGATGATGGAGATGAAAATAACTGACACTTATATAGCGTTTTAATGTTGGCAAAGTGTTTTAAGTGTATTATCTCATTTGACGAACATTTATCCTAAACACACTGTGTTATCCAAAAAAAGAATATAAGTTCTTAGACAACAAGGACTGTTTTATTTTTGTCTTTGTATCAGCACTGACTGGCACATAGCAGGTGCTCCATAAATGCCTATTGATCGATCATTCATATGTTCCTAAGATCCCCTCCAATGTTTCAGTTTGGCATTGAATTGGACTTGGGTTCTCAAAAGCTTTGTCATCATAGAGCAAATTTTGGCAGGCCCTAGAATATTTAGAAAGGCTGCAGATAGGTACTAGTAACTGATTATCTGTCTGCTGTTCCAGGACTAGTACAGATAGTTAAGTTTGGAGAAACGGTCAGGTGATGCTTGTCATTGCTGTCATGGGTGGTGGTGATTTTATAACAACTCATGAAGATTGTGGAGAAGTGGCCATCTGCCATGGAAAAGGGAGTAGCCAGACCAGATGAAATCATGGCTCTAGTGTGCTGTAGTGGAGTGAGCACTGGTTTTATTGTCCGAGACTTGGGTTCAAATCCCACTTCTGATGTTTATTACCCAAGTTAACTTGAACAAATCACAACCCCTGAGCCCCACTTTCCTCACCTATACAATGAGGAGATTAGACTAGATGGCACTGACGTCCTCTTAGCTCTCAAAAATAGGAACTTTGAAGAGAATTAAGTCCATGTTATGCAAGCAGAAGCAGTATAGTTTCAGTGTTATACTTTGGGAATTAGATTAAAGACTAGTGTCCTTATTAGAAGTGGTGTCACTAAGGTGAATATTTTCCTCTAACAAAGTGGAATCAATTAATTACATTTTTTACCCCATTCTTTCAGCAGCTTAGTGTAATGTCAGGTAAACCCTGCAGCTCTGAAAGAGTCAAACCAGGAGAGAGCCCTAGCTTGCCCTGTTCTGGAGACATTTTAACCAATCTGGAATGTAGGCAACAAAAAACCTTTGTCTCAGATTCAATCTGTGAAAGCTTTTTATCTTGTACAAAGTCTCTGCTGATGTTAATGAAACACAATTCATAATTGGCCTATCTAGTTTACTTTAGCATCTGGCAGGTTTGCAGGCTTGACTAAAAATATATGCTTAGAGCCCACTGCTGTATAATTAAATGAGAGTTTGGCTGTATTCAAAAATGCAAATGATTTCCTGGCTTTTCCTTTTGTACACTCTTCAATTATTTATGTATGTTTTCCATTCATATTGCTTTCACTGGTTCAGGAACAATTTAGTTTCAACAAATTCCTCATTTGCTTAAAATTTAAATTAGATGATGCCTCTAACATATTGCTAAAAATATGTTTCTGTCACTGGAAAGGGGTAGGATGGTTTTCTTAGGATGTGGGCCATTTATTTTCTTACAGACAAAAGTTTTAGCTAGAAAAGAAAAGTTTTTTTTTTTAATACTGTACATTTTAGAAAGTTATCTGTAATCTAACTATATTACAACAGGTGGCTTGACGGACAGCTATAGTGCTGCCTTTAAAAAGTGCTGGGTTCATCTTTCACCTCAGAATTTTACTATGTCACTGTGGACAAGCCTTGGTTTCCCCACCTGTGAAATGGGAATAATAAAAGCACCTAGCCTTAAGGAGCTACATGAGTTTCACAGAAGATAATGTATATAAAGTACTTTGCAAATCTTAAAGCACTGTACAAATGTCATCTATGAACATGAAGCCATAGATGTAGAGGTGGGAAGTACCTTAAGTTGCATGGTTCAGTCTCTTCACCTAAGAGAAGAGGAAACTGAGAGAGTTTAAACTACTTGCCCAATCACTCAAGATTCAAGCAGGAGAGCAAGGATTTGAATACAAGTTCTCTAATTCCCGAACTAGCACTTACATATAAATATCAGCTATCACTGTTATTATTATTCCTAGGTAGAATATGAACTATTTTAAAGTAATACTAGTCTTATGTCAATGAGCCTCTATCCCCTGAGAATTCTACAATTGCAAATTTAGCTACATTAGAGAAAAAAGTGCAGATAATTCAGGGAGGTTTAAAGTGATATTCTCCAATTTAAAGAACAATGTTCTAACATAGCCAAATGAAATAGAAAAACAAATGTGCCTTGCACCACCTCATTATTTAACTAATAGCCACTTCTATCGGCATGTCAATGGAAACCGATAGTTCAACCCTCCTGCTTTGGGGTACATCTAATCAATACTCTGTAAGCCAAACAACACAAAGAGCTTTCTCTCCATTGTTCATTTTTCAACCTTGCAAAACCCACAGATGCTTCTCTGGAATGAACAGTGTGCTTAGAATCGGCAGACCTGTGTTCTGCTACTGACCGTCATTTACTACCTGACTAACCTTGAGGAAAGCTCTTCATTTCTATTGACTTTGGTTTTATCTGCAAAATTAGGGCAATGCTCACACAGGTTTGTTGTAAGAAGTAAATGAAATAATGCCTGCAAGGTACTATCTAAATGTAAAAACTGATGCGACGACTCTTGTGGCAATAGCAACCATATTAATAGTAGCCAACATTTATATAACATTTTAAGGTTTGGGGGGCATTTTGCATTGTTATCTCATTTGATCCTTACAAACCTAGGAGATCAGTGTGATTATTAGGCCCATTTTACAGATGAGGAAACTGAGACAGAGGTTAAGCAATTCTCCCAGTCACACACCTGTTAAGTATCTAATGCAAGACAGGAAATCAGGACTTCCTGACTCTGGGTCTAGGGTTCTGTCGACTGTACCACCTAACCACCTCACTTATTAATGCATTCATTTTACACTGGAGCCAGCTCATCTGGTGTCTATGTAGCCATGTCACTCAGTCACAGAATATATTTGACTCTCATTTAAATATAATTACTAAGAAATGTATGACTAAAAAAAGAGAAAAGTAGGGGATAACTGATAGACTAAATGTTCTGTTGGTGTCTTTTGATGTCAAATAGAAAGGCACCCATACACTGGGTGAATTCTCTGATAAAAGGGTATAGACAAGTGTAACAAAGGATAGGCAAAGAGCCATATCACTAGAGGGAATACCCACACTAATGAGATCACTGAGCCTTTGGAGTACATGAGTGTGAAAATTAATAGACTTAAAAATTCAAAGATTAATTTATGAAAAATTTTGAATCTTACATACTCCTCAATCGGGTTCCTCTGAAACCAGTAATATCAATTCAATATATGGACTTGAATTTGATTTGTGTACCTGTCCTCCTACCTGAGGCAGCAAGTGAGGTATAATGGAGAGAGCATTATACTTGGAATCAGTAAGATCTGAGTTCAGATCCTGCCTCAGATACTTACTAGCTGTGTGACCCTTGAGAAGTCACAACTTTTCTCTGCCTGTTTCCTCAATGTAAAACCTTCTAACACCAACCCACACACCTTGTAAAAAGGGGCAAAATAATGGTACTGATTCACAGGGTTGGTGAGAGGATCAAAAGTGTGAAGTTCTTTTTAATTTTTTTTTGCTTTGGGGTTAAGTGACTTGCCCAAGGTCACATGACTAGTTTTTGTGTTAAGTGTTTAAAGCCATATTTGAACTCAGGTCCTCCTGACTCCAGGGCCGCTGCTCTATTCACTGTGCCACCTAGCCACCCCAAGTGTGAAGTACTTTGTAAACAAGTCTTAAAGTGCTATATAAACTTTTGCTGCTTGCTGCTGCTGCTGCTGTTGCTACTGCTTGTTGGTGCTGAGGCAGTTCTTGTCGCTGATGCTTGTTGGTGCTGCTGCTGCTACTGCTAGATACCCTGTTCCACTGGTTGTCTGACCTCTCTTATGTGGCCCATTTACCTGACTCCTTGATGTGCCATCTTTCTCCTTTTCTGATCCTGGTCTCTTCTTTGAATGACTACTGATATCCACAGTTCCCCCTGTAGGCTTCTCAGCAGCTATGCTACTAACCCTGGACAAATAGACTTCTCTTGCTCTGTGTCCACAGCCTGTTGTTACCCAGATTTCGGCTGATAATTGGAGGGTTGGTATTGATCCAGGAGGTCAGCAAGTTTATAGAAAGTGTCTCTGAATACCTGCAGACTTGCTCTGAGCTTCCTATAAACTCCCCTGAAAGGTCTATGATGTTAAAGTAATCATCCTTAGTGAACCTACAAGTATATATATACAGGGGTGCCCTTGAATCAATGATTAGAAACCGTTTCTGAGGAAGAAACCCATCGATGCTACAGTATTCTATTGTACCCAAATCATTTCATGCTTGATTTGGCTACTTAGTCAAATAATGAGTGCTTATAGACCCTTAATACTTTTATTTGTTGAACTGATTCATCCTATAACCAAGTAAAATGAAGAATATCTTGGATAACCAATGAAAAATCCCAGTACTGTTGAAAAATTGTGGGCTCAGGTGAAAACATAAGAAAGGAATGGTGGTTAATTTATGTGCACAGATAGTCTTCAAGTGCTAAGCAGAATGGGGCAGAAATTGAGAGTTGTCAGATAGCTCAGCAGTCATCAAATCCAATCCATATGCCATAGAACTCCCCATTACCTCTTAAGTGGTCATCCAACCTCTGCTTAAAGAACTATAAAGAGGACAAACCTATCACCTCTCAAGGCAGATCATTCCATCTTTGGACAACTTTAATTAATTCTTAGAAAGTTTTTTTTTTTATTTTGATTTTTTCCCTGAAAAGCCTAAATTTGGCTCTTTCTATTTTTTGTGCATCAATATTGGTTCTACTCTCTGGAGCCAAACAGAATGACCCCAACCCCTCCTCCAAATGACAACCATTCAAATACTTCGAACAGTCACCATATCTTCTTCCTCCTGCCCAAGTCATCTCTTCTCCAGGCTAAATATCTCTGCCTCCTCTAACCAATCCTCACATTAATCCCTGAATCCAAATATCTCTAGCCACGAGTCTAAATATCTCCTGCTTGGAAATCATTAATGACTGTTAACATTTTATACTGTTTTACTTTTTACTTTTTAGATTTCCCATGTGGTGTCTTCTACATAGTAAGTACTTAGTAAATGTTTGCTAAATTGAACTTATCATTGACAAAGCATCTTAAATTTATTATTTCATGTAATATTCACAATTTATAATTCACAATAATATTCACAATACTTGGATTCTCATCTTTATAAGTAAATTGAGGCTTTCAAAGATTAAGTGACTTGCTTAAGGAAATACAGCTAGTAAATGTCCTAGGTGGAATTTAAATTCCAGTCTCTGATGTTTTCAAATCCAACACTTCTTCTAAGTTAAAAATTTGGATCATTAGGGTTTGGAAGGGAAGAATGACTGATGTAAGGATTTACAAGATCTCCTAAAGAAACATTCAACCTCAATTACTTTAAGAGAAGTCACAAGTTGTAGAAAAAAAAAATCAATTAATTGGAAACACGCTAAACATCCATGGGAAAATGATCTCCTAAGTTATCTAATAGACCCTGAGCATTTAAAATTCAATTAAGGGCCACATCATTTTCAGAAGTGAGGAACTACTAACTACAGTTCAAAGAGATATAGTGTTACTTCAAGTGATGGAACTCTGATCTAGCATGTGGGAAATTGTTGGGTTGAGGCCTGTATTCTCCAATCTGAAACAAGGTGATAAAGCAGTTAGAATTACACCAGACTAGAGAATTCAAAGATGTGAGTTTTAATCCCAGGTCCCTGCCATTAACTGGATTGTAAACTTGGAAAAGAAACACCCTTATTTGGGCCCCCTTTTCTGCATAAAAATAAAGGGGTTGCATTCAATGATCAAAGAACTCTTCTTGCTTTACCATTCTTTAAATGTATAAAGATCAGACCAGGGATTTTTCCAAGAGAATTCAAATGTTAGAACAAATATAACACTTGAGGATGAGGTGTGAGCACTTCATTATTATGTTTCTTCTCTCCAAGCAAGATAACTTGCTACAATTCACATTAATATGGGCCTGTTGGGGATGATGATATTGCCAATTAAATTCAACAAGTATTTATTAAGCTCCATGTATGCCAGAAACTATGCTAAGTGCATGTATACAAAGACAAAAATTTTTAAGTCTTTGTTCTCAGGAAGTTTACATTCTACTGAAATGGGTGTGGTAGAGGTGAAGGATATATTTGAATGAAGAGAGGGCATGGCTAGAAAACAGCTACCATAAAAATCCTTCTCTGTAGAAACTCTCATTGTAGAAACTCAGTTCATTGTCCTATTTCCTCCATACAAATTTTACTTGTCTTCTGTTTTGGCCAACTTAACTGCTACTACAATCTCTGTTTCATGACCTCTGTCTATGGTGTTTCTCAACTCTGTGATGAAGCTTGGGGCACTTTTCAAGCCACATTTCCTTTAGGACAAGTGAATAGAATGGGCAATAATTCCTATATGATGTCACCATTATATAAAAATTTAAAAAAATTAAAAGCTACCATTTCTGCTTTTTATCACCCTCCAAAAGCATTGCCCGTCGTTTACATGTGCCTTGAAAAATATATGTACACTGCACAGAAGTCATATTTGGTATAATGGTGATGGTAATGCCTTTTAACCCACAACTTTAATATCTGAAAGCCATGATCTCTACTATAGGTGGAAAATGAAAATGTGCCAGATTTTTTTCAAAGACACAGGCCTCCTCTCATAAGGGGTATGCCACTCTACTCCCTTCAGGATTTTTTAAGAAATGAGATTTTCCTGTTGAAGAACCCATGGTTAATTTACCCAGATGTTTTATTAGAAAAATTAAGTAATAAGTAGTAAAAATGGAAGATTCACTATGTGCAGATAACCTCCTGCTGCTCAGAGATTAAATGCAAATTTACATAGGGTAGGATAGCTTATCTCTCATCTCTTCAAAATGAAATAGACACCAAGTGTTAATGTTATCTATTTTTTCTTGCTGAATTAGAAAAGAAATCCCCAATGCAAACAAAGCAAAACAGAAACTATGCTTGCTCATTTATGCAGTTTCCTATGGTGGTTAAAAAGATATACATGCACACATGTTGATACAAATTAGAATTTAAACTTTGGTACTATATTGTTAGTATCATATGTTCATGTTAGCATTTATGCAGTTATTAAAAGGGGGAGAGCCATAATTTAGGAAATAACATTCATTTCCTAAATTTTGAGTACTCCAATATTATATTAAAATTTTGCCTTTTGCATCCTTATTTCTAAATAAATATTCCTTGCATTTAATTCTATTTCATCAAGCTTTTATGAATGAACAATTATTGATACATGGGGGTCACAGCTACATCCTTTTTTCTCAATGATTCAAACATCAGAACTGTAGCAGTGATTACAAAAGAGAAAAAAATAAATAGAATGGTTAGAACCTGCTATGTAGCAATATCCTGCCAAAATAGAAACTTTGAAAATAAGTGGGAGGGTAATCTACAAAAATACAAAATATTTAAAGTAATGGAATATCAAATAGAGATCTTAATACAATTTCAGAAAAGGAAATTGAACTAGCTGTAAAAGAGCTACCAAAGGGGAAAAAACACCCAATTCAGATAAATTTACAAGAGAACTCTATCAAAATTTAAAGAAAATTAAAACCTGGGGCAGCTAGGTGGTGCAGTGAATAGAGCACTGGCCCTGGAGTCAGGAGGACCTGAGTTCAAATCCCACCTCAGACACATAACACAAAAACTAGCCATGTGACCTTAAGCAAGTCACCTAACCCCAATTGCCCTCCAAAAAGCAGAAAAATTAAAACCGATATTGCATGAATTATTTCCAAAAAATGAGAAAGAAAAAATTTTACTACATGCCTTCTATGAGACAGATATAGTCCTAATCCATAAACCAGGGAAGAATAAAGCAAAGCAAAAGAACTATTGACAATATTACTAATGAATATGCATTTTTGAACTTTTATATAAAAACCTGGAAAAATATTATGGCAACATATCCAAAAAACTATTCACTATGATCAAGTTGTATTTATGTCTGGGATGAAAGAATGATTCAACATTAGGAAAATAATGAATGTAATCATATTACAAATAAAAACACCCCAACATATGTTTATATCAATAGATGCAGAATATGTTATTGACAAAGTATAATATTCATTCATCCTTTTTAAAAAAAGTTTACAAAATCTAGGTATACAATGATAAAAATTACACATATATATGTATCTATGTGTATGTATGTGTGTACATAACCAAAAGCTAACATTATATGCAAAAGAGAAAAAGAAGTATCTTTTTCAACAAATAGAGGAATAAAGCAAGTTTTCCTCCTTTCTCACAACTATGCAAGGTGATCAGAAAAGATAAAACAGATAATCTGATTACATGGAATTTAAAAGTCCTAGAAAGGTGAGCCATAGTAATAAGAAAAGGGAAAGAAATTAAAGGCATAATGATAGGCAAAGATGTATTATGACTGTTCCTATTTGTTGACTACATGAAAATATAGCTAGAAAATTCTACAGAATTAGCAAGGAAATTAATTGATGCAATTAATAAAATCAGTAATGTAGCAAGACAAAAAAGAAATTATAAAATTCAGCAGTTTGTCTTTAGCAATAACAAAATCCAGGAGATTGATAGAAAAATAAATCTCACTCAAAAAACAATATATATATATATATGTATATATGAAACTAGGAGCAAATCTTCCAAATCACTCTCAAGACCTGTATAAATACAATTACAAAGTATTTATTTTAAAAATAAGCAACAATTTAAATAGCTAGAGGAATATTTAGTCCTTATACCTATATTGTACCAGTTTAATAAAAATAATAATACCACAAAATTAATTTACGTATGTGTGCTGTAGTAATCAAGCTACCAAAGAGACTTTGTATAGAGCTAGACAAAATAATAACAACATTTATTTGGATGAACAAAAGATGCAGAATCTTAAATAAAATAATTTTTGAAAAGGTAGAAATGAGGGAGGGATAGGGAAAGGAGTAAGCATTTATTAAGTACCTATTATGTGCCAGGCACTGTGTGAAATATTTTACTAATTTATTTTGTTTTACATTGTTTTGCTATTAAATAGAATCATCAAAACTTTATGATACTGTTTTAAGAAGAGAAATTTTAATCAGTGGAATAGACAAGGCAAGGAAAATTCAGAAGCAACTGAATACAATAAATCTTACAACATAAATTACTTTGGGAAGAACACTCTGTTTCACAAGAACTGCCAGGAAAACTATAAACCAGTTTGTCAGAAATTAGGTTAAGCCAAGTCCTTATAGCATATTCCACAAAAAATTCAAAATGTATGTTTTTTCATTCAGTCATTTGCAGTAGTGTCTAACTCTTCATGACCCCATTTATGGTTTTCATGGTAAAGATACTAAAGTGGTTTACCATTTCCTAATTTGGTTTATTTTACAGATGAGGAAATTAAGGCACACAGGATTAAATGACTTGCCCAGGACCATATAGTTACTGTCTGAGACCACATTTGAACTCAGCAAGATGAATCTTTCTGACTCCAGACCCAGCACTCTATCCACTGTGCACCTAGCTGCCTGCAAAAAAAAAAAAAATGGATATATGACAATATAAGAGGTCATACTATTAGAAAAGGACCTAATCATGTACCTTTCACAACTATGGTAGGGGAAGGATTCCTAACCAAACAAGGGGATCATAAAAGATAAGACAGATAATTGTGATTACATGAAATTGGAAAGTTTTCTACGGGAATAAAATTAATGTTACAAGAATGGGAATGGAAATAGTCAACTGGGGAAAACATTCGTATTTATTCATATCACTGAGGAGGATTTGATGTCCAAGAAGTATAAGGAACTAATATAAATATATAAGATAAAAAACCATTTCCCAGTGTATAAGTGGTCAAAGCATATAAACAAATAGATCTCAAAAGAAAAATCATAAGGTGTGAACAACCATGAAAGACTGCTCCAAAGCACTCATAAGATAAATGCTAATTAAAAAAAACAACTGAGGTTTCTTTGCAAATTGGCAAAGAATACCAAAGTAACATTTTGCAGAGATCATGGAAAGCAAGGTACACACTCTTGATGCACCTGTGAATTGAACCAACTGTTAAGAGAAAGCAATTTACAATTATACTAAGAATGTGTATTAGATTCTATTCCTAATAAATACAAAGCATAATGTCTTTAATTTATTCCCCTTATCTACCTAGTGCTTGGTTCTCAGAACAGCCAGTTCTTTTCCTGGTCTGCCTGGAACAACTCTTCTTAATGCCACTCCTCCTCCTCCCTTTCTTTCTGGCTTTTTCTACAATGGCATCACATTTGTTTCAGATGCTTCCATTTATACTCCTTCCAAGGTGTCACTCTGTGAAAAGCTCAACATTAAATAACACTCTAATGTTTACAGAAACCAGATTTTTTTTCCATATAAACAATGGAAAATGTCAGTTACCAATTGACAATTATAAATTAAACAGAAGACTACTTATCATAGGACACTTTAATCAATAACATAACTAATATTAGTTTCAAATGACTGTACTTTGTAAACTAATTTTGAAAACATTTGTGATTTATTGCAACTAGGAATAGAAAATACAGACTTGACCTATAATTTCATTGGTATTAAGAACTCCTAGGTGAGAATTCCCTCTACCTATCCTTGTAGGACCTTTCTCTTTATCTGATCATCTGAGTCATTTGCCTAGATTAGAACAATTACAAGTTAAGTGACTTCCTAGTGTCCCACAGTCAGCATTCATTAGAGCCAGTACTCAAACCCAGGTATTACTGTCTCTGAGGATGGTTCTCTATCTACTACATCAAGCAGTCTCTCTTAACTACAGCTAAGATTTGGAAAACAAAGCTGAAAACACCTCTCTTTTCTCTCATTGGCAGCTGTTCTAGTTCTAGAAATGCTGATATATTTTCTGCTTTTCTGAGCAATACTCTTTTGCAATCATCCTTCATGCATAAGTAATTTTATAAACAGCAAATGCAATCATATTATGAATAACTTACAAATATGGGGAGACATTCTTAAAGAGAAAGGGTGAAATGGATTCTTTCTAAGATCAATGGCAAAAATAAAAATATTTTTATATTCCAAATGGGAGTGAAGAGCTCCCTCCACAATCATATACATGTAATGTGTGGTAATTATTTTGCTTCCTCTGTGGAACAGGTCACACATGTCTTAAAAGTGGCAACACTGAAAGGTTTAATTCAACTTAGGTAATCATTAAAATGTCAGCTGCCTTTCACAAAATACCCTTTGGGTCTGCCAAATTGGGCTAGAAATCACGCATGGATGGGTTTAATCAAAAAAGAGCTGACAGTTTCTGCTTCTGGTCAAGAAAAAAAATACACTTCTGCACAAAGAATGGGCACTCCTGGTGCTTAATAATCCCTATCCCAAATGTAACTCATAGTTTATAAAAGCAAAAACTGTTACACCGTATTAAGTTTACAATTTTTCCTGACATTGGGAATTCATTTTTGTGTAACCCTTGTCCCAAAGCCCATTGGTATGTGGCTCTCTCCTTGTTGGTAGAAATAAAGGCCCTGCCCTGCATGAAGGGTGGAGTTGAGTTGGTGAGAGAGCTCCAGCTTTTGCCAGTTCCTCTTTTGAGATGTCTCAAGGTACTGCTGGCTTCAACTTTGAGAGAGGAGATGAAGAGGCCAATCCCACTTCAGATTACTGAAGGAGAAAACTATAGAAAGACATGAGAGGAGCTTGCAGTCTCTATTATTTATATATATTATGTTATATTATTCTTATTTATATATTTATAATATATTATAAAATAATAATATTTATATATTATATAAATATCTCTATATTTAGCTTGCTACTCTAGAGACTTTGGGGATTTTCCCCTTGGAAAAGATCCAAGATCCTCTCTCTTGGTTGAATTAAGCTCCTTCCCTCTATTGTCTGGTATTTATTCTCCTATGTATACCTTATCTGATTTCTGTTGTGCTATGATTTGGATAAATGAGTTTCTTTGCTCTTTGTTATTTGTGTTCATTGTGGCACTGGTATCAGATAGGGAAGAGGCTAAGCCTTGGATACAGAGTTTGGGCTCCCCTCTCCCCCTCCAAATGACAAAGTGATCATAAGTTAAATGGAACCTTCTCTCATCCCCTAGACAACCAACATTTAAAGTAGTAGATAGAGATACTTCCAGCCCAGTACCTAACTTCTCTCTGAGAAGAGTGGAGTGGTAGCCTCCAGCCCCAACCTTATACTTCCCCTCCTAGCAGGAATGAAAGTTTCCCTTAGAGAAGGGTTGGGTGAGAAAAGGCTAGAAATGTCTATTCTGCTTCCCTTTGAACCATACACACAATGGCAGTCCTCACAATATGAGTCTTTGTACACATCTGGTTCCTGCTCCTGACATTTGAAATACAAGGAGAATTAGAAGACATCCTACTTTCTGAAAATGTGAAAGCAACCTGCCATTGCCATGGAATGAATCAAGCTGAATTGGAAGCAACCAAAAAGGCCATGTCTAGTCCAACTTATGCATGAATCCCTTCTACAACATCCCCACATGAGGTCAACTAGTCTCTGACTTCTAATAATTGTGGTAAAGCTATTAACTTCGAAAGTAGCCCACCTAACTTTTAGAGAACTCTAACTATGAGAAAATTGCCCTTAATGAGTTTCTCATAATAATTTAGTGTCATCTAATATTATATTCTGGCATGTTATAGTCCATGGGGTCATGAAGAGTCAAGCATGACTGAGAGAATGAACAAATAATAATTATTATATGGAAACCAATCAACTTTTTTTGGACTAAAAATAAAGAGGCCCTGGTCCTTCTAGAATGAGGAGGTTTGACATTATACATCATCATAGAAACTGTCTTTAGATTTATTCTATGGTTTTCAGTGGGATGGGATTAAACTTGTACAGTCATTGGTATAGGGAACTCCTATTAAAGAAATTATTTCTCAGGATCATGCTCAGGATCACACAATCAGTATGTGTCCAAGAACATATATATTTCTGACTCTGAAGCTGGTTCCCTACCCAGTATACCAGCTTTCCTCTGATGTGGCTTTTAATGTCACATTTATTCTCTTAGAAGTTATTGTGAAAATAAAAAAAAATACAAGAATGAATAATAAGCTACTTAAAAACCCTAAAGCAATAGTGATGCCAAAAAAATTGAAATCTATTCAATAAAAACTGCTAAGAAAACTTGATGGCTGTAAGGGGGAAAATTATAAACACATTATAATTTTTACTACAGTGAAACATAATTGAATCAATAAGATAAATATTCTTAAATTATTTTAAAAACTTGAAGAAAATGGAGTAATATATTTCAACTATAAAGAGGAATTTTATTGAATATGGGAAAAATTATTAGAGACAAAAATCAGTGGTTTCAATTATGTAAAGAAAAAGGGATTTGCATAACTGAAACCAATACCTCAATTAAAATAAAACAGACTGGTAAACATGTCAGCTAAAACTTTGACACTGAGCAATTTATGCAGGATTGATGCATATTGAGAAGAGTAATAATTTATATTTCTCAAAGGAACAATGGTCAAAAGACAGGAACATGCACATTTTAAAAGAAATGAAAACTGTTAATACCATGAAAAGGTACTCATATTCTTTAATTATCACAGAAGGTAAAATCAAGATAACCTTATATTATAACTCAATAACCATTAGAAAAGAAAAAATCAAATATGACAAAAATTATGTCAGTCAGATTGTGAAAATAAGCGATCTATTTGATTTAATTTATTTGTGGTTAGACTACAGATTGGTAGAACATTTTGGAGAGTCATTAATGATATACAGTTAATCACAAAACTAGTCATGCTTATTCCCCAAAACATAAAAAATAGAAAAAAAGTAATTCATCTTTGTAAAAATATTATTGTGTAATGTGTTGTTAATAGCAAAAAAAAATTGTAAATAATCTGACAATTGGTGAATTGCCTTAATAATTGTGGACAATTCGTCAATTCATGTAGGAATATTTTGCTATTATTAAAAGGGAAGTATGAATACAGGAAAACACAGAAAGATCTGAAAAAATACAAAATTAGGCAGGCTGCAATCAATGGAACTATATGGAATAAATTTCTTTTTTCTCTCTCAGGATATTTTATATAAATATATACACACATGCACCTACATATGTGTGTGTATATATATATATATATTATATATTTACAAATATACGTGGTAAAATATGGTATTGTAGTAGAGGTACAGTGTCCTACCCTTGAGAAAAGTTTCCTTTTTTATCATATCAAATCAAAGCATATTAGGCCAATTTATTCAATTTGTGCCACCTGTGAAGTGAATTTTCTCTTATAGTATATGTATTTTATCTTAGTTCCCACTGGACCCACAAAATCCAGTTGCCTTAGGAGAACAGTGCTGTTTAACTAATATATAAATATATGAATTGATACAATGGGTTATAATATAAGGCTATCTTGATTTGAAGAGGAATTATATTCAGATCCCCTTAGCTACTAGGGGGATCAGAAAAAAACATCTGTAGGAGGTGCCTGAAAGGAAGCTAAATATTCAAAGAGACAGAAGTGAGGAGGGAATGGGTTCCTGGCCCAAAGAGAGCCTGCATAGAGACACAGGGTCAGATCAAATATCAATTTTGGGAAGCAACAAATAGGCCAGCTTTCCTGGAATAGAAGTATATGAAGGTGAGTAATGTAAAATAAATAATGGAAATGCAGGCTGGAGCCAGACCGTAAAAGACTTCAAATGACAAGCTGAGGAGTTCATGTTTTATCCCAGAGACAAAAGGGAACCCTTAAAAATTATTGAGCAGGATAGGTACATGATCAGACTCATGCTTTAGGGAGATTACTTTGGCAATTGTGAGGAAGATATATTGGATGGGAGTCAAAGTGACTAGAAGCAAGAGATTCAATTAGGAATTTATTATTAATAGTTCAGGTAATAGGTGATTAAGACTTGAACGAGTGTAGTGGCCCTTTGAGTGAAAATAAGGGGATAGATGTGAGATGTTCAAAGTGTATTGTTTGTAAAAATTGTCGAGATTATAGATTCTCCTTGGCAGTCATGAACATCTATTGTGCACATCTTAGAATACTATAGACTCAGGAGAAGAAATAGGCACAAATTTGATAAGGATAAGAAAAGTTGAGACAGAAATGAAGGACAGTATAGCTACTATGAGGGGATTGCCTTCTAGTCTGTATTGACTTCTAGGAAAGTCCCAAAGATATTTCATGGAGAATATATATTCATGTATTTCATTCAGTAAAAATTCCTTAAACAAGCTACTATATATAGGACACAGTTCAAATGTGACCTCAGATGCTAGCTGTTTTAACTTATTGGCGAGGCACTTAATTAGCCTCTGTTTGTCTCAGTTTCCTCAACTATAAAATTAGGATACTAACAGCATCCACCTCACAGGTTGCTGTGAGGATAGAATGAGATAATATTTGCAAAGTGCTTATAACAGTGTCTGGCACATAGTAGGTACTATATACATGTTTATTCCCTTCCCCCTCCCTCTTCCCCTTCCAAACCTTTAACTGTAGGATTTACTTCTAGATTGTCAAGGTGGACATGACCCAGCTACTGTTGCTGTGTGCCAAAGCAGACTGTCTCCACTGCCATCCTCCCTCTGAGTTGAACCTGACACCAGAGAAGGACTGGGAATCTGAAATAGTGCTATGGACTAGAGATAAGCAGAGCAAGGCTATCCTCTTGAGATAGGCACCTTGCCTATGATCTCCCATTGACTCCATAGATCTGGGAGAGCTACAGAATAAGATCATTAGAACATAGGGCCTATACATAGTCATCAATGTACGCTCTTCTTACAATGAAGCCCAATTTCCATTGAGGGGGAAACCACAATACAATAAACTAGGACATTTTAAGCAGGCTCTATAGGAGAATTAACAAAATAAAACAAACCTTACGTCCTTACCTCTGATAATGAAACCCATAGAATTATACAAGTAGTTGACTATACATCTACTCACAGAGTTTGGAGTACTGCAGAATTTTCCAGGTGTGCTGTGAGCTTTAGTTTTTTCCACTTTCAAAAACAAAATTGTTCCAAACCAACCTGTAACTCTTTGATCATTTTGAATCAAGGCATATTAGGCCAATTTAATCAATTTGTGCCTGCTGTGAAATGCATTCTCTCATACTTTCTTTCAGCTTTCTTTCAGTTCTTTCTAGACCCACAAAGTCCAGTGGCCTTAGGAGAGTGGTGCTGTTTAACCAGCCAAGCATGCATATTGTGAATGGCTCATTTCAGGTCATCCCTATCCACCATAAGAAAATAATCCAAAGACCAACCTTCAATGAAGCACTAAAACCCTAAATGTTAATGTGGTTGCAATTCCTAATTCAATAAAAGGAAATGAAAGAGAGTCCACTGGAGCAGTTAATGAGGGACTATAACCTGAATGGGTTGTAAATTATTGTTGGAGATGTCCAACATTGACATTTCTTTTTTTTAAAGGGCAAAAGTCAAAATGTTCATTAGAGGAGGTTTAACTACAACAACGGATATTCAAAAGTCCTACTGGAGCAAAATCATGAGTAGAGTAGTTTGGATAATAAAAATTAACACCCAGATTTAAAGAATTTTTTTTACAGATTACATCTGCTCCAATGGGCATGCCCTGGTTTTAAACTCAAAACTGTGGAACCATCATTTGCAAAGGCAATTACCCAGTTAAATGCTAAATTAAGGTAAGCAAACTCATTTTCTTACAGTCAAGTGGCCCAGGAAGTGGCAAATATATTAATATATATTCTCACCGCAAAAGCTGTTTTTAGGGTGATTTAGAATTGTAAGTATTTGTGACCGATGCGGTGTAATAGATACATGGTTTTATTTTATTGCTACTGGTGATCTGAGTATGTGTATGAGATACAAGTATAGGATCATTGAGCCTGTTGCCTAAGAACTTATATGCAATGGTTTGGGTATCAACTGCTACAGATTACTAGTGACAGCATGTTCGATGCTTAATAAACCATGTGATGTTATACACTGCTGCTCTCAGATCCCCTTAAGCTTACTCAAAATGCCACAGGGTTTCTTTCAAGGGTCATTTAGCAATATATTCAATAACTAAAGAATATCTCTTTTCCAACATCAGCTCAGTGACTAAGTCTACTCAAAGAATCATAAATGAGAGCATAGTTCTAGATGACAGGAGCATAGTTCTAGAGCTGGAAAGGACCTTAGGGATAATTAAATTCAAATCTCTCATTTTATGGATGTGAAAATTGAGGCTAAGGGAAGTAAAATGATTGACCTAAAGTCACACAAGGGTCAGATGAAGCATTTGATCCTAGGTTCTATGACCACAGAGGCAGCTGTCTTTCAGTCCAGTGCTCCATCATATTTTATCATTGTTGAGTCTCTTCTGGCAAAGTCAAGCAAAATCATCTCCAGTCTGGATCTCACCTGCCTGTAGTATCATTTGTTTTACCTAATTACATTTTTATCTGGGAGAAATTGATAATATAAAATTTTCCATCTGAACCAAGGCTTACATGCCTGTTTACTTAACAAAATAATAATAATAGCTCACATCTATATTGCTTTTAAATGCTGTAGAAATGCTTTTTATACATCATCTCATTTGAACCTCACAAAAAATCTGTGAAATAAAAATAACAGGTATCATTTTTCACATCTTACAAAAGAGGAAACTAAGACTCAAAGAGCTTAAGTGACTTGTGCTAGACCCCATAACTAGTTACTGTCACAGATACGAATTTCCACTCAAGTCACTCCTAATTCCAAGCTGAGAATATTTTCCACCATAAGATGCTGTCTCTCAGAAAATCTACCTCATGTGGAAACATTAAAAAGAATAACAAATTTATGCAATTGTAACATAAGGTCTCATTTAATAATGTGACAGTACAAAATAAAGTTCAGGCAAATAGTTTATATTCTCAAGTAACCCAAAAGTTCTTTTTTTATATACTAGAGTTGAATCTGCACATGTGTACATGTATACACATGTGCACATGCATCTACATACATTTTGGGCTTTATTATTTTTTGACAGTTGAATTTAAATGAATAGCTATTTGGGGGACACATTTAAGTCAGTTAATTCTGGGGGGGATTAGATGACATATGACACAATTGAGACAGGGGTTGGATTGAAAACTGAGCAGAAAAGGGATAGAGAAGGGAGGTGGTGTGGAAATTTTCAAAAATGAGAGAATTAAGACCACAAGTTTCCTTTAATCAACTGAGCTAAGATCTAGGTATTCACATAAAAGCCACTGTGTATGTAAAGAACAACTATATAGAATGATACGTATATTTTTTGATGCACCTTGTCTATATTCATCATATTCATGGACCACTAGTTTCTTGCTTAGTTCTTGCTTGTGACTATGGTTTACATCAACCAACTGATTGGTTAATAAACAAATATTTAATAAGTGCTTACTAGGTGCCAGGCACTATGCTGGATATCGCACACACCGACAAAAACAAATCTCCTCGAGTGGCTTACATTTTACCTGGTGAATTGACATGTACATGTGTAAGTACATAAAGAATATACAAAATTAATAAAATGTAATATTTGCAGATAAGGTACTAGTAGCTGAAGGGATCCAGAGAGGCGTCATGTAGAGGAGGTAGTATGGTACAGTGGAAAATATGATGACTTTACAATCAAAGGGCATGGGTTGAAATGTCCCACGATATTTATAATCTACATGATTTTGAGCAAATCACTTAGTCATACTAGACTCCTTGCTTACCTCATCTGGGAAATAAGGTTTCTTCCAGCTGTGATTTTTATAGAAGGTAGCACACACACATATGTATAAAAGGGATCATGTAATGTTATTTAAGAGTTTGAGGTAGTTCAAAGTTAAGTATAGCATGAACACAAAGGAAGTCTCAGGAATTCAAGAAGAATACACACACACACACACACATATGTATGTATGTATTTGGTGAGGCAGTCAGGAATTAAGTGACTTGCCCAGGATCACACAGCTAGTAAGTCTCAAGTGTTTGAGGATGGATTTGAACTAAAGACCTCCTGACTCCAGGACCAGTGCTGTATCCACAGAGGAATTAAATTCTGGATATTGTGTCTTAAAATTGTAAAAATAAGCTCTTCACAACACAAGCTAATAATTTCACGTACGGGGAAAAACTCGATGAATTCAATGAGAAAATAAACAACAAAAACAATTGAAGCAACTTGAAAATAGAAGGAAAATTGTTCATGGGTTGCTACTCATAGGCAATGTGAGAGGAGTAATGTTACTGGAAATATTGCTGGGGAGCTCCTCAGAGCTTTGAAAGGATTGAGGACAGAGCTGAACAGAATACAGCTATACAGAACTGGGTACTTAATAGTGTCTGAAGCAGAGTTGAGACTAGCATAAGTTACTATCAGAGTCATTGACAGAATGTTTTAAAAATTATTTTTCATTTTTGTAGAAATGAGAAAAAAGATATTTCTTTCATATATTGACCCTCCTACAAATATACTCACACCCACACACATAGGGATTGTTGTTGTTCTGGTCTGGTCTCAGAAAATCACAGAGAAACAGAATGGATCTCCTTCAGATCTGGCATTTCCATAAATTTACCATCAACACTTCTCCAGATATTGCAAATGGGTGGAGTGGGGATCAGAAATAGACAAGGTAGGCAGTCTCCTAGGGTACAGCATGCAAGGTGATGTAGAAGGTGACATATTTTAACATTACTTTTTTATGAGTGTATCTATTTTTCTAGTCAAAAGATTCTACTTTTTATGGCACACCAACATTCATTCTGACATGTCAACTTGCATGTGTTAGAGTAAAGCTCAGAATGTCTCAGTGGGAATAATACACAGGTACTGCCACTTGAAATCTTTGCCTGTAGTCTTTGCCTAGGTGGTGGAGTGGTGCTGACTGGGCCTGGAATCAGGAAGACTCATCTATCTGAGTTCAAATCTGGTCTCAGACATTTACTAGCTATGTGATCCTGGGAAAGTCATTTAACCCTGTTTGCTTGTTTCATCCTCCGGAAGAATAGAAGAAGGAAGAATCTGGAGAAAGAAATGGCAAACCACTGCAGTATCTTTGCCAAGAAAACTCTAAATTGGGTCATGAAGAGTTGGATGCGAGAGGGGGTCTACCAGGGATGGGGAACCTATGGCCAAAAGGACACATAGGGCCCTCTAGCTCCTCAAGTGTGGCCCTTTGACTGAATCAAAACTTCAAAAACAAATTCCCTAATAAAAAGATTTGTTCTGTAAAACTTGGAATGAGACAAAATGCTGTACCCAATGACCTAAAGAGGCCAAGGTGGCCTTGAAGTTCCCTACCCCTTCTAAACACCATTGCCAACTGTTAGTCAGCAGGGAAAATCAAATCGGCAGGCAGGAGCATGGATAAGGATAAAAGAAGGGCTCAACTTATGATGTGCCAACAATCAATCCCAGTGTGAAAAAATATTCTCTTTTTTATGCCTTAGAAGTCATACCACACATATCAAGATACATTATACCTATTTCCTGAGTGGCTGATACTTCTTGGGTTACTCATCCTCCTTTTTCATAGGATCATAAAATGTTGGCAGCAGAAAGCATCTTAAAGATTGAACCCATATTTCTCATTTTCCTCAGATGATGGAGCTAAGGTTCATAGCATTCCTTAGAAATAATGAGGAAAAGAGGACTAAACTCAGAGTTAGAAAATCAGGATTTGAATGATACTCTTTCACTCAGTAGCTACATGATAATACATGTTCTGAACCTCTGTCATCAACTATAAAATGGAGATGATAATACTGGTAATAACCTGCCTCACAGGGTTGTCATTAAGGATAAACTTTGCAAACTTTAAACAGTATGATGATGCCTTATTGTTGGTCTAGAAGTACACAGAATTTTCTTTCCCACATTTGTTGGGAGAGACCAGAGTCATGATGAAAGTGGGACCATTGGTGTTTTGCACCAGGGTGCAAAAATTTTGAAGTGCTGCCAAATCACAGGATCTTTCCACAGTATAAAAATGATAAGAATATTTAAGTAAAAGAGGAAAGTATGGCAGCTGAGTCCAGATGAATTGCCTCTGGCCTGCTAACTTCCTTGATAGGTAACTAACTCCCCCAGGTATGTTTAAGGAAACAAACCTAGGTATGTTTTTGTGTTGGGAGTTCTTTTGTGCTTTAAGAGCAAATATTATTAGTTATGACTGTCTGAGTCAAAGATCTAGGTGCTTTTGGACTTGTAAGAGATGACAGTAAATCTTAGGACTGTACCTATAACATCCAATGTTCACCTTATTCTGAAATGATCATTCTCTATTGTTCCTAACACATAGCAATTTTTCCAATCCTTGATTTATTAATTCAATAGTGTTTTAGTGATTTCCAGCTCCTTTCCTTAATGGCATATAGCTCCTGTCTATGTAACACTAACACATGATTAAATGAGCCTCCGATTAACACATTACCTTAAAAAATATGGGTATAGTTAATTGAAATGATGGAAACCTGTTGTGACGATCAGGGCATTATTCATTTGATTCAGTTTCCTATGTTGTCATTAATTTTTTATTTTAAGTCATTTCCACTATTAGTATCAAGAAGTTTGAAATATTTATACTTTATGTGAGAAAAAAAAGTTAAGAACCTACAAAATTAATAGTAATGGATTTAATTTCCTTTTTTCACTGTGGTGTATTTTTGACTTGGATGAAGGAAAGACTCCTTTATTAGATTAGGAGTCAGGAAAGCTGAGTTTTCATCCCAGTAATTTACTAACTTAATGTGTTAACTTGAATAAGTCCACAAACTTTCTGGGTGTCAGTTTCCTCATCTGTAAAACAAGGAGATTAGAAGAGATGATGTTTAACATGCCTTCCTATTGTAAAGTTCTATGGGTCCATCTGATAGAAGATTTATGACTTTCAGAAGGAAAATCAGATCAAATCCAGCAAATACATGTTCTAGGAACATAATTCTAGCTTTATTCAATAAATAGTAGAATTCAATGTAAGGTAAGGGAGTTTCTTTTACCCCATCCAAGGAATTTCATTACTTATTTGAAGATTGTTGCATCTATAAGAAAGTCCTATGGTCCTTAGGACAGTGTCTTAAAAGAGGATTCAGAATGGGAGTTACTTAAGAGTAGGAATGGAAGAATACCCATGGTTACTTCTAGATAATAATTTTCCTGACTCCACCTTGATTTTAACTTCTCTATCCTGACATGATGGATCAGGAAGAGTGTGTATGTATGATCAGGATAAAAAAAGTCATTTATAAATATTACCACATTATCTTGACCTTGTGAGGTATTCATTTCAGATATTCTGATTGCTATTTTACAGATGAGGAAAAGTATACTCTGAGAAGTAAAGAAATTTTCCCAGGCTTAGGGGCAGAGTCAAAATGGCGAAGTAGAAGCAGGATCTCCAAACGGCTCTGGCTTCCACCTTCCCCAATGAATGTAAAAAGGGGACTCTGAACAAACTGCAGAGAGATGTTTGACACAGAGAAGCTAACCTAGGATAGCTAAGCAGGCCAGTGGGAATCGGCCAGCACAGAGCTCTGGGAGCCAAGCCCAGGCCACCACAGGAGGTTTTAGCCCCAGGTTTTAGGGCCAGGGTGGGTATGAGCAGCCACCAGTCGGAGGGACTCCAGATGAGCAGCAGCTGTGGCAATCCAGAATTGTCAACACATAGATGTGAAGGACAAAGTGACAGGTCAGTGCAGTCTAGACTTTGGGACCAGTAAGTGGGAGTGCATCAGATTTTGCCCCCAGGGCGAGAAGCCACTGAGACGTCTGGCACAGCCAGCCAGAGCCACGTGGCAGCTTCAGCTCCTGGCCTGCATAGTGTAGGGGGACCAAGTGATCAGTTTGAGGGGCGATCTTGCTTTAACATGCTTGGATCTGGATTGCAGTTGAGGGTAGAGGACCTTGGGTGTGTGTCCAGCTTGCCAGAGCATGTGGAGGCCTCAGACAGGGCACCCATCTAATACCTCAAGCATCTGAGAAAACCCCAGCATTCGGGACAAAAGTTCCCCTGTCTGGTGGCAGAGTCCTACTGTGGCAAAAAGCCCAGGGGTCAAGTGACTGAGGGGTGACATGACCAGGCAAAGGAAACAAAGCAAACAGAAGATTCCAACATTAGACTCCTATTTTGGGGACAAAAAGGAGCAAAGCATGGAACAGGAGGAAGACAGTGAAGTCAGAACTCCTGCACCAAAAGCTTCAAAGGAAAATATGAGCTGGTTACAGCCCATAGAGTACCTTAAGAAGCAGATAAGAAGTGGAGGAAAAATTGGGAAGAGAAATGAGAATGATGCAAGAAAATTATGAAATGAGAGTCAACAGCCTGACTGAGGAAAATCACACCTTAAAAAATAGACTAACTCAAATGGCAAATGAGAGTCAAAAAGGCAATGAGGAGAAGAATGGCTTAAATATCTGAATTTGCCAGATGGAAAGAATCTCAAAAGCTCACTGAGGAGAATCATTGCTTCATTATTAGACTGGAGCAAATGTAAGCTAATGACTTTATGAGAAATCAAGATGCCGTTAAACAGATCCAAACAAATGAAAGAATAGAAGACAATGTGAAATATCTCATGGGAAAAACCACTGACCTGGAAAATAGATGCAGGAGAGATCATTTAAAAATTATTGGACTACCTGAAAGCCATGATCAAAGTAAGAACCTATACATCATCCTCCAAGAAGTTCTCAAAGAAAACTACCCTGATGTTTTAGAACCAGAGGGCAAAATAGAGGTTGAAAGAATCCACTGATCACCTCCTAAAAAAGATCCCAAAAAAGAAAACTCCTAGGAATATTATAACCAGGTTCTGGAATTCCCAGATTAAGGAGAGAATATTCCAAGCAGCCAGGAAGAAACAATGTGAATATTATGAAAACACAATTAGGATAATCCAGGATCTGGCATCTTCTACACTGAGGGATCAAAGGGCTTGGAATATGATATTCCGGAGGTCAAAGGAGCTGGGATTAAAACCAAGAATCACCTACCCAGCAAAATTGAGTATCATGTTGTAATGGGGATGCAAATTTGGAAGATCTTCCCTGCCCCTAGGCTAAAGTGCAAAGAGCCTGGGGTGGGAGGCATGTTTTTCAGTAGATACTTCTTGATTGGCCAGTGAGTCAATAAGGTTGTTACATTCTCTGAGCCAGGAGAAGGCTATATAAGCCCTGATGTGTAGCTTGTTTTGGGGGCTCACTTTGAGAAGTGTTCTGTGATTTGATCTGTATTCTGGGAAGCCGTTGTCCAGGGCCCCCCCGGCTTTGAAAAACCCAGATGTGGAAACCCAGATGTTTACTGGGTATGGATGTAATGGTTGGACAGTTTGGAAATCTGTCTACTTGAACTGTTTCTGTCTTGATAATTCTGCCTGTATACTTTGAAGTTCGGGGTGCTGACCTTTTCTCCTGAACAAGGTAAACGATATATGTCTGACTGATTAAAGTAAGCTTGTTAACCCATTTTGAGCTGCTTTCCTTTAACAAAGCAGATCCAAGAACCTGTATGGGCAGCCACCCTGAGCATGCTTGGGGTGCTTGCTGCTACACATGTTTCAGGGGAAAATATGGTCAATCAGTGGAAGGGGACTTTCAAGCATTCTTGATGAAAAAAACAGAGTTGAATAGAAAATTTGACATTCAGATACAAGAAGCAAGAGAAGCATAAGAAGGTAAACAGGGAAAAGAAATCATAAGGAACTTATCAAAGTTGAACTATTAAGATTCCTACATGGAAAAACAATAATTGTAACTGATGAAACTTTTCTCAGTATGAAAATAGTTGAAGGGAATAGAAATATATATGTCTATATTTGAAGGTATATGGGCATATGAATACATGTGTGAATGGGTGTATATATGTTTACAGGCATATGTAGATAGAGGGCACAGGACCAATTTAACAGGAAGGGATGATACTTAAAAGGTGAAATTAAGAGGTGAGAGAGGAATATAATGAGAGGAGATGGGGAGAGACAGAATGGGGTAAACTATCTCATATAGAAGAGGCAAGGGAAAATGGTTACAATGGAGGGGAAGAACAGGAAGGCAAAAGGGAATGGGTCAACCTTATTCTCATTGAATTTGGCTTGGGGAGGGAATGAAATACACACTAAATAGGTTATCTCACCCTACAGGAGAGTAGGGGGGAAGGGGATGAGAGGAGGGATGATGAAAGGGAGGGCAGGCTGGGGGGGAAGGAAGTTGGAAGCACCCACTTTTGAAAAGGGATGGGATGAAAGTAGAGAATAGAACAAGTGGGAGGTGGGATAGGAGGAGGGAAATATAGTCAGTCTTTTACAATATATCTACTATGTTATTGTTTTGCATTAGCTACATGTGTACAGCCTATACTGAACTGCTTATCTTCCCAGTAAGGATGGGTGACAAGGGAGGAAGGGAATGAATCTTGAATTCAAAGTTTTAAAATCAAATGTTTAAATGTATATACTATTATTAATACTATTTTACATGTACTTGAGAAATAAGATATACAGGCACTGGGGCACAGAGATCCACCATGCCCTACTGGAAAAGTAGAAAGGGGTATGGGAGAAAATATGGGAGAGGGCAGATTGGAGGAGGGGATATCCTGTGGGACTTCTATTTTGGGGTGGTGGGTAGGGGAAAAATGGGGAGAATATTTGTAACTTAAAATCTGGTGGAAATGAATGATGTAAATCAGAAGTTAATAAAGCATTTGAAAAATGGAAAAAGAAAAAAGAAATTTGCCCAGTATCATCTAGCTGTTAAATATGTAGAATGATTTCCTCTTCCTCTGTTTTCCCCCTTTTCCTTCCTGTTCTTTATGAGAATAAGAACAGAAGTTGCATATAGGATATATTTATCTTTAAATTAAAAATTGTTATATTATATGCTGTCACCAGTACTTAAAAAGACAATGATAGACTGAATAAACATTACACATAGCATATATATTAACAAATAGCACAAAAAAATTATTAACAAAATACAAAATTTAGCATAGACTACTGAAGAGAATGTTGTGGAAAGCAGAGAAGAGAATGTACATTGATATGGAAAGTTAACATCTCTTAACACAAACATCCCACTTCTCCAGTTGATATCTGAGAACAACATTGTCTAATGCTCTCATAACCAGAAAATTTCAAATGAACTAGATGTTTTAGAATAGATAGATCTCAGCTAATAAAGACTCTGAAAGCCTTTCCTTACTAAACTAAGCAAGCACTAGTCATTTAAAGTCTTTGCCTGGCAGTCCAAACACTTTTTGGGGCCATGTAACAGTTTTGCAAGTCTTAAATGGTTTCACATTTCTGCAAAGCATCATAAGAGCAAAACATGAATATTTTAAGCAGTTTAGCTTTGATTTTAATATATTTGCTCAGGCTAGGCTGGCAGCCACCCAAAATGTGGGTAATTCTAACCTCATTTAAGACAGTAGATAATATGGACTGATGGCCTTAAAGCAAATAAAGCCATTTATTTATTTATTTTACAAATTATTTTCTCCAGATTAAAATTGCCAGAATTGGATGAATTTAAAGATGAATGAAGAACAAAATTACTGAGAAGGGAACAAAAAACAAAGATGGAATAAAGAAGCTGCTCTTATGCTGATCTCAAGAATGGATAAAGGTTGAAAAATACCACTAATCAATTTCAGGCCATTGAAATGTAGATGAGAAACAATCATTTTGAAAACTTTAATATGTTGGAAGGCAGTACCTCAGCAACATATAAAAGGAAAGTTTTTAAGTTACAGGACACAGACATTCCCTCTAAATGAAAGCATTATGAGAATAAATAACAAAAAAATATGTTTTTGGTACAAAATTCAGGCATTCTAGGATGACTTCTTTTCCTGTCATTCATTCTACTGTCAGAGCATTTTTCCAAACTGCTATTACATCACATGTGGAAATGATTGTCATAATTTATCACCTCCTACCTACAAGGTGTGGTCTCTTTGTGAATGTTGAAATGTTGATGTTTAGGTGTTCCAACACAGGCATAGTAGTGAAGCCACCATAATGTGTACAGATGTTGACACATTCCTCAGTTTAAAAAAAAAACAGGTTTTTAAAAATATTCAAGTACTGGATAAAGGAGTTTCCATTTTTGACGCTGAGAATTTACTAAGCTTAAGAGTTGAGGTAATAGATTCCTTTTCTATTATTCTTACCATAGGTTTTTGTTGTGGTGGTTGTTGTTGGGGCATGGGAGAATTCACATATTACAGTAAAAAGTAGTTGCATAATAACTTGAAAATTGCTTATGGTTTGATTTTAAGAAATTGGAAAGCTATAATTTATTAACAATATTATCGCCATTGCCACATGAAGGACACTAGTCTGTAATTAAACCAGAGCATCATACTATGCTGACTGTCAATTCCATAGCTTGGTTTCCTGCAGAAAATGTTTAACATATGGAGATCCATATGTTTTATTTGTATATCCATATGCTGTTTCTTTGTATGTACCTCAAAATAACTTCACTCCTGTGCCAGTTTTGTGGGAAATGTGCCACCTATGTGCCATTAATTGGTTAATAAAATCTTAAGATGTTATTTAGAAACAGCATTGTTTCAAATCTCAAAGACATGTAGAATTCAGGCTAAGTACCCTATACTTGGAACAGTGATATGGGGACTTGCAGTTTATTTGATATATTTATATGTGTATGTATTTTATTTTATTCCAACTAAGTACACCGTAAATATGTTAATATAACATTCTAATATAATATAAAATAATCTTGAATACAACTTTGTTCTTATTAGTTTGATGTACAAACTAACACAGAGCTTTATTAATTTTTTAAATATTTTAACTGCATAAATCTTGTCCCTTCTCTCCCTACTCCTGCTATGGAATTCAAGTTCCTGGAGAATAGGGACTATCTTGTTTCTGTTTTCATATCTCCAGCACAGAGTAGATGTTAATAAATAGTTGTTGATTTGAATTGAATAGTTGTTAACTATGTTACTTAGCTGTATAATAAAGCTTTTTAAAAGTTCTCAGCCTGGTAGAGTCAAAAGAGCACATATTCTTGAGTAAAAGGACCCGGACTCAAATCCTCCCTCTCACAGTTATTACCTAACTTACTTTAGTGGGTCTCAGATTCTTCATTTATAAAATAAGAAGGATACAATGGATGGTCTCTTAGGTCCCTGCCAGCTCTAAAACCTTGATCTTATA
Organism: Petaurus breviceps papuanus; assembly: GCF_028583685.1. NCBI lineage: Eukaryota > Metazoa > Chordata > Mammalia > Diprotodontia > Petauridae > Petaurus > Petaurus breviceps. Next base: position 53,789,499 of record NW_027187391.1, read on the forward strand.
AATTAAAATATAACATGCAAAATATTCTACTAGCTGAACATTTGTGGGAGGAATGAAATGTGTATGCATAAGGTGTATTAAGATATTTTATTGTGCTACTCCAATAAAAATGTAGATACCTATCAGTGATACAGTTTAGATAATTTATATGATCATGAAAATTGACAGTTCTTTTTCATTTGTATCCAACTCTTTGTGACCTCATTTGGGGTTTTCTTGGCAGAGATACTGGAGCGGTTTGCCATTTCCTTCTCCAGTGCATTTTACATATAAGGAAACTGAGGCAAACAGGATTAAATGACTTACCCAGGGTCACACTGCTACTAAGTGTCAGAGGCCATATTTTAACTCAGGAAGATGTCTTCTTGACTCCAGACATGGCACTCCATCACTGCACTACCTAGCTACCCTAAAATTAGTGGCAGAAATCTTGAAAATTTAATTCTGTATTACATAATTAGAGCTGGCTATGTAGTATAGTGGACAGAGTGCAGGACTTGTAGTTAGAAAAAACTGAGTTTAAGTCCTTACTCAAATACTTATTAACTGTGTGACTGGGTCTAGTTCTGAGTAATTCAATTTCTTCATTCTCAAGATGAAGATAATACTAGGACTTACCATGTACTGTCAGAGACTAAATTTTGGTGCCCTGGAACAAAAGCTCAGTCTTCCTTAGCAAAAAGCTGTGGTTGTGGGAATTTGACTACAGGAAACTAAGGGTGCCTCATTCTAAATCTTTGTTGCTGTTGTTATTTCATGGAGTTAAAGACTAAAGTCAGGCAAGTAGATTAGAAAGGAATTAGTTCAATACAAACATTTGTATATATGTCATTTAGGAGTTTTTGTACTAGGCAATCTAAGGTATTGAGATATTGAAGACAACACAGTTTATGCCCATGATAAATTTATAATGTAGTCTCAATTTGTTATCTTTTTTTATATATTGGGAGGGAAACTGTTCTTAGGAAAATCTAGAACTGATTCCAGTCTGCAGTAAAGACTGAAGTTATAATATAATTACAATGTATAGGATGCATGGGTAAAAATATTATGAATATTCTCAAACTTTATGTTTGTCTTTCTTTTCTCTCTTAATAGTGACTATGAAGTCTTTCCAAAGAATCAAGCAACATATTTCTCTAATTTTTTTTTTTATATTTAATAGAAAGGAACCATTGAATCTTCTATTATTTGTTGGTATCTTGGAGAGATTTTTGTCTGTGTATATATTGGAGAAGATTCCCTTTTATAGCCCCTTCCAATTGTGAGATTCAATGATAAGAAGACTGGAGAACGTATCATACAAGTGACAGTTACGGGAACTGGGGATATTAATCCTGGAGAAGAGAGGGCATGCTAACTATTTAAAATGTTTGAAGGACTAAAATATGAAAGATGGGTTGGACTGTTTGACCCCAGATGGTAGAGCTCAGAAGAAAAATGGGTAGAAATTACAAAGACAACTTCTGTGCATTTTATGTCAAGAAAGAGTTCCTAAAAGTTTGATCCCTCTAAAAGTTCAATGAACAACTTCAATAGGTGGTGGATTTCTCTTCACGTTAAGTATAGACCTGGAAGAAATGTCAGGGGCTATTAGTCCAGTCTACCCCCATTTAACAAGTTGAGAAAAATGACTTCTATAAAGATTATGTGACTCAGATAATATCACCTAGTTATTAAATAGCAGAGCTGGCATTTGAACTCAGGTTTTCTGACTCTAAATCCAATTCCTTTTCAATTATACCACACTGCCACCCCCCTAGGAGGGCTTTAAGCAGAGAGAGAAAGGTCACTTGGGGGGGGGGGGGGAGGTGTTCTCTAAGGGATTCTTGACCACATGGTATTATAGAAATAGCCCTGGATTTAGGGTGTGATGACAATGGTCCAATTCCTTCCTCTACCACTTACTATCTGTGGGACCTTAGCCAAGTCATTTATCCTCTCTAGATCTCATTTTACTCATTAGTAAAATGAGGTTAGACTAAGATGACTTTGAAGGTCCTTTCCTATTCCTAGTCAGTGATGCTCTGATCCATTTAAGTTTGAAATAGGGTCATGTTTGTTTCCATAGTCAAGAATATACCTTCTAATGGAGATTTTCATTTGCCCACTTCCCTATAATACAATAGAAACAAACATTTTCAAATGAATGTTTTGAAATTAATTCCCATTATTTATTCTTTTTCTTTAGACCTGTGATTTCTTCAATGTAAGGAGCAGGAATGAGTAGTTTGAGATGTTTTCCCCAATATAGCTTAATATAATCCTTCCTACCACTCAATTATAGGCCCAGTTCATTGGCCTCTGGAGCACCTTTGACGATATATCATGATAAATACATGACTTTCATCCACTTTGTTTTTCTACTATAATGTGGTTTTTACCAATTTCTTTCTTATATAAAACCTCTGTCAAGGGGTTTTGTAAATGGTTTGGGTAATGCTAAAGTTGTTTCTCTGGATAAGTCTAGCTTCTAGATTGTGGATTTATTAAAACCCAAACTTGTCATATTTTTCATATGCTTGTGTGTCCCAGCCTTTATAACTTTCATTCTTTAAATCTAGGACTTACTAGAACTATAAAATCTTCTGCCTTCTGTGTTTGTTTTCCACCTTACTGCTAATACAAGCTCTTTTTGATGTCTTTTAGAATGATCCTTTCTTTTCTCTGTTATTCAATGTATCACATAAAGGCAGTGAATTTTATCTACTTTTACTTAATATGTTCCTGAAATCTTGATGTAGATAACTCAATTTTCTGAGTATTTTGATGAGATTCAATGGCAGGTATGATACAAAATGAAACTACTAGAATTGGAATAAAGAATAAAAAATTATACTCTTATAATAATCATAGTATTTCCATGATACTGATTTCTAGTTGCTCTGATTAAAGTGAATCTTTTAAAAGTGGAAGGCAGCAGAGATGGCAGCACTGAAGTCCCTGAGTTCAGGACCAGTCCTACCTCTGACTCTGGTTAACTGTGTGATCAAAGGCACATCATTTAACCTCTTAGACTTTCAGTTTCTCCATATGGAAAGGAGGGATAATAATGAAAATACCTCAAGTACCTATCTCCACATGGTTATCTAAAGTAGCTCAAACTGAGATAATATATGCAAAGTTCTTTACACATATTAAAATGCTACATAAATGCTTATTATTATTATTATGGCATCTCTAGTACTTTACTGTAGACATTATAAGAGATTCCCTATTTTTATGTACATAAAACATATCTTCACCTAGTGAGCCTGTATTCAGACTATGCTGTTGCTTACTGAGCACTTTAACCTTTAAAAATAAACATCTTCAAAAACATTTTTAAATAGGTAGGACACTAATTGAAACAACTATGAAGATTTATTCTAAATCCAATTAAGTATATATGCAGTATTGAACTGGTATGTCTGTATGTGTGTGTGTGTGTGTGTGTATGTGTGTGTGTTTAGGTAATTGTTTAACCCTCCTCATCTATTTAGCAACACAGGTGAGGCATGTTTTCATATACAGGTGTTCCCCAAAGTCTTAGTACAATTTTAGTTTTAACAACTTAAAATTGCACTAAGACTTTTGGGAAAACCTTTATTTTAAAAGTTTTTTTTAATTTATAGTCATCTCTAAGGTTCCAAATACATGAGGCATTGACAAAGTCTGAGGCCAATTACACAAGTAGTTTATTATCACATAACCACAACTTAAAATTAAATATCAGGAGATATCAAAATGCCTCAGTAAGCAAATTTACTTGTGTACATCATTTCTACCATCCCGTTAAATAAATTACTTCATTTTATTTCTTGCATGGTCTATTCAAAAGTCTTCTACTAGTCAATCATTATTTCCTGCTAATTGGCTTTGTTACTTTGAGATTATTTCAGGTAATTGCAACAAAAGCACATATATTTTATAGAGTACAGTTTAACCAGGATGCAGTTTTCAACATATATATTGTCATTACTATTGCAATTGTTATGTGTTGGGAGTAGAGAATTTCCCTTTTAGCATTTTATACTGTCTTGCTAACTACCCCTTAAGGAGTATCATAACAAATGGTATATCCAACTTATAGGTTCATTGATAAGATACAGGTCAACAAGAAAGATAACTAAAATGGGCTTGGGACACACCATCACATTTGTCATCTATATTATATACCATCTGGAAATGCTCTCAGAAAAAACAAGATAATATCTGCCACAGAATTTCATAGGATTGTAACAATAGAACTGGTAGAGAGAGACCTTAGAGACTAATTCAACCCCATCATTTTACAGGAAGGGAAAACAAGGCCCAAAGAAGTTAAGTGGCCTGATCAAAGTTATATGGGTCACAGTAATAGTGTTTGAACCAAGGCCTTTTGACTCTGTTATGTTGCTTCTCCAAAAATTATCCATATATCAAATTTCTACAGGAATAACTACCTATAGGTATTTTAAAAAAGAATTTTACTTAGAAATAGGCATTATACAAGCCATGATTAAAATTTATTAGTACGAATAACATTTTTTTACATTAAGAAATCTATGAGTATATGAATATCAAGACCAATATTATTTTCCTCTCTGTTTTACAGGATGTAACATGAATTTGGGGCTGGAGGCTATTGGTAAACTACACTGTGGCCCAGCTGATATATTCTTTTCAGCTGTCTTCAAGATTTATACTGATCGCCAATGTCAACTATACCATGAAATGTAAAGCATCCATCACTAAAATGGTCAAGATGAACAGATTAGCCCTACAATGGTGCCCAAAGATATGGTCTGTGTTGTGATATTTTCTGACAGATTGATGGGGCTCTTATTTCAATACTTCAAAGTTATGTAAGTTTATAGCAGGGTAGTTATTCCTTCCATCCAAGCTGATTGAAATCCCTTTATGCCTTACTAGATGGTCTTTGTGAATTGCTGCATCCCAAGTAATTATTTTTCAGTGGCCAGTCTTCCAGTGAAGGGCATCTCTGAGCTTACCTATGATGGTACTCTGAATGACAGACATATAATATTTTGCCAGAACCATAGTTTTCCTCTTGGAAGGACTTGCCAGCACTTGCAGTGGGATAATATTCAAGAACCCAGGGCCTTGCCTCCCAAATGTTGATACATTAGTAAGTACAAAGTGCTCATGTGCTAATTTTACCATTATGTTGAATAGTGTGCCTTTCTCAAGCTATTAACCACTCACTTCCCCCCACCCCTTCTGCTTTTCTAATTTGGAGATTTTCATCTTGGCTATTTTTTAGAAGCTTAAAAAAAAACAGTGCCTAAATACTAAGAAAATTAAACTTACAAAGTGGAGTAATTTTTTTATAGAGGTTCCTATTAGCAACTGTAGACAGTAAGGATGATTATTTAGCATATACTTATAAATTCTTTGAACAGTTAAAAGGCACAGTGGACAGCGAGCAGGAAGTCAGGAAGACTTATCTTCCTGAATTTAAATCTGGCCTCAAACATTTATTAGCAGTGTGGCCCTGGGAAAGTCACTTAACATTTTTTGCCTCAATTTCTCATCTGTAAAATGAGCTGGAGAAGGAAATGGCAAATCACTCTAGTATCTTTGCCAAGAAAACACTTAGAGTTCTGAAGAGTCAGATACAACTGAAAAAGCTGAACAACAATTCCATCAATAAATATAACTTTAAAGAATGATTTCTACTATATATATAAATATGTATACTATGTTGTAATTATTACATATAATAATATACAACATATAATATATATCTAAAATATGTAATAAAGGTATTTAATATACAAATAATATTTCATATACAAAAATAAACAGATATCCTTTAAATGTCTGCATAAATGAATCCCAAATACTATCAAAATTAATTGGGATAAAATATTTCTATTCTGATTCCCGTCTATAATCACTTTGCTTTCCTAACCTCATTTATATAAAAATTGGATTACTCCATCTTGCCCAATGTCTTTTATTGCTTTACAAATAATAATAGCAAAAGGGATTAAGTTGTCATATTAGTCTTCAAATAGATCAAATAAATAAAAGTTCAATCCCTTGAGATTAGTATCTCCATTTTCCCAAATGTTAAATTATGTTATTTTTTGAATGATTACACAAAACAGACAAAATATTAAAACCGATCTGCACCTGCTACTTACACAAATATCTGTTGTTGTTTTTTTGTTTTCTTGTTTTTTGAGAAGGAGCATGGTACCACTGAATTGGAGTCAGGAAGAGTTAGGTTCAAATCCTATCTTTGATGCTTACTACCTGTGTAACTGTGAGCATGTTACAATATCTCTGAGCCTCAGTTTCCTGATCTGTAAAAAGGGAATAATAATATATGATTTCACAGATGTTTAAAAGTTCAGATGAAGTGTATATAAAATGCTTTTCAAAAACCTTCAATGTTCTCAAACATTACAGCATAGTTGTCAATATTTAAGTCAAAAAATAGATAATGTGACATAAGCTACAAAGTGGATTCATTATAAATTCCTTGGAGATACCGGTCATTGGACTAGTGAGCTATGGATAACACAATGCTTAATACTCAATATTTAACTAAATTTTTTTTTAATTGAAGCATTATCCATTGGCATGTTCATTGACTTTATATTCAGATACTCCTTAGTCTTGGACAGGGTATCTTATCATAGGCTTAAGTGATTCAAAATATTATAGGACAGAATATTGTAGAAGGCTGTCAGAACTAAAGGATTCTGTCAAGTATTTAACTTGAGTCAAGAATAGGTTTCTTTTTTCAAGTTTTTAAAAATGTATTTTAATGTAAGAATTTAGAGGGCATGTATTATCCAAAATATGTCAAAATCTCAAGGAATTTCTATTTTGCTCTAACACTATGGTTGTTAACCACTCATACTTCAAAATCCATGCCTACTGAACAAACCCTTGATCTTCTATAATGTGTACATTTTTAACAAAATCTGATCTATGGTCTTACGGTATCTACTGCCATGAAAGTCTACACACAGTTTCTTTTATTGTGTATTGAGTCTCCATTCTGGCAGACTATCTTGGATCCAGTACAGTGCATGGGATCCCAGACCTAGAGCTGGGGGGAAATTCAGAAGTCATCTAGTTCAATGCACTTATTTTATCAATGAGGAAAGTGCAGCTCAGGGAATCGAAATGCACAAGGTCACATGAGCAGTAGGTTGACAGAGGTAAGATGTGAATTTAGGCTTTCTAATGCCAGAGCTTGTGCTTCTTCCACTATACCAAATTACCTCCTCATATCATTAAAGAGATTGTGACCAGAAAAGAAAGCAGATTGGTCACATAACAAGAATGAGATAAAGACAACTCATGTGCTTCACCGATATTTGAATACTGATGTTTTAACAACTTTAGAAGAAGATCTCTATCATATCCGGTAGACTTTGTAGGGTGAAATCCATAAAATATTATGAACAAGAATGGAACAGAATGAAGAGCCATAAATGGGTCACATTCTACACCATGGAAAGGAATGCCCACACCAGTGACATCTCACATCGATGAAAGTATTGACATGTAAGCAGGGTTGTACTATTCCCTTAATATAGACAGGGCAAATGCCTATGACCCTTCACTAGCTGAGTTCTGAGGTAGATAAACCACAATACTACCTAACTTTGAAAAAGTACAAAATGTTGCCATGAAAACACATGTGTTGTGTCCAAGAGTACACAGATCACCTAGCAATGACTAAATTATATACTAAATCCTGGGTTCAGGAGAAGTTAACAAATGAATTCCTCAGTTCTGAAATAAATGGCAATGTGGTTTCTCTTGAGGTTACTAAAGTGATTATTCTGATTATGCATGATTTTATCAAGTTTAAATACTTTAAAATATTAAATATATACCTGTAAACTAAAGATTTTGATGCATAGAATCAAAATAATATATTAAAAATATCTTAACTCAAGAGATTTTTCTTTTAATCTAGGAGCCAGCTCAAAAATTTTGGAGCAGACTAATTTTTCAGTCTTCAAGAAAAAGACATCAGAAAAAGAATCACGTTGTCATAGTAAATTAGGTCTCAAACCCAAGTCGAGACCCATATTATGGTTCCCAAGTGTCAAAGGAAAAATCATAAAGTTGTTCTGGAAGGAATAGAAGGGGCAGAAAAACACATCTAGACAGGATATATCCTGTACCATATGTGTGAATGGGCAAAGGCCTTGATGGCTAGTGTTTGTCTGTTTGTTTGTTTCCTTTTCCCCATCACTTCCTTTTACATGAATAGAAAAAATAAAACATATGCCTGAACTTGGAACAGTTATGGTGGAGATTAAGAATTGCACAGAGGTGGAACTCTCCTGATGCTTTTGATCAAAATGAATAATAATAATAATAATTTATATTTATATAGCTCTCTATAGTTTACAAAGCACTTTGCTCAAAACAATTATCAAACCCATTGTGCAAATGACAAATTGCAGCCTCAGAGAAGCTAAGTGACTTGCCCACAGACACAGAGGCAGAGTTAAAACTTAAATCCTATATTTTTTACTCTTAAGTCTAGTACTCTTTGCTCTGTGCCATGTTCTCTCTCCTGACTGGTATGATCTAGTGTCTAAGGCTTTTCAAATTATCATGATTATCAAGCCCAAAAATGCACAAACAAGAATAATAACATGGATTTCTATCCTTTTAGTTTAGATCACTTTGAAAATACTTTGAATCTTAAGGAAACTGCTAGGAGCTCTGGACACTCTGCATCAGACATTTGTTGAGTTCTGCCTTAATCTAAAAATAGTGATTTTTGAAAGATAAGTCTCTAAATTGTCATTAGTAAAATCCATAAATCCAAACCAAACAGCTATTAAACTAGAAGAAATAGCAGTTCAGGTGAAAAATACAAAGGAATTTAATCTATGTCTAAATACTCAATTATGAGTCAACAAAGTGCCACACCTGCCAAGAAAGCTAATGCAATGTTTGTTTTTGTTTTTTTTTTTTTAAATCTAACCCATGACTTCTTTGGAATAGGGATCTTTATCATATCTGTTGGGTAACTCATAAAGATAGGTACTCAATTTAGTGATATCACTGGCATAGGAAATTTCCAGGAAAGAAACTCAATCTATCAATGTAGGCCAGCACTTTTCCTGCAATTTGTAGCCATAGATTACTTCTGAGGGCATTGAGAGGTTAAGTGACTTGCCCAGGATTGTCCAGCTAGCACATGTCAGAAGCAGGATGTGAACCTATGACTTCCTGGTTGTAAGGGCATCCAAAATGATTACAATACAAAAACAAAAATATAATTTACAGCTCATTTTAAAGATTAAACTTTTTAAAAATTATTTTTTAAGAATTAGATTTCTAGAAACATCCCATTTCCTTTGGAAGAAGTCAAGGTAAAAATAACACTGCCAAGGTAACCTCTGCAGTTTAATTTGTATGTCTGGTGGGATCTAGGGGGAAGTATGGCAACAATATTCTTTGGCAAATGTAAAATGTACCATGTTAAAGGAGGAATGACTTTTCAACTCTTTAAATGTGATCAAGTCATCAGAATATTATAGAAAAAGCATACTGTGTAGGATTTTGTTTTTCTTTTTTGACTTAACCCAATTGTCCTACATGAATTAGTATAAATGTGTCATTGCAGAGACACACAGTCTGTTTGAATAAAGTTATTCTCTCAATAAGACAATGATAAGGGTGCTGAATTAATTCACCATTGTTAAATGGCTCTTTCTCAGTGGCATACATGGAAATATTTCTTAACTACCAAGAACTTGATTACATGACGTTATCAAACTCTCTCTCCTACTCTTTGCTCCTGAAACAATAACATTTTATATCCCTTTATGTTAGTAGAATCAGCAGCCAGCAGTAAAGACATTATTGCTACTTAGGAGAGATATCAATACCACATTGGAAAGAACTTGTTTACTGCAACAGGGCATTCTGTGAGTCTGTTCTATGTAATAAGCAAATATTTCATTTTTTTAATGTAAGGAAGAAAAATGGCTGGAGTCCACAGATAAGGATTTAAAAAATCATGAAAATTCTATAAAGAATTAATAAATTTATCCAGATACTTGACTCCTAAAGCATCACTTCCCCATTTGCAATTCAGTAACATTTATTTTTGTTGTATCATCATCAACCTTGCAGGTCTGAGAGATAACTTTTAGTCTGAAGACATATAGATTTTCTGTGTAAGACAACCCTTTTGTGTATCTACTAGAAGAGAATGAATTCCCTCTTAAGAAAAAAAAAGTACAACAGCATGTGCCCAATTGCCATCAAGGTAACAATTCACTCCACTGTTGTAAAGTTTGTGGAAATTGAATCACACATATCTTCTAAATGAAGTCAAAATACAGCAACGTCCAAAGGATTTTCTAAAACTAATAGTATTTTACTATTGTCTCTACTGCTTTAAATATACCATAAAATATTCTTCAAATTATATTTAAGTAAACAGAATATTAAGTAGTTAAGACTAAGTGTTAAAATATGTAGAACACAATTAGGTTTTGACACTTGATCATATTTACATAGTGCTTTACATGCAATATGCCATATATTTCTCACAAGAACCCCATAAGATAAGCAACATTATTATTCCATTTTAACAGGTGAAGAAATTGAAACTGAGTGAAGTTAAATGACTTGCTCAGGGTCACACAGACTCATGTGACTCAGGCATCCATGTGACTCAAGCAGGTCATATGGGTCTATTAATGGATGGGAAAGATCTTCCCATTCAATTAACAATACAAGCACTGGGCCTAGAGTCAAGGAGGCCTAAGTTCAATTCTGGCCCCAGATATTTATTAACTGTCTTATCCTGGGTAGGTCACTTAACCTCTATTTGCCTCAGTTTTCTCATATGTAAAATAGGGATAATAATAGCACCTGACTCCCAGGATTGGTATGAGGATCAAATAAGATAATAACTGCAAAGTACTCAGCACAGTATAAGGCACATAGTAAGTACTGTGTAAATATTATTGTTTATTATTATAATTATTATTCCTGTTGTAGAAAACACAAAAGATATACAATGCAAACATAAGGCAAAATCGGAGGAGACACAGTATTAAGAACTGAGATCAGAAAAGGCTTTTGTAAAGAGTGGTACCTTAGCTGAGTCTTTAAGAATGCTGGGGAAACAGGCAAAAATGAGGAGGGCAAACATCCCAGGCATAAGCACATACTGTGCAAAGGCACATAAGGAGGAGATAGAACATCTTGCATTAAAAATAGCATTTGATCAGAATGTAGTGTATTTGCAAGGGATTAATGTACAATAAGCCAGGAAGGTAGACTAGAGTCAGATTGTAAAAGATTATAAAATCTAAATAGAGTGGCTTGAATTTTATCCTGCAGCAAGAAGGAAGCTCTAGAGTTTTTGTTTTATTTGTTGAGGAGGGGAGTGATAGTCACACCTGTGCTTGAGGGATATCACTTTGGCAACCCTATGGGGTATGGATTAGAAAGGAGAGAAGCTAGATGCAGGGAGACCAATTAAGAGATTGCAATAGCCCAGGTAAGAGGTGATATGGGCCCGGATTAGAGTGGTGGCTGTGTTAGTGGAGGAAAGGGGACAGAGAGATATAGAGGCACAATCTACTACTCTTGGCGATTTAGTAACTTATTGGATATGGGGGGGAAGAGGTGAGGTAGGGTGAAGAATTTAGAATGATTTCAAGGCTGTGGCTTCTGCAATGAGCCCTAACTGCACCTCCTCAAATTTAGTTTCTGAGTTGTTGATGAGAGTTTGTCTGGTCACTGGAAATCAACAGTTATAGCCCTGGCATTGAGCTTAGCCCAATTTGGCCACAGTACAACAGAATGAGGCGTAACCGGTTTAGTTTAGAGAGTTTAATCCTTGTCCACAATGGGATTCGTAGGGGTGGGGGAAGGGGTGGTTGGTAGTCAGGCTCCTGCAGCAGACAGAACCCTGCAGTCAAAGTAGGAGATGGTAGCACTTTTGTATTCTTAGAGATCCAGGAAGTGGAATGAAGATACTGTTGTCTCATGAAGGTGATACACAGCCTTCCAAAGAGAAGGTACATTCCCCCATGCTGGTGCCCTGGGTAAAAGCTCAATTCACTGAACAACCCTTGGCATTAATTACAGCTCTATCCCCTCTCTCAGATGCTCTTCGATACAGAAGAAAATAAGTCAAGATAGGTTCCTAAGGTCTGCTAATATGTGATTTTAGAACTACTTTTACACTCATATGAGAAAAATTAGGAAATCTGAAAGACATTGTCTTTAAAACTCAACAAACTGTGCATATCTTTTAACTGAGCAATATAGCTATTATTAGATATATACCTCCAACGAGGTCAAAAAGAGAGGGAAAAGACTCATAAGTAAAAAAAAAATTCGTAATATCACTTTTCGTTTGTTTATTATTTTTCATTCTGGTTTTCAAAAAACCCAGAAACAATATAGGTGCTCATTTACTGGGGAATGGCTGAACAAATTATGATTTAAAAATGAGATTGTACAATAAAAAATTACAGAAGAGAGATGTTAAGGAAATGTGGGAAGAACTATAGGAATGGATAAAGAGTAGAGTGAGAAAAACTAGAACAATTTTTAAGAATAACTATAATAATATAAAGGAAAATAAGACTTCAGAATTCTAATCAATGGAATAATCAATTATGACTTCAAAATACAGAAGAGAAAGAAACATGCTTCCCATATAACAGGGAGGTAGTATACTAGAGATGCAGAATGAGACAAGGTTATTGGGGGAATTTCTTATGCTTGACTGAACTTATGCATTATAAGGGAGGGCTTCTGTTTGGGGGAGGAGTGATGGCTAAGTAGTGATAATGATTCAAAAAAGAGAAGAAAAGAACATCAACGAAATATTAAAAATAACAAAAAATAAGAAAGAAATATAGAAAGGGAGACAAGCAGGGCAATTTTGTTGCTGTTATGTTAAATTTGATATGGATTTTTAAAATTATATAATTAAAGTACATTGTTTGATTACCAAGTTCTTTTTCTGTTCTTTATGTATTAAATGTTAATATTTCCTAAGTTCATAATAAAAATATTCTTAAAATAGCTCAACACGGATAATATCCTTCCAGTTCATGATACTTATATCCCCAAAGTATCCTGAGCAAGTAACATCATAATAACCCAGACTCAGATCTCCTACAAAACCCATCTCCCTTAAACATTTTTTTTTTTTGCTTTTTGGAGGGCAATTGGAGTCAAATGACTTGCCCAAAGTCACACAGCTAGTTTTTGTGTTCAGTGTCTGAGGCCAGATTTGAACTGAGGTCCTCCTGACTTCAGGGTCAGTGCTCCACTCACTGTACCACCTAGCCACCCCTATCCCCCTTAAACATTGACCAAAGGAGATATGCAAGTTCCAGTGCCCATTTTTTCTAGTCTTTAAATTGATATCTGATCTTTAACCTTTAAGGACTAACATGAATTCAGTTTTTAAATAAATTACTTAAAACAGAAATGGGTCAAAAGATCTACAAATATTTTTCAGGGGATCTATGAACCTGAAGGAAAAAAAAAAATCTTAAGTTTTCACCGCACAAACTTTTAACATTTCCTTCTATTATAAATGAAGGCAATGAACATTATTCTGAGAAGTGATCCAGGACACACACAAAAAACGTTGAGAACTTCCATGCTTGCAGAAATAAATACAGCCAACTTTCAGGTTATCTATCTAATTAGTTCTAACTGGGCATAATAATCTTTCTCAAATGATTTTCCTTAGAAGTTGACTGATCTTTGAACTGGTTGATTAACCAGATTGACTGGGGCAAGCATTTGTCCCAGGATTCTTACAGCTACAAACCACTGGTTAAAGAAGGTTAAAGAAATAAAGACAATGTTCTGTCAGGATTTATCTTAATTATCGAATGATGTAAAGAGACTGAACTACAACTTCCATAATTTCTTCATAACACCCTGCACTTTCCTCCAGTCTTTGTTGACACATATCAACTCTTGTCAAATGAGAGTTAGTTTATGCTGTGTCTGTTACATAATCCTGTTGAATTTATATCCAGCCAATCTCATCTTGACTGTTTTCCTGGTGTTTTTCACATACTCTTTTTTTTTTTCAGTCGATTTAGAGTAGCAAGGTTGCTATTTTGTTAAGGTTTTTTTAACCTCCCTCATTCCCACTTTGATAACTTGCAAGTAATCTTTCTTGTTTCCTTAGTGACAAGTCTCTTCATTCAGTGATTTCCATATACTACAGTATTTATTCCATCAGTAATTTTTGAACTTTTGTGTTGGCTACTAGCTGGTGACAGAAACATTTCTTCCATGTTCACACTTTTTTAAATATCAGATACAACAATCATCATCAAACAGATGTACCATCCCCAAGAACTCAGTTTGTCTCAGGTAGAAAATTCCTTTTCTTCGAAAATTTTATTAGTAGTTAAAGATGTTTGTGTATAATCTACAAGACCCCAACTTTCAGACTAAACAACTCTTAAACATCTCAAGAAATATTAGTACTACTAATTCACGAAAGTAGCTTCATTCTGTCTTGAAGTTTAGCTTGTTCTTGTTATATTTTAACTGTTGAGCCTCTTCAGAGGCTTTTAATTTTATACTTATAGACTACATCAAAATATATTTCTATATAGCAAATGACAAGCATCATGATGTAGTGGAAAACATTCTAGTTTCAAAGTAGACAAAGTCTGACTGACATTTAATACCTGTGTAATACTTAACCTCGCTGTGCCTCAGTTTCCTCATCAATGCAATAAGGTTGGAAGATATGTCTATGGTCCCTTTTAACTCTATATCTATGAGCCTATAGAAATATTTCATCATTGCATCCAGACATGCTAGTACAAACCCAAAAAGGTAGATCACATTTTTCCATAAGAAGAATTTTAAGACACTAGCATTAAAATGTAAAAAGATAATTTAATTTCTCTTCCTTATCATCAAAGTCTATGAAGGACCCAAGGACACCTGGGTTAGATAAAGTTCTCCTTAGTTAGTTATCGAGTCTGAAGTCTGAAATTCCAAACATGGATTAAAAAAAAGCTCAAGAGGTTACTTCATTAAGGCCACTACAATTTTCCACCAGTTATCCCTCTAGATTTTCTTGCTTCCCTCACCTGCTCTTTCTGACCTGTGAAGACAACCTCCTATATCTCCGCTTCTGTTCCTGGGTTACAGAGCATCATTATACAAAGTCATGGTATTTACCCAATACAATAAATCTATGTTTCTAACCTCACCTGTATTCCTACTTATCAACTATTCTTCTACTGCCTCGTTCCCCACTATGACTATTCCAATGTATCCTTCACGCTTTTCCCAGAATAATCTTACTTATGCATAGATCTGTTCATGTCACACCTGTGCTAAAATAAATAGACCCCAACACATTCAATGACTCCTTGTCACCTATGAGTAAAATAGCAACTTCTCTGCTTGTCATTTAAGGCCCATTTCAACTGGGCATCATCCTCTATCTCTTTTTTTTTTTTTCATATTGATCCTCTCAAAGCAATTTATGGGCCAGTCAAACTAGATCATTCTTCTTCCTTGAAGTCACACTGAACCTTCTTAACTCAGTGACTTTGTAGTTCAGGCTGTTTCCTATACCAAAAATGTTTTCTATTTCCCTCTTTGTGAATTTTCTACCTATCCTATCAAGCCCAACCTAAATGCCATCTTCTCCAGAGAGTCTTCCCATTTGTAATGATCCCTTATCCTCATCCCACTCAGGCCTCTGATCTTACAGCTGAAGATGAATAATGTTCAGAATAGTGGTAAGTAAAACATATAAATTCATTTGTCCATTTTTTAACACTAGTTTTTTTTTTTACTAGTATCTTCTAAAGACAGTTAAAAAAAACTTTTTTGGAGGGGGGAAGGCAGGGTAATTGGTGTTGAGTGACTTCTCCAAGGTCACACAAATAGTAAGTCTTAAGTCTCTGAGGCCGAAGTTGAACTCGGGTCCTTCTGACTCTAGGGTGGGTGCTCTACTCACTGTGCCACCTAGCTGCCTCTAAAGTTCTAAAAAAAAACAACTACTTAAATGTTTTGAATGATGGTAATATCATTAGAAAAAGTATTTAGCCTTTCAAGGTGATGATTTCAAAGAATAATAATCATATGGTTCTATAAGTACTGGCATAGTGGTTTTCAAATTAGAATCAGAAAAAACTTTTAACAATTAAAAAAATTAAAATCTGTCATTATTTTTAGTCATGTACTTTATGTGGTGCAATTATACCAGTTTATGAACTTTGCATGTTTTTTTTCCCTGAATGTAAGTTCCTCAGGAGCATTATTTCATTTTTGTCTTGGTATTCTCAGTGCCTAGAACAGTACCCAGCAGGTCCATAAGTAATGCTTAGTTATTTTATTGCTTCACCTGCCTCTTCTCAAAATGTGGAAAAATGGACAAAAATATTTGTTAGTGAAAGGGACCTTAGAGGCTATCTAATTCACACCCCTCATAAGCAGAAACTGAAGCCCAGAATGGTTAGGTTGACTTACTTAGGATCAGACATCTAGAATGTGTTTGAGGCAAGATTCAAATTCAAGTTTTCTGACTCTAAATTCAGTGATCAATCCACCATGAAACTCAGTAACATACCAAAAGTCTGGAGAGATAAATTGTAAAGGACCACTGACTCAAAGCATGAATTATGTTTAAAAATATTCTGAATTAAGAATTTCAGAATATTATTTCAATTCATTACTGATGTTTTATGAAATATCATATCTAAAAAGTGCTAAGGCTTTGAGCACAATAAACAACCCAAAAATATTATCTCAGGTGGTCCCTTCAATAATAAAATCTGATATTTATGTTCGTTTTTTTGTGTTTGGAGGGGGAGGAAGGACAGTTGGGGTTAAGTGATTTGCCCAAGGTCACATGGCTAGGGTTGTGTGTGTGTGTTGTGTCTAAGGCTGGATTTGAACTAACGTCCTCCTGATTCCAGGGACGGTGCTCTATTCACTGTACCACCTAGTCGACACAAATCTGATATTTATGAATGGTATCTTGGGAAGAAGGTTGGGACATGTACCTTAATTAGAGAGAGAATCATTTAAATAGTCAACAAGGATTTATTAAGTACCTGCCATCACCTAGGCACCACGCTAAGTGCTGGGGACAGAAACAAAAGTGAAATAAAAAAAATCAATCCAGTACCTGCACTCCATGAGCTTATAGTCTAATGAGGGAGATAAATACGAACAACAAGATATTTACAAGAAAAATTGGAAATAATCAACACAGGAAGGCACTTGCATTATGGGGATGGGGGGGGGGGGTGGAGTCAGGAAAGGCTTCTTGAAGAAGGTGAGATTTTAGCTAGGATTTGGAAAAAGCCAGAGTTCATGAGAGAGGGATGAGAAGAAAGACAATTATAGGTATAAGGGAGAGCCAATGATGATGCCCAGAGTTAGGATAAATACCTTGTCCTAGGAACAGAAAGGAGGTCAGGGTCATGCAATACTATACCTGGAGTGCAGTGAATACCAGGAGGAGGGTCAGGAGGGATGGGGGAGTTTAGGTTCAAGAGCACTTAAAAAATTGGAAGGAGGTAGGTTATAAAGGTCTTTGGATGTCAAACAGGATTTTATATTTGATGCTGGAGGTGACAGAGAACCACTGGAGTTTATCAAATTGGAGGGGGGAGAGTGAAATGGTTAGACCTGTGCTTTAATAAAATTAATTTCATATTTTGTATGATTTCACATGCATAATATCATGTATCTTGTCTTCTCGAGGTAAGGGAGGGGTAGGAGGGAAGGAGAGAATTCAGAACTCAAAATTATTTTTAAAAATAATGTTAACATTTTTACATGTAATTTGGAATATTTAATGGAATAAATAAAAAATATTTTAAAAAAGAAAAGCAGTTTCACAGCTAAGTACAAGAGGCAGGTAAACCAACTGGTCATTCAATCAGTCATTTAGTAAGTATTAAATGCCTATTATGTGCCAGGCACTGTTCTAGAAGCTAGGGATATAAAAAGAAGCAAAAAAAGAAGTCCCTGCCCTCAAGGAACTCACAATCTAATATGGGAAACAAGGAAAAATATAAATAAAAAATATATATAAATATATAAATAAAATAAAAATATAAATAAAAATATAAAACAAGCTATATATAAGATAAATAGGAAACAATTAAAGAGGGAGTACACTAGAACTCAGAGTAGTTGGGGAAAGCTTTGTATGGAACATAAGATTTTAGGTGGGTCTCAAAAGAAGGCAGGGAAGCTAGGAAGCAGAGATGCAGGGGGTTATTAAAACCAAAAGGCGTTTTACAGGCATAGGTGATCAGAACCTGACTCAGAATCAAACTGACTGATACCTGACTGGCAGGATCAGAAAAAAAGACCTAGGTGTTATTAAGGCAAAAACAATAGGATTTGACAACAAAATGGAGGTAGAGGAAAGGGAAGAAGCATTTAATTCTCAGTAAGTGCCAAGTGCTTCATAAACATTATCTCATTTGATTGTCAGAACAATCCTAGGAGGTAGGTGCTAATACTTTCCACATTTTTTTTTTACAAATAAGTGATTTAGATAGAGATTAAGTGACTTGCCCAGAGTCTTATACATAGCAAGCTTCTGAGTTTTAAATGGATCAGTTTATATAGGCTTACATTGCCAAACACACACACACACACACACACACACACACACACACACACACACACTGTTTTAACAGCAACATTGTTTTAAGAAAGACTTTGAGCAAATAATTTATTTTGATTATTACAAATATCCAAATTACCTATAAAGGGCATATGAAGAAAAATGCTGTCAGCATTCATAGAAAGAACTGATAAATAGAAGTATGTATAGATTATATATAATATACATTTATATGTGCGTATGTATATATGTATGTATGTATGTCTACACACACCTATTTGCACCTAATTGTAGCCATCTCTAGGGTGGGAAGGGAGAGAAGAAAAAAATTATACAATGATTTTGCTGTATAGGAATAGCAAGTTCTACATAGTAGATTTACAATTTCATATGCAATCTTTTAAATTGTACTACGTATAGAAGTTCTTGTTTTATTCCATAAATTAAATAATTGTTCTTAGAGAATTTGTAATCTCACTGAAGATATAAATCACACATAAATGATAAATAACAATACAACATATAATTGAGGATAGAAATAAATATGATAAGACAGGGGTGGGAGTATGTGGGCACCAGTGATCTACAGTACCAATGTTCTTCTTAGGAAAATTATTTTCAAGCCTTTTGTCACCTTCAGTTCATAATCATGCCAAAACAAAGATAATCATATGGTAATACCTAGAAGTATTCTGTTAAATGTTTAACAATCGACTCTCAAAAAAAAATTATGTACAGCACATTCTTAAGTTAAATCTGCAGTATTAACATTTTCTCCATCACTTCCTTAAATTTGATATGATATAAGAGAAATGGGGGTGGGGGTGGGGCAATAACCATACATAAAAGGGCAGTTAGGTGTTGCAGTAGATAGAGCATCAGGCTTGGAGTCACCAGATCTGAGTTAAAATCCAGCCTCATACTTACTGTGTGACCCTGGACAAATCATTTAATCCCAATTTGCCTCAGTTCCTCATCTATGAAATGGGACACACTGGAGAAAGAAATGGTAAACCACTCCAGTATCTTTGCCAAGAAAATCCTATGGACAGTGTCCATGGGGTCACAAAGAGTAAGATATGACTAAAAGACTAAAAAACAGCAAATCATACATAAAGATCCTTGCAAACTATTTTTTGACTTAAAAATTCACATATTGGGGCGGCTAGGTGGCACAGTGAGTAGAGCACCAGCCCTGGAGTTAGGAGGAACTGTTCAGATCTGGCCTCAGACACTTCACACACACACACACACACACAGACACACACACACACACAAAACTAGCCATGTGACTTTGGGCAAGTCACTTAACCCCAATTGCCCTACCCTTCCCCCTCCAAAAAAAAATTCACATATTAATATTATCTGTTTTATTATATTTTATTTCTTTTTAAAAATATTTCCCAATTACATTTTAATCTGGTTCAGGTCACACTGGGAAGTGTTGTGGGCTGAATATTTGAAGCATCTGGTCTAGACAATCAACAAAACAATAAATCAAGCCCAGAATTTTAGTGTTTACCAATTTCTAAGGTACAAATGCTTACATAAAAAATTTAACAATAACTTGAAAACTGGTTAAAGCTGGCTCCAGCAAACCCCTGGACTAGTGACTGAATTGTTCCTGTACCTTATCCTGTACTTTTGAGTAGCTGCCAATAGGTGACTTTTGGAAGTAGCTTAAGCCCAACAGAGAAATTTTCTTCATGAATGGAAAACTGAAACAGGGAAGTAATGTACTGATTTGTATTCTCTACAAAAGTAAAATTTTATTAACAAAGAAGACATATATTAACTTCTACTTACAAGCAAAATAGTACCTCAAAATAAGAAGGGATAAAAGAAATAGGAACTTTAAGCTAAAATTAAGTACTTTTCCCATGAACTAAATAACATAATATATATAAAGTGCTTGGATCATAGCAGCCATTTAATAAATGTTTGTTTCCCTACTTCCCTTATAGATGGACCTAGTTGGTGAAGTGATTAAAGCACTAAGCCTGCAGTCAAGATGACCTGAGTTGAAATCTAGTCTCAGACATGGGCTAGGTGTGTGAGGTTGGGAAAGTCACCTAACCTCTGTTTGTATCAATTTCCGCATCTGTAAAATGGGGGTGATAATAGCACCTACCTCTCAGGATTGAGAATAAAATTAGATAACATCTATAAAACACTTTGCAAATCTTAAAATGCTACATAAATGTTAATTAGTATTATTATTAGCTTCATGCCTGGAGGCTTCCATTATAGTCCTATTCTGATACTTCATCATAGTTTAGTGGTGGCTCTAAGTTATTGAAGACAATAACATGTGACAGGTTCTATGAAGTACGATAATTCTGAGAAGAAATCTAGCAAGAGAGTATCTGTTGGACATTCAAGGACTAGTTAGCTAGTCAAGTGCAAAAAAAATTCGTTGACAGTGGGCCATAAGGTCATGGATTCCTCAGCCACCGCCACTTTTGAGTATCACCTTGTAATTTATGTAGAAGTTGCAACCTGTATCAATGGAGGGAGTACCCACACCACAAAATCTATCATGCATCCCTAGAGTATTCCTAATATTTTCTGTTTCTCACCTTCAGAGCATCCCCCAAAACATTTTAATGATTTCTAGAACCATCTGTTCTGTCCTGTTACCAGAGGTTATTCAAAAGAAACACATTAGCGAGTTTCAGCAACTCCCTATTATACTGTCCAAATATGATTTTCTTTTAATTTCTCTTCAAAAGCCACAATTATCCTGCCTACTAGAGTTCCAAACTGCTAGATTTTATCTCTGTGCCTCATAGCTTTGAGCTGTTTCAGAACCAAAAGATACAACATCCCAGAAACCACAACTTACTTCTTAAAGTATTTATTCCCCTCTCTTCTAAACCTTTAAAAAAAAGTATTTCGAAACAAAATGTTATATAAACAAGATTATATGTGATTTTTCAGAGAATCCAATATATTTTATTTCTTCAAAAGAAAAAGAATGGAAATGTTCATGTTACATATATGTATGATATACATATGGATTGTCTTGCTTTTACACAATAGAATTCTGAAGTCTATATATGAGTTCGATTTGCACCTGACACATTCAGCAAAAATGGGACTCAGGATGTGACTTTTTGAGCAGCTTATTTTATACATGAGCATTTGCAAATGCTACTTGGAGTGTCTGCCCACACAACGGTTCCAAGTTCTGTCATATCATTGAAAGAATTTTTACATCACCATAGAAATGACATAAAGTTGTTTTTTTTTTTTTGCTGTGAATCATAAGTCTTCAATAAATATTTGGTTAATTGATTGATTTGGTTGGTTGAAGAACTCACCAGCTTTTTATACAAGTATTTAGTATAATATATTTAATCTCCCCAGATCATATCATTATATTTTTTTTCTCTATAGGCACTCATAGAAAGTTTAGATATGCTTTTAGACCTGGGCTGTCTCTCTTCATTATACTAGTTCAATTAAACTAATTCATTCAGAATTAAGATTAATTTTAATAATTTTTCTGTAATATAGATATGACTAGGTTATCCCTTTACCTAATAAATTGAAGTGACTCCCTATTGCCTTAAAGATCAAACATAAAATCCTCTCTTTGGCATTTGAAGTTCTTCATGACCTGGCCTTTCCCTTCCTCTTCACTCTCATACATTAGCTGGACTCCATGATCTATATTAGTCCATAATGGACTAATAGCTGTTTTGCCCATGTAATGTTTCATTTTCCATCTCTGGGCCTTTGTACTTACTATCCCCTTCACCCTTCTTGGAATTTCTTGTTTCCTCAAGACTCAGTTATGGTCAGGTTTCAGAAAGATCTGAGAAGATTTGCATGAGCTGATACAAAGTAAAGTGAGCAGAACAAGGAGGATAATCTATGCTTCAGTCTGTACCCTATATCCATCAGTTCTCTATCTGGAGGTGGATGGCGTGATCCACCATGTATCTTTTGGAATTGTAGTTGGTCTTTGTGCAATCAAGGTTGCTAAATCATTCAAAGTTGATTTTCTTTACAATATTGCTATTGTCACATAGATTGTTCTACCAGTTCTGCTCACTTCACTATGCATCAGTTCATACAAGTCTTCCCAGGTCTTTCTGGATCCATGTCCCTCATTTTTAATAGCACAATAGTAAAGAAAATCAGTTTTGAAAAAGTTAGTCACTCAGTATTCTTTGGAATGAATGGATAAGAAATAAAAGTGTAGAGATATGTAATGTTTCCTGGTTAAATCATTATTGTAGTCAAAACTGTATTCTCACTCTTGCTTTTATTAAGTGTTAAAGGAGGAAAAAAGTTTAACCATTATTTTTGGAGGAGTTTTTCTTCTTGTTGTTCAGTCATTTTCAGTTATTTCTGACTAGCCATGACCCCATTTAGGGCTTTCTTGACAGAGATACAGGAATGGTTTGCCATTTTCTTCTCCAACTCATTTTACATATGAAGAACTGAGGCAAATAGGGTTAAATGACTTGTCCAAGGTCACACTGCTAATAAGTGTCTGAAGCCAGATTTGAACTCAGGAAGATGTCTTCCTGTCTCCAGTCCCAGAACTCTATACCACCTAGCTACTCTAGGAATCTTTCTACCATAATGAATTAGAATGGAAGAAGAGATGTCTAATGACAACATGGAGTTCCCAACTTATATGTATCCCAAGAAATATATAGTAAAAATAAAACCAAAACATATCTCATTCATAAAGAGAATTCTATAAACAGGTCTAAAGGATTCTTATTCTACATAATGTACTTTAAAAATACATTCATATCATTAGTTTTCCAGGGCATGTTTCAATGTTCAATAATTCAGCTGGAAATGCATTTGACCCTAAAGTCATTTCCTTTGATTTCTAGCAGGAAGGTGGACACTCACAAGTCTTCACCTGGCAAGCAAAGGCTGAGTTAATATTTAAGAGTATCATTTTAAAAAATATAAATCTCAATGGAAGAAGGAAATATGAAAATGCAGGAATATTCCCCTCTAAGAGCATGTGATACAGTTTTAAGCTAGAAGGTTTTCTCTAAAAGCACCATAAAAAGAGAAAGGAGGACTTCTTCAGCTAGGTCACCAACCCCCTAAACATACCAAAATCAGAACAGTAATAATGCCACAAATTAGCTTCCCTGAGGAGGAGAGCTCTGATAGCTGCTTTGGTTAAGTGCTGTAATGTGTAGTGAGTAGGATGAATTATTCATGTAATATTTGAACTTACTCTGGGAATTTATGAAAGACTGGGAGAAAAACAGGATTGTCTTTCAGGTGATAAGATGAGAACAACACAAATCCTAACTTCAGGTAAATAATGCAAGGCTGAGGGCAACTTGCATTTTATCTAATAACTTTTTAGATTTTTCTCCCCGTTCAGAAAAAGCAAGGGAAATATTGTTTTATTAATTTGGAATGAAAAAGATGCTCAGATTATGAGAAGCATTCTTCTAAATTCTCTGAAGTGGGATTTCTCTTCCCTATGCAAGGCTCACATTTGGCTTGGCTTTCTAGAATATACAAAATGTTACTGTTTTGGTATGTGAATTATTTCCAATAAAACAAGCTGTGCATTACATTTGGGAGTTTAATTCATATTAAGCAATAGGAGCAACCTTTTTAATGTAATAAAAAGTTCCATTGGTACTTAAAAGCCAAATTGCCACAGAGCATTCTCCTGAGCACCTTCCCTAGTACAATAACTTCAAGGTTTATTCCATCATTAAATTTTTCTGTCAAATTGTTTCATAAATTGTTACCAATTGAAAGAAGCAAACTCTGGTTACACTCCTATTCATATTGCCTCAGTTTGCTTAGAGAGCTTGTTGAGAAATAGGACAAAAAGATAATAAAACAGGTATTTATTTGACTTTTATTTGCAAACTTTCTGACACAAGGGGCCCAAATTAGTCTATTTGGAGGATTTTATTTCTATGGCATTATTAACATTTAAGAAATCAAAGGCTGGGTTTGGGTAAAGGGCTTGGTAATAAGAGAAAGTAACACCCTTAGTCTTATTCCCTGATCAATTAATATGAATCTGGGGACAGGGAAAGAAGAGGCATTATGTGGGAAGACAAAACATTGTGTGCACTGGCCAACAGTTTTAGGAAGTAGCAAAAATTACAGCTTTCTCAAATGATGATTCCATCTGGGCATAGCACCAATACGGGAAGGAAGCAGGACCAAACAATTCCAATTAGTCCAATTTATATGGGGTAGTAACAAACCTAGATCTGGTTCTGATTCTTATAGTCCTAAATGACCCTGGAGTTTTAGCTCATGCTAGAGAGTAATCAATTTATAGGCAGCCACACACAGTGACTAATTGAGGCCCAATTGACAATTCTATTAGTTGGAGGAACAACCTCCACCAACACAGTTCAGCAACCTTTCTACAATTTAGATAGTTTTCTGGGAGCACTTTGAGGATATGGAACTGGTCCCTGATTGTACATTTTTTATGAGAGACATGACTTGAACCTAGCTCATTCCAATTCTTAAGTCAATTATCTATCTACTGTCACATGGCTTTATGAGATCAGCAGCTGTTTTGATTTTTGTTTTCAAGTCCCAAAAACTTAGGATGTTACCTGCTACATGGCAAGATTTTATAAATCATCTTGCATTGAACTGAATTGAATTAAATTAAAGGATGGTCATGAAATTGATGTAAAGGATTATATCAAGGAAATGCAGCATCAGATATGCAGTAATTTCTTAGGGATGCATCTCTATCTATGAGTTTCCCAGGATGAGTACCACCCAAGGGATGAGTAGATTCTTCTCCTTCCCCTATTCTGGAGGGTTTATGAAATGATAGGAGTAATAGTGGCACAGAATGGAAAGGGATTGACTACAATCTGCACCATTGGTGGAAATACCCACTACTGGAAAGAGAAAGTCAGAAATCTGTGGAAGCATAGAAGCATAATTTCACAGGATCACATTCTTACAGGTGATTGAGGTTCAATAAAGTGCCTTATTCAAGGTTACATACTGAGCAATACCAGTACTCAAATTCAGGTCTGGTGTGTTTCATCTTCTTCCCTCTTAAATGGAAATTCAAAAAAGATTATCCCTACTTAAAATCTATAATGTATTCAAGACCTTTCCATAGTAGAAGACAGTTCATGAAAGACCATTTTTGTATGGTAGTGGGTGTCTTTTTCACTTTTTAAAAAATAAACTGGATCTAAATGAAAATGATTTAGGTTGAATATTTTCATGAAATTGAAGTTGAGAGCCACATCACACCAAACCTTATGTCAACCCATAGTTTCTTATTAACATTGTGCTCCTACCATGTTTCCCCAATAATAAGACACTGTCTTATTAATTTTTTTGGACAGAAAAACACCAGAGGGCTTATTTTCAGGGGAGGGCTTATTTTAATGAACATTGACAGCAATTTTAATAAACAGGTAAATGTGAACAAAAAAAATGTACCTTTATTCAATAAGCAAATCACTGGGGAAGAACAGGATGACGCGCTCACTGCTGCAGCTCTGATTGGATGCAGCTCGGAGCACGGAGTGCGTTTCAACCGGGGGGGGGGACAGTGCATACAGAGGGTACCGTAATGTAGTGTGTAGCGCAGGGGGTCACCTTCACTACAGTAGCAATCTCAATAGGGCTTATTTTCGGGGGAGGGCTTATTTTAGAGGAATCTTACACAGTAAGGGAGGGCTTATTTTCGGGATAGATCTTATTATCGGGGAAACACGGTATATAGAAAGAATCATTACTGAAAAAGAATGTTCTTAATCTGGGGCCTATGAACTTGTGTGTGTATGTGTGTGTCTATGTGTGTATGTACACACACATAATATACATATGTGTTTATATATACACATTCATATAAATGTATATATACATATATACATGTATGTACACACATAATATACATATGTGTGTTTATATATACAAATATATGTATATATACACATTCATATAAATGTATATATACATATACAAATATAGTGATATTGCATGCATTATAACGGCATGATCCTGTGCTATGAATTTGTTTTATGGATTTAAAAATATTATTCTGAGAAGGGGTCCATAGGTTTTACCAGACTGCCAGAAGCTTTGAAAGATTTATATAGAATGATGAAAACTGACCTAGGCAGAACCAGGAAAACAATATACACGAGTACAAAAATGTTGATGGAATAAACCACAAAACAAAACAAAACTGAAAGTTGTGTAATTACAGTGCCCAAAGCTGACCCTCAAAGTAAAGACAAAAAAATTCAGCTCCCTTCATTGTTAGACTTTGTTGATATTTTGGTTAGTTCCGGCAAATTGCTCTCACCCATTCTCTTTTTACAAAGAATGACTTGGAGGGAGGGGATATGTTTGAAAATGAAGGTGATATAAAAACAAAAAGCCATCTATTTAAAAAAATCTAAAAATTATTTGCAGACATCAAAATTCTGATACTTCTAGGTCTGATATTCAAGAGAGTCGAAGAATGAGGACCCTCAGATATCATTTGAATGACAATCTTTAACACACTCTACCTTGTCTATCTAGTTCATAATTACAAAAGGTCTGTAAAGTTGGGAAATAGATTCCTTTATAACAATGGGTATTTTTTTCAGGTATCAAAGACCAACCAAAGGAAGCTTGGATGTTAGTAGAGATACTAGGTTTGTGTGAGGAGGAATCAGAAAGGACTACTAGACTTAATTGCTGACTGCTTATCCCAGAATTGTTCCAACAATACTTAATTCAAGCTGGCACCAAAAACACTGCATTTTTCAAAAGGTTGTGTCCTAGTGAACCTCATTAATATCTATTGCTATTATTACTGGTGTCCAGTTCTCACAGCTTCTACTAATGTGGCCAACTTGAAAATGAAAGTACTTTGCTGAGAGACAATCAGTAATTAGAATGGTATGTATATTAGACAGATGTGCCTCCATTTCTCTCTCCACTCAATCACCTTTAAGCCACTGTCTGCTAATATAAAAAGCTGGGCTCAAGTGATCAAACTTTTAGTGTCCTCTTAAAAAATCCTTTTACAACACCTACTGATGATTCTTATTTGTATTATAACATAGTACGTATTATTCTTTCAGTAACAGATAGTGAATTTCCTAAAAAGAAAATTACAACTCACATTTATGTAGTACTTTACAATGTAGAGAGTGTTTTCTTATATAGGAAGTATAAGTATCAGAATCATTTTATAGATAAAGAAATTAAAGTTTGAGTGACTTGCACAAAGTCATATAGCTGGTAAGTAGCAAAATCAGAACTTGAATACAGACTCCAACTCAGATACTCTTTCTACTACACTAATTTGTAACTTAAAATGATACTATGAGTAACTTCAAATGGGAAAGGAAGAGTGATGTCACAAGATATTTTAAAATAGACATCAAGGTCAGTTGGAAAAGTAAGTGAAATAGGGAGAGGGAATTAACTCCATGATGTTGCTTTAGTGACAGTTTGATTACGAAGTAGTGAGATAGGTTTCCATAAGAACACAGTTCACATAAGAATGTCAGTCTTGCCATATTATAGCTATGCCACAAATATGGCCATACACCTCCAGTCTCAACTAACTTCTTGCTCTTTCATTTTGCTAAGCTGAATAACTCTCCAGTTTACAGATACTTTGTTCCTACAACATTGTGGGTGAGAAAAAGGGTAGAAGGGAAGAAATTGATGTACATGAAATTCTTCAAGTTGACCACAACCTGGAAATAGTTCTGACCACAGCATGTCTGCCTTAAAGTGTCCCAAATACTATTTTGTAGGGATTTAATGCAATTTTAAAGGGTCCTGTTTATAAAATTAATTTATAAATATACTCACAATATTTATGTTATCTAAGAAATGTATGAGGGGCCAGTCATGGAATAAGTTCAAGGAATAAACAATGGATAGCTTATATATGTCACTGGTATCATCAAAAAATCAAGAGAATTAGAGAAAGGGTCCTAGAACATTGGAAAAATTCTTGTGGAAAACTCATGGGATTAAATGGATATGAATTATATAGGGTTTATAGATGTGAATCTTTCTCTAGAAGAAATGCCCACATCAATGAAAGTACAGATCCTTTGGAGTTTTTGAATACTGAGAGCTCCCTGTATACATACACACACATATTTTCAAGTACACATATATTTGTGTATATAAATACACATTTAGCTATATAGAGACACATGTTTCTAGTATAGGAAAACATAATCCCTACCTTACCCTAAGGACTAATCCATTAAAAATGTTAATTGATATGTGGAAATGGTTTTTGAGATTCCATTTAATTTCCTAAAACCCCCAACAACTCAATTTCCCTGCAGAAAATAACTAAGCATAGGGCATGACATAAGAATGACAAGTAATACACCTGGAGTTTGCCAAGAGAGTAAAAATGCAGAGGGTACTGCTGCCTACCATGGATCCTTTGCCCCTGGAAGGCACTACATTTGGCATTTCAGTCCTCATTCCCCTGCCTGCCTACACCTCACTACCCCTCATAAGCACTAATGTTTTCAATCCATCATAGGAACAAGGAAATAAGGGTCTGTCTATTTTCAAAAGCTGTAGCCCAGAAAGGCTATAAGAGGAGCCATAATCTATTATTTCTATTATAAAAGATTGAGTAAGCCCCTCAGAAGTTACTGCCTATGAGGTGAGGACTTGGAGAAATTTCATCTCCTTCTTCATAACACAAGAGTCCTGTTTCATGTCCCGGTATAATAATATACCAAAGGGCAACCTAGTGGTGTGAAAGACTTCATACTGTGTCACAAAGTGCCTAACGGTACTACTTCTGGGGAGAAGTGAAGAATCGAATGCCACACCACTATATAGCCACTCTTCAAACAGAAAAGGATAGCACAGCTGATATTTAAATAACACAGAAATTGTTAAAGTACATTAAATTTTTTATTTAATTCTTATGATAACTTTCTGAGAAGTATATAAGCATCATTGTCCTCATTTTACAGATTAAGATGGGTAAGTCACTTGTCTAGAAGTCGCCCTATTAAAAAATAGCAAAATAGTATTTTGACTCTCCCATTTTGGATACTTCTACTATATACTGCTTTTTAAAAAATATTTTCTCAGTGATCTCAATTTTTTTTTTTTCTGTAAACCAGGTTCAAACCCCTTTTACAGATTGAGGGGGAAAAATCACTAAAAATAACTTGATTAGTCATTCAGACCCTAAGGCTTAAGCAAGAACAGGGAAAGTGACTCTGTTTCATTATTTCTTGGCAAAAAGGTCATGACACAGAGGAAGAGGTGCGACACTGCACTCCATGGGCTGTAGGAGAGGATAAGGAGTGATTAGCTCCTCACATCATATGGGCAATTAACACTTGAGGTGTCTGGGCATTTTTACAGCAGTTCATTCCCAATTAAGAAGGGGAAAGTGAAGCTCAAAAATTACTGGCTTCAGTCCAGGAATAAAGACCCCTACTGTGTTTTAATGGGAGTCTCCTCAGTGCAAACATTACCTGAGTTACCCTTGTAGATAAGGAGTAAAAGACATAACAGAATGGTTTCCCATCAAGTTCTATTTATGGACATTTTTTTTTAAGGCTAAGGGTGCCCTTTCAGAAAGTTTCACATGGAGACAGGGAATTCAGCTCTCTCCCAATATGGAAAAACTGGCTTTAAAATAATTAGAAAAAAAAATCATAAACAAGAAGGCACAGGGGTGGTATAGAAAGATTGATTTTTGAATCTTGGCCCTGACACTTACTCAATGTGTAACCTTGAGTAAGTTACTTCCCTTCTCAAGGACTCAGTTCCCTTATCTGTAAAATTGAGGCATTAGGACTAAATAATCTCTAAGGTTTCTTCTAGCACTAACATTATAGGATTCTATGAATTTTTTCTTTTTCTGGGACTGTGGAGAGATAGGAAGAGGAGAAGGAAAAGAGAAAATATAGCACTAGATCCTATACCTTTGTATGCAGCAATTAAGAATGGGATTTTTGAGCAGATTTTGAGCAGATCATGAGCCTAAATAACAGATTGCAAAGAGTCTTTGCCAATATTATCCACTGATATATATATACATATATATCAAGGACTTCAAGTGATTTAAAAATTATTGTTGACTATTCAATGAAAGCTTTTTTTTTAAGTCAATCTCAAGCACACAGCTGGTGATTGTGATTGGTATCATCAATGACAATATTTTTTTAAAAATGTCAATGTGCATTTTGCAAATTATATATAAACAAATGAGTTCCAAGCAGTGGTGTTTGTGTATCAAAGTGTCAGACTTGAGATCTACAAAACTACCAAATGATGCCTGAATCAAATTAAAATGTAATTGGGAAATGTTTAACAAATCAAATAAAAATACAACATATAGATAGACAGATAGATAGATAGATAGATAGATAGATAGATAGATAGATAGATAGATAGATAGATAGATAGATAGATAGATAGATAGATAATGGTAAGTTGTGTTTTTCTAAGTCAACATTCACCTTTCAGTGTTCTATTTGAGTTTGACACCACTGGCTTAGATGATTCCTATCACTTGCAAATGGAACTTATATGATAAATTGACACTTTAAAAAAGCAGAATGGCATTTAATAATTTTGTCCCTTTTTTGCCTCAACTCAAAACAGTTTGCATGTCTTTATAGGTAGAGGTTTTAGCTGTTTTCCATGTTTCATTCATAATATCTTTAGAAAATATTTTATCAACTCTCTCAACTCAAATTGTTCCAGGATCACAATTTGTCATTTGAGAAAGTGGGTAAATATAAGTAGTGGAAAAGAAAAATACACAGAAAGCTGCTTCTGCCTACCTGTTGAAACCAAATTACCTCAGGACATCAAATAATAACAACAATAACAGATTGCAATTATATATATATATATATATTTATATACTTATATTTTATTTTTGTTTATATTTATAACTTTATAGTTACAAGAAATTTGTACTTTTCCTTTCAGTCTTGCCATGAGAACCTGGGACTAGATGAGTTAGAACTTAAATTTTCCATTCAGGTCCTACTTGCCAATCAGCTTATTTTCTATGGGACATTCAATTTGTTTAACCAGATCAGAAGCAGCAGTCAGAGGCAAGATGAAACTGGAGTTTGAGAATGAGTAAAAATGCATGAACTAAGGGTCTTTCCAGATGATTTAATATTGAAATAACTGGAAGTCTGAATTCCATAAGTGCTGCTTATCTAATATTTTTTAAAAATATGTACTTTAACAGATGCTTGGAGATGAAAAACTCAGTACTTACAGATTTTAAAACAGAATTAAATCTAAGATTATTTTAATTTTTAAGAAGCTCTGGTCTTTTTTACAATTTTACTAAATTTTAATCAAGGATATTCCATCACTTTGAAATATGTTGAACAAATATGAATTTAATATGCAAAATGGCAAACTAAGAGAAATAAAGTAAAATTAATGAATAGAAATGCAAAACATTATTCCACATCTGAAAGTTACTGCTACTGAGAGCACAGAGAAGTGAGTCAGAACTTCAGGTAAGGCTTGAAGGAAAGGCACATTTTATTTTTTATTTTTTTTTATTTTTTGCTTTTTGGAGGGCAATTGGGGTTAAGTGACTTGCCCAAAGTCACACGGCTAGTAAGTGTGTCAAGTGTCTGAGTCTGTATTTGAACTCAGGTCCTCCTGACTCCAGGGCTGGTGCTCTATTGACTGTGCCACTTAGCCACCCCTAAGGCACATTTTAAAAATTGAAGATTTATTGGGGATAAATCCTTTGTAGGGTTTATAGGGATAAACTTGGGATATCTTGAGCAAAGGCAAAAAGAACAGTAAAGGATACAGAGAAAAGAGATGGTGAGTAGTCTAGTTTGCCTAAAACAAATGATTAGGCTGCAAATGGTCATTTAGGGTCTGGATGAGGAGAGCACTGATTATCAGGATAAGGAGTTTGTACTTTATTGTGCAGGGAACTAGGTACTATGGAAAACAGACAGAAAATCTAACAGAAAGTTTTTTGGCATGAGTGTAAATAATTGACTGGAGAGGCACAGTGGTGGTAAACATAAAATACTCAGACTCAAAAATCCTGGAATTGAATCTTGATTTTCTCACTACTTTGTAAATTAAGTGAGTCACTTAACATGTCTAGGCTTTAGTTTTTCTATTTTAAAAAATTAAGAGAATGGCATAAATGATTTCTAAGGGCCTCTCTTCCAGCTCTTTAATTCTTTGATTCTATGAGCTACATCTCCAGGTTCTCTTGAGTGTAGGAAATAATGCTTTGATTTAATATTTAACTTCCAACAAGTACAATGGGCAACAAATAATGGACTGAATCCATGACATAAAGGAGGAATAAACTGCTCACCTTTGAAGAATTGATTTTCAGAATGCTAGGCTGCTGCTTATAGCTAATGCCCCAGCATACAAACACATCTTCTCGGCAAGCCTATCAAGGGAGCAATAGCCTGTCCAGTCTGATATGAAATTTCTACCAGAATAGTCACTCTTTTAGGTGAGACAAAAATGCTTTACACATAATAAGTGCCTGATAAGTATTTAGTAAACTGAAATGAATTGAGACAAAATTTTGCTATTATTTCTAAAAGATCACTGTAAAAATGTCTATTCATTAATTGAAAGGGTGGGGAAGGTCTTTTGAATCCCTTTATCTTTCTCCCAGTACTGCATGCATAATGGATTAGTTTGTTAAAATAGCTATTACCTAATTATTAACTAAGAAAGAAAAGAGATCTGTGCACAGGGGAACAACTAGATTTTAAGGCAGGGCATTGTTGATAAGTCTCAGGTTGAGGGGGATACACTGACTTTAGAGGGCAAGTCTAGAGGATATACCCCAAAGGAATGCCAGATATCAGGCTGCTAGGAGGACCCACATCAATGTTGCTAGCCAGGAATAATGAAAAAATGAAATTTCTGAAACAGGCGACTGGAGATAGGGAGTAATATGATATAGGTAGGGAATATTTTAAGGTAGAGAATATGCCACTTAAAATTAGCTACTTCTTTAAAATTTTGACTCAGAGCAATTGCCCTTTTTGTATTACATATTGCATAAAGTAAAGCACCCTTTACTTTACAAGTCTTTGAGAGTTTTTACATAATTTCCACCCCCACCCCAAGTGAACAATCCATTCTTTATTGGCTTCTAAGACTAATAATAATCAATTTGATTATTAGCTAATTCAGAAATAATAAGTGATATTCTATTTATGTCAGACAAATTACATCTGATTATATAAATTACATAAAATAATTATATCACTAAATTTACTAAATTATATACCGGCAAATTAAATACCAGTTTGGGGGAGGAGAAAGTTGGGAGGTGAAACTAAGAGATCACAACAAAATAAATCAAATACCTATAAAGAAATTAAAACAGCAAAAGCAGGACAGTGTTAAGGTCTGATATCATCTAGTCTGCACCATTTTCTTTCCTCTTTTAAAAAACCAGTTGATGTTTAAATGTTAAGAAGAAAGGAAAAGCAGTTATCTCCAAGAACAGAAAAGAAGGCATTCATTAGTAATACTTACCCTTAACACCCTCTATAAATTGTCCATCAGTTTTAAAGGAAATCAAATGCCCTCTCTCTGGAGGGGGAGATGGGACTTTTAAAACAAGATCTACCTGTCATTCCATTCATTAAGACAGTTGGCTACACATAATTCGTCAGAACAACTTGGTCCTAAACCTAGGTCTACAGTACATTATGAAAGAATGAAGAAAGCTTACTTAACCTACATTAAATCTTGATAATGCAATAATGAGTCTTTTAAAGGGATAATTTTAATTCCCCAATCTTCAGTCATAAAGACTATAGAGTGCTAATCTGGTTTGCCCTTTCAATTAAACTTGTTAAGGACTTTCTATTTAGTCAGCACCCTGAATGGGCCATTAAAATTCTTGTTCGGTAAGAGTTGTGTGCAGTGCACTGTTGTTTTAAAATTCCATTAAATCCAAATGGTCTTTATCGCCCCATGACCACTGTGACTTCAATCAGCCAATTTAATTACCTTACAAAATTGTCAGCAGAAGCAGCAAAGAAAAACAGGAAGGGCTATGACGTTATCAAATTGAAATCTTCTTTTTCGGTGTTTAATCTAGACCAGTCAATATCAATGATTCTCACCTCCTTTCCCTTCCTGGGGCTTTTGACCTTCCCCTTTATCCAAAGATTCAGGGTTTAAAGGCATTCTGAGTTCTCCCACCACTCAGAGAACTGGGATACAATTGAAGGAAGGTGAGGCATGCTTTTGGTAACTCAAAAAGCATCCAACACTTCCATTTTTAATACCTGAAATTGCTTCAAAAATGCATAAAAGAATACTTCTGGAATCCTCATATAACACATGAGCAGTATATAAATGATTTAAGTAAGCTATATGTAGGAAGACAGAAAATTGATGTTTCTCAATGTGTAAAAATAAGCATTGAACTTCTAGAAAAAAAAGTATGAAATAAGAGTTGCATTAGCAAAGTAAATTTTAAAAAGCAGAGAAGACTAATTTAAACCTAGAACTTAGACATGCAACACCAATTGCAAAATGCTACTGTTTTTCCAAAAGTACAGTATTTCCACAGAAAACCTGTTATGATCATTTGACATTAAAAATTAGATCATATCCCAAGTGTCTTCACTATTGCTGTGTAACTCTATAAAGGATCATGTAGCCAAGGCTTTGAACAGAATCATGGATGGCATTTGACTTCTTTGTCTATGGAAGCAGTTCAAATTAACTTTCTTGTGCTGGATAAATGTTGAAAGAGAGTCATTTGAGATTTGGGCCAATGAGCACATTATGTTGATTATTGGAGTTAAACTCAAAGGCTAAATCTCACTGAAGAAATATTTCCTCACATAAAAACCTCTGCCCATTTCTGAAACAGAACTTCAGAAGTTCAGAAAAGGTTTTTGATTATGTTTGTGTTGGGATTAGTATGCTATTTCAAGAGCAAGAAGATATATTTTAGTTGTTTTCTTAAAAGACTATACCTCGATTGAGAGAGATCACAACAGGGCAATTATACTTTGAAGGTTTTTTAAAAATTCAGCAAGAATTTACACTGAGAATATTTTTTGTTTGCTTTTCTTGAAAAGGTTTCATTCACTTGCTTTCCATAATTCAGTTTCAAATTTGTGTTCAGATTTTATCTGTCTTTCGATAGCCATCATTACCTCTTGGAGGAGACTCTTTACCTCATTGAACAATTTAAGAGCACTCATCACATGGCCCTCTTATCTCACTTCTTAAAGGAAGTCAAATTCCTTTCAAAGACTGAGAGAGAGGCGGGAGGAAAGCAGAGGAAAAGAGAGGAGAGGAGAGGAGAGATCTTTTGAACTTAGTCATTCTATTCATGGCTCTGATGCTACTCTTAATTATGATATCTAGATATGTTTCCTATAACCCAGCCAGAGTATCTTTTGACACAATATACCTTGCTTTCATGGTGTCTGATGACTTGAATAAGACATGATTGATATTACCATGACAGAGGAAGTTGTTGGTCAACTAAGGCAAAGTAGGGTTTATTCCTAGATTTGAAAGAAGAGCCCTTCAACACAAAATTGTTACTGCACTGGTGTACTTGAAAAAAAAAACTCACATGAACTGAATGAAGCTCAAGAGAAAATGGTCTAAAATGCTTTTATCTACTGGGAAAAAAACCTTTCAGAATTCATGTTAGCATTTTAGTGAAAATATTTGTTGGCTTTCTTGACCATAAATACACTTCCTGGTTCAACTAAGAGTAAACTTTACTAAAGAAACCTTTATTGAGAGTCTATTATATGTAGAGCACAGTGTTAGGAGATGGAGAGTTAAAGATGGATAAGATGAGATTCCTGCCTGCAGGAGCTCAGACTGTTCCTACACCCTGTTGGAGATATGTTTGTATTCTCACTCTGCCACCATCATTTAAGATATAGTTCTATCTGAAATAAATCACAAGTTGTTATAAGCCAGTCCTTACCAAAAATGTTAAGCCTCCATGAAGGCCATCAAGTTGTGAGGGGCAATGAGGCCTAATTTTTATTTTCATTAGTGTCTCCTTCCAGACCTTTAGACGAATCTTTTTGAGGGTAGTGCCTTGGCAGGGTGAGCTCAATGAGAATATAGGGAGATAACAAAAGAAAATGATAGCTAAGGAAAGAGAGGGGGAGAGGGAGAGAGAGAGAGAGACAGAGACAGAGACAGAGAGGCATATCCCGGTACATTCTGAGTACCAAGGGCCAGAAAAACTATTCCTCTTACTGAATGATAGATCTCAAGCTAAAGGGATCTTAGAGGTCATTTTATAGATAAGGAAACTGAGGTACAAAAAGTGATTTCCCCAAGCTGACACAGTATGTAGCAAAGCTCAAATTGAAAAGTAGGCCCCCCCCACATCCAAATTTAGTGCTTTTTATGAATACACAATAGTTGACCTATAGATTCCCAAAATAAAAATTTTATGATATGATAACTATGGAAGGATAAAAACAAGTAATTAACAACAGACTCTAGAGTAATTCAGGGCATCAGAGGGGCCGCCTGTCTTCTGTTTCATTTAACCTATGAGCCTTCTGTCCAAAAGCAGTCTTTTTCTTTGAAGAACCTGTATGACTCAGACATACAGACCTAAGGCAGCTGAATTGTCAATCAAGCTGATC
The DNA here is from genome assembly GCF_028583685.1 of Petaurus breviceps papuanus. Classification (NCBI taxonomy): domain Eukaryota; kingdom Metazoa; phylum Chordata; class Mammalia; order Diprotodontia; family Petauridae; genus Petaurus; species Petaurus breviceps. Next base: position 53,826,729 of record NW_027187391.1, read on the forward strand.
TTGCTGGTTATGGCCACCCCCATTAGCTCTTTGGGTCTACCCTGTGTGTAACATCAGAAGATACAGTCATCCATTCACACACACACACACACACACACACACACACACACGTTCAATGACAACAACAAAAAAGACTAATTTAAGTCAAGGTAAGGGGGAAGCACAGAGGGATGAGAGAAGGGAGAGAATGCATTAAGCATTAGCCCATTAGCTTTGTATTTCTTACAAATGCCTTTGATAAGATATCATCCATGGAAATCAGCCTCTTCTGAATTCTGGGAGAATGCTTTGACATGCTGAATGAATCTTCATTGGGGATCTGTGTTTCTTTGTAACCCGTATTTGCTGAAATGTCAGTGAGGAGGTCACCATATGTCCAGAGACCCATGTCACCATTTGAAAAGCATGTCTTTACCCTTCGGGGCCAATATTTCAGCTCTTATGACACATAATGAGTTAGATAGGCATCTGTGAAGAATTCATTATTCTGACTCTCCAAAGCTTGCTGCAAGAAGTTTTACTTTACCCTCTTGGACTTCATAGTGATGAAGTCCTTCTACCTCCTGGCTCCACACTCACAGTATCTAAAGGAAAGTGTGTGTGTGTGTGTGTGTGTGTGTGTGTGTGTGTGTGTGTGTGTGTGTG
>NW_027187391.1:53827383-53854128 GCF_028583685.1 Petaurus breviceps papuanus
GTGTGTGTGTGTGTGTGTGTGTGTGTGTGTGTGTGTGTGTGTGTGTGCGTGTGTGCTGAAAGAGGGTGTGGGAGGAAAAGCAAGGAGAAAGGAAGGAGGAGACAGAATTAATCGAGTGGCAGACACACTCAGAGCAGGTGGCTGCTCTTTGTTATTGTTGGTTTCAACACATCACAGGCAAGACTGTGTGGAAGCAGCAGACGATGAAAGGAGGATTCAGTGTCGAGTCACCACAATAGTGGGAGCAGTAGGAAGGACAATACCAAATCCATGATGGTTAATTTCCACCGGAGGAATGAGGGGGTTGGAGGACTTTGCCAGCTCTCAGCTCTCTCCCTTGTTGCCATAGTATTGCTGGCTGAGAAGCAAAAGCGGAGGCTGGCGTGTTGCCTACCTCTTCCTAAAGGGAGAATCTCTCAATTCAGCATTCTCCTAGGCTTAAGACTAGGCAGGGGGATCACTATCACCCAGGCAGGCAGCCTCACAGTGGCAGCTGGACTTTCAGCAGCTCCCAGGCACTGGTTAAAGTTTGGGTGTGAAAGAAACAACCTTCCCTAACCCCTAACTCTAATTTATTTCCTTAACCACTATCAGAAAGAAAACAGATGGAAGAGTTGAGCTATTATTACTTAAATAAAAAAGAAAAACAAACTGAAAAGTTCAAAATAACCTTTTAAGCATCTGTATGCACATGTAGATCCTCTTTATTCCTAAACACACATTTTCCCCCAGAAGAGAACACAACTCTTCTTTGTATACAAGTAGTTGTTTCTTTATCTGGTAAGTTAAAGATAGACAGTCAAGAAAAGCCATATTGATACACATAACAGAGAAAAGTTAAGAACACAGACAATCCAATTCATCACTGGGAGTGTGGGGAGAAGATCTTGATCCCCATTTGGATGCAAGTTAATATAGACCCTATGCCACTGATTCTCAGTATCAAAATATAAAGGTATTAAGGTAAAGTCTCACTGGTACATTCAATAAGTGTGGTATCCAAAGAATGTATTTTATTTTTAAAGTGTCAGCTGTTTTGGACAGCCACTACATGATTCTGTTACAATAGCCAAGATTTTTTAATATGAAGATATGAAATGATCAGCAAATATAGCAATCTAATGATTCAGCAAATACGTGCTGCAAGAGCAGAGCAGCAGTAATTAAACCTTCTGAGTTTGCACACTGCAAGTCTTCACCAATCACACCCTAAACACACCATACACACACACGCAATACACATGTTTCAATTTATTTTCCAAATAATTGCAACAACTCAAACAACTAGAAGAAACAAGACTTTGAGTTCTTCTACTGTCTGCTCTAATGAGTAAGGTTTCAGAACACCATCAGTGAACACATATGCACACATACATCCCTGCAGTGATAGAGGACCTGTTTAGTCGTGCCCAAAGAAACAAACATTCCTAAGGATGGTTGTTGCTAAGATGTACCTTACATATCACCTTTATATTAACAGGGAGGCAAAGAAATGTACTGCAGTCAGAAATTCAGCACACAAGATCAATAACAACTCTTTTAAAATTATCGCCAATTTTTTCAACTTCATGGGGGAAAAAGATGCTTTTGAACATTATAAAATGCATTTTCCCCCACTCTATGTCTAATGGGAAAGATACAGACTTTTCCTTATCCGTGGTTGTTTTTTTTTTTAAAGATTCTAAGAGATATATGTGGTCACTTTCCAGCATAAATTTATCCGAGCAACTTTCTGGGTTTTTTTCCTCACTACAGTCAGATTAATATTTGTTTTCACAAATCTTATATAAATCATTTTGAATTATCAAAAGGAGATCAATTGTGTCAACACAATGCCTTGGTTTCTCCCTTATTAAACTCAGATCTTCCTTGGTGAACTTTCCGGGACCAGTTCTACTCCCTCCTACAACAGCCTGGGTCATTCAAGTGTAGTTGGACATTGATCACACTTCATTTCATCTAAACAAACATCTCTCTCCAAGCATTTCACCTAACAAGTTTCACATTTGGATTTTAGTGTGAATTTGAGGGATACCCTAATTTTATGGGGAAATTTAAAGATTCCCTGTAATCTTCACTCATTCCTCTTTTGTTTTTGAGGCTCCTATGTGAAGTTAGGGCACGGATATTATAATGTTATTTCTTCTCAGTTAAATAATATTGGAGTGGGGTGGGTTGGACGTGCAGGTGGGGGAAAAAGGAACACACATACCTCAGTTCATTTAACAGGGGCAGGTTCACACTGAGTCATTGCAAAAGCTCAACTTCAACGTTTAAGTATTTCTATTTAAATCATGCTCCTCCCTGTTAGCAAGCCTGGGAGTAAAAATCTCAATAAAAAAACCCAAAGGTTTTATTTCCGAGAAGGGGGGAAAATAACAACCTAATGTTCTTTCCAAAGTGTTACGTGATTCTGCCCGGGGCACTCCAAGTTCTTAGCGAAGGAAACAGACAGCGAGAACTTACCAACTAGTTGCCAAATTTTAACTAATCAGCCACTAACAGAACTCTGCTTTCCACCACTATGGAAATAAGCGTCCAGTACAAGGAATCAACATGAGCGCTGATCGCTCTGCAGACAGAGACCTAGGGGGCTCAGGCAGGCAAAGCTGCCAGTCACTTTCCCCACAATTATCATCATTTTTGAGGTATTACAGCACCAACACATACAAATACAGCCCTTCAATCCTGCTGCCTAGGGTTAAGGCGTTAGGGTCGGGATTGGGGAGGAAGATAGAAACTAACCAGGTTTAGTGTACGTCTCCAGAGATTGGGGGGACATCTACCAGACTGAGGAGAGACCCCTTTCAGAGATAAACATGCGTATTTACATTGGACTGCTACAGCGGAGCTTGCTAACGTACAACAAACAGGGATGGGAAATCTTACCAAATCTTAATACATGTGTGGTTCCTTGAGAATATCCAATCCACAGTAAGCAGAGAAGGAGTCTAATGGTGCACCTGAAGACTGGGTTACTTAGAATCGGGGAAATAATCTTCATGGTGTTTCTATGCACACACGCGCTGCACCTACTTCCCCCTTTTAGCGTCAGGCTCCCCGGTAGGGTAAGAATGAGAATACGTAGACTGATGGCCCTCAGACACGATCACGATCACGGCATGGTCACAGAGAGAGGAGCGAGTCTACGCTGCCCAAACCCATTAGCAGTCCCTGCATGTTCTTCACTCACTGCGCCAAGGAGCAACCTTCAACTGCAAGGAATGGTGGGACATCCATGTTAGTCGGGGAGAATCCTTGAGAAATCCAAAACACACACACACAATGTCCAGCCGGGTAAGCCTGAGGAAGCAAAGCAGGAGGAAAATCAATAGGTAATCCAGCCTGGGAAATCGTGGAGATATCGAGACATAGCAACAGTCACCGTACAAAGGGCTCTTTGCTAGGCTTCTATTCTACTGCACTGCTGCACAGCTTCTGACGTGAAGCCAAGATTAAGTGAGAAAAATTGAGATAGCTGCTCTCCTCTTAAGGCTGCCTGCCAGACAGCTTTCTCAATATCTCTTATGCAACAGATCTGAGCACCCTTGTGTTGTTGGAAATAAGTCGTGTTTGTTTATGTGTGGAAAAATCCTTTTGTTTTTCAACAAAAGCCCTTCCCTAAAGATTGACTAGGATCTGTGCAATTCTATTAAGATCAATTCATGAATTTTAATAGGTGACTAGCTAGGTCGAAGCCACTATTACTTAGAAGCGCTTAAAAAAAAAAAAAGGACTGTATTCCAAGACTATCAGAGGATATATTGAAAGTCTAACTCCCGCTTAGGTTTAATAAGAGACTTGAAATTTACATTCACTTTCTAGCATTTATTTTTATGGAACAGAATGAAATTGAGTGACTGTATGTAGTCTTTAAAAACTTGTGAAAGACATTTCTTGATTACTACTCCTGGCTAGAGGATTTCCTTTTACACATTTTTTTTTAAATACTAAAGTTAAGGTAAGTGGAATCTATTTGATTACTAGTTTCTCAACTTGCCTGTGAGTACAATACATAAATAAGAGAGCAAATGATGCTTGGATTTAGGTGATAAACTCCAAGTGCTTCTATAATTTATGTTCATCTTTCTTCTTACTGTGGCATTGTGATGGTTTTTTATAGGAGGCAAAAGATCTCAGCTTAGCTTGAGTAACATTAAACATCCTTGCCATACTTGTAAGAGTTCTTTAAGTTTCTAGTAGTTTTCTGGTGGGATGTTTTGTATTCCATTAAATATTTGTATTTTCTAGTTGGATAGTTTGCATCTCCAGCCAATATAATCCAACTCTCTCAAATAGTAGTTCATTCTTTAAAAAAAGTAAAACCAATATTGACTTTATTTCTTAAATGCTTTTAAAATACAAAAATGTGCTTATTAGCTGAAAATAAACTATATACTATCTTAATAGCACATAAGTTTTAAAATAGCCAATGTCATTTCAGATCATAAAAGAAGTTATCTTTGAAATTAATAAAGATTTCACTACTCATCTTAAAAAAAAGATTAAGTACAGAAAAAGGCAAATCTTCAAAACTATAAACTGATATTTCCTGGGAAACCACTCAATTCCTAGCACCACCCCCCATCCTCTTAAGAAAGGGATTCCTTTCAAAAGTGAAAGTTCAATGTAGCAACGAATTATGGCAATATATACTGTAATGCTAGTATGTACTAAAAGAATAGCTATCAGATCATTTTAAAGATTGGTATGACTGCCATTTAATTCTTAAATAGGTTGCATGTTATAAAGAGAGTATAAAAACAAATATTATCTATATTTTACTTGCTGTGTATCCCTAAATTGTAAAAAAAAAAAAAATTAACAAAAACTCTCAGCAAGTTCTTCTTATTCTATTACAGTGATTGTCTCTACACATCTTAATTTAAATAATTGTGAAATGCTGAATTTAAAAAAGAAAATTCTACAATGGTATTAAATATCATTGATTTTTTTTAAGATGGAGGCATAACTGCAGTGTCAAAAATAAGTATCATGAATGGCTAGTTCTGCAGTGGAGCAGGCAATTCAATCAAATAATTTGACTATTTGAGCACTTTTAAAAGAATACCTAGTGCTAAAACTAAGGGTATCTAGCGACTCCTTCAGCCCATATTTAGAACAGCTCTTGAAGAATATGAATAATCCAAGATGCTTTTTCTTGTATTTCCTTCATTTATTTCATTGGATTTTATAAATTTACATTTAGTTTTATAAGGATCTAGATCTGAAGTAATTTTTAATATCCTTAATTTCCTCTACTGCTCAAATATTGTAAAATAATTGTCTAATAATGACATTTATTTTTACTTGTGAACAATCAAAACAGTTATTTTTCAGTGTACCTGCTATTTTATATATCCTGAGAAAATAAAAGGTACTATCACTTACTTTTTTAATTTCCAGTTAACATATTGTAAATTTCAAATGAAGTTTGACATTTTTCCTATTTAGTACATAACACCTAAACTGTTTTTGGTTTGTGTGAACATAATATGAACACAGCTATTAGTCTTAGAAAGGGGAGGGAGTAGGGATTAAGTTTCCAGGTTCACAAAGTTCTCATGCAGTAAATTAATCTCCAAATGCTGTAGGGTAAATTACTTTTTATCATAATTCCTTCAAAGAATCTATTTTTAAAATAGTTATTTCACTTTTCTAATGCATTAGGCTGAACAGTTCAACACCACGGACAGCGACTGCACCTGTCTGGTTGAAGGTTTATGATGAGACACGTAAGACATTTTTTTTCAGAACCATGGACAGTGCCATAGAGCTCCAAGTTCAACATCCTTACATTGTAATCCACAATAAAGCATTATAATGTGTAATTTGAGACCTCAAAATGCAATCTTCACATGAAGAGGATCAAAGATTTACTGAAATAAAAATAAAATTTTGTCTTCACATTTTAATAGGTCTGGTTTGTTCAATAGTTTGTTTACTAGTTTGTGTTTCATGATTTAGGAAGATTGCTTTCAGTATCTGGAATCTTGTTCCATAGGGCTACATTCATTTTTCCAGTGTACTGTGAAAACCACTCTTATTAACTGCGAATTCATTCATTAGCACTAAGAATATCTATTTCTCAGTAAAGAAATGCTTGAAAGACCACCAACAGTTCAGAAGACTGAATAAAGGGCTGTCAGTATTCAGTGGCTAAAGACATTTATAAAGTGTACAATTAGTTGTAGCCTTAAAATTCATCACATAAGGATAATAAGTTCTATTTCAGTTCTTTCTAATGAAATTTTACATTAAAAAACATTTACCAAAAAATAAATAAATTTCCTCCCAACTGAAACCACCTCCCTCCCTGGGTTTAAGAACATCTTCAGTAAACAAATTAAGATATTTTTAAAATAATACTTCTAATGTTTTATTAGCATTAGCAGCTATGTGATAAAATAATAATTCATTATAAAGTATCTGACTGGAAAAAAATTAACCCTTCCTTAAATTGTGTCAGTCTTGTGATTCAGTCCAAAGTTGAAAGAAAACTAACATTGGTGTTGAAGGCCATATATAATTAAAAGTAATAAAATTTATCCATGTTAATTCTGTGTTATTATTTTACTATTTCTGGGTTTCTACCATATGGCATCTTTTATCTTTAGTAGCTAAATCTCTGTGGACTCCAAGGTCAAAGCAGAAATTGCATAACACCCATACATTTGTTTTTGCACACACATACAGACTCACACACATATTCACACATAGTGGAGTGGTTGAGTGTTAATGCAGGCCACTGACTGATTGACAAGACTGCCACAATAAAATTGAAAAAAAAATTTAAACTATTGTGTGAAAAAAAAAAAAAAAAAAAAAACACAATTTTTTTCTTTTTTTTTATATTATAAAACACAAAAAAAAAAAATGTTGAGAGGGGGGGGGGGGGGGGGGGTGGAGGGGCAAGGGGGGGGGGGGGGGGGGGGGGATCAAAATAGACTAGAGTAATAAATTTTCAGCTTTTGGAAGTAACAGAAAGGAAAAACATAGATCATATTTGTACAGTTTTTTTTTTATTTCAACCACCAAAAAAATCCTTGTTTTATTTTTTACATTTTCTTAAACAAATGACCTTTCAATACTAAGCATTATTACTTAAGAGCTCATTTTCATTTTCTATTCTCACAGTAAGGATGAATCTGATTCTAGTCAGCTGCCACCTGCTGGGACATGTCCATGTGCATATTAATCCTCATATCACAATATTCCTTAGGCTATGCATTTACATTTCCAGCATATAGTCATGCAACTGATTACCAGTGTCATATTCTAAAATAACCTAAAATCATTCCCCAGTTCCTACAGAGGGACTTCATATGGCTTAAGATCCCTATATATTTATCTTACAGAATTTTCCTGTGAAATCCTCCTCATGCCTTTACTTTGCTTTGCCATTAGAGCCTTGCTTTTGCAATGTGGCAACAGGAGAATACCATCTTACAGTAATGCCTGACACACACCTATGTGCTTATATCTCCTCTTGGCTGAAAACAGCAGCCTGTTCCACTGCTCTGTAGTATGTCAGGGAATAAAATTAATATTGATATTATTATAAGGTAAGGGAATATTGTTGCCCACATACATTCAACTCCTACAAGCTATAAGACTATAGATTCTTTTTCAACTCTTGTTATTTGTACCACATTTCGGTTGCACTGATAGTTAATGACATTTAAGGTAGTGATTAATTTTTAGATGCTGAAGAGAAGTGTAGCCTAAAAGACGGAATTGTAATAAATTGACCTGTTCAAAAACTTTCTAAAGTTTTTGAAGCAGTATATTTTTCAACAAGCTTTAAATAGAAAAAAAAAAAAAGACTTTCTCTAGGCAGCACATATCTCTGTTATAGTTCCACTGAAAGTTGTCTTTTTCTCAGTTAATTTTCCCAGAGATTTGTTAGGCTTCTAGGAGGAAATGGATTTATGCCTTGCAGGAGTGGGGTATCCTAAATTCATAAAGTAATAAAGTTTGATCAATAGAGGAAAAAACACAATATTATATACCTTCTAGAAACTGAATGAAAGACTGCTTAAGTTACAAAAGAGTGTATAGGTGCTTGCAAGTGGAAGATACAAAATTAAGAGATCAGATAATTTCTGAGGACCAGAACACTGAGAGAATAGGGGTAGAGGGGAAAAGAACTTCTTGGCATCAATAAAACAGCAGTAGTAAGTTGTTTATTACCACCTATACCTAAAGTAATTTTCTAAGGCTCCTAGAAAAAGTCTCCTTGTCTTTAAAAAAATAGTATTGCATTGGAGATGAATCTGGCATGTCATAAGAGTCATTACTCTTGTACTCCAGGCATGTATAATCCAAACCTCTAAGTCCTTTTTCTCTAACAGAAATCCTGGCCTTTTTCATAAAGTGCCTTCTGCTGAACTCTGGATAACGCAAAAAGGAAATGACTATAGCTCTTTATCACTGTATAACCAAATAAGAGAAATGATAACTAGATGAATGGATGGATGTATAGATAAATAGCCTGGTCCCTGCAATTCGGTTACACTCTTCCACTAGAGTTTGTTTTTGTTTTTCCTCAAAACTGAGCCCAATCACTGACACCTTCATTTTTTCAATTATTCCATTTGGAGAAAGTGAGTATTCCTGGTTAGCAAGACCAGGTATTTCCTTGACTGTAATTCATTGAGGTAAGCCGGTCAAAACCGCTCAACAAAATACCCCAGTGTGAACTCAGTTGGAGCTGGGTCCTATGCCATCCTTCCCCCTACTTACCTCCTGACCTTTTGGGGAAAAACAAAACAGAATAATTATATGAGAGAAGAACCCAAGAGCCAAGAGCTCACCACACCCGAAGAGTTCTTACCTTTCTCCTCTGGAGAGGTGGGCGGGAGGGCAGAGGGGTGGGGAGAGGTTGGCCCTGAGAGCGAGGGGAGGAGCAGTCCAGAAGAGCCCGAAGGAGGTTGTCCAGGAAGTAGAGAAGCTGCCGAGGTCCGGGATCCGGGACTGAGGTGCACTCGGGACCTCAGAGTGCCAGTGAAGGCGGCCCCAGTGCCGGCAGCCACTTCTTCAGTGGTGGTGGCAGCAACAGCAGGAGCAGCAGCGCCGGTGGTAGCTGAGACTGACACGCCTCCTGGCGGGAGCTCTCCACCGCTCCGTTTAAAGGAGCCGAGCTCCTTTCCCTGGGCTGTGGGCCGCCTGCACTTCACTGTCCCGCTACTCCCACTGCACTTTCATTCCCTCTTTCTCGTCCCATAGGAGAGCTCTCCTCGAATTCATTCAGCTTTAATTCTAAGCATTCAGGCTAAAGATATTTCAAACCCTAGGGCTGGACTGAAAGGCTTCCTAGTTGAGGGGTTGGGGGCGGGTGTGGGTGACGGGGCGGGTGAGGGAGGGGCGGGGGGAGATAACCGAAAACTGAAAACGTGGACTGGGTGATTCTTGATGTAAACCTCTAGGGAATTTACCTGATTTCTGTAGCTACAATATGGATAAAGAGCTTGGGTACATTTGGTACTATGACTGTGGGCTTTATTCCTTTCAAAAACCATGGCAACTAAAGTTACTCTCGAGGCCAAGGACTATGAGCTGCCTCTCCTTTTTTTTTTCTTTTCTATGCCTCCCCGCCAGCTTCTCTCAAGCCAAATACACTGCAATTTGCCTTTGATGTTTGCATTTTACTCGAGAGATCTTATCCTGGTTTCTCCACCTCTGCATTTAATCGCTATGAACTGAAAGGATTTCAAGTCACTATTCCCAGTTTTTCCACCCTGCTATAACGCCTCCAGGGATCTGGAAAGTGGGGAAAACGTTTTTTGCCTGTGAGAAGAGAAGGGAACTCCAATGTACAGTAGGGTCAGTGAAGATATTTCTTTATGCCTTGCATATGTGAGAATTTCCATACACGGGGTCTAAATAGGAACTTCTTTATACCCTGAATAGATAGGGATTTTTCTACCTGGAGTATATGCAGAGACTTTTGTATGCTAAATATGTTGTCTTTCTGGGCGTCATCTTTACCGCTTAATGGCTAAGGGGAAAGGTTGCAATCGCTCTGTCCTCCAAACTTCTCAGCAGCCCTAAACAAACATCTACAATAGACTAGACATGGGATTTGCTGGACTCCAGTTCTGTCTAGATGTTAGTGGTTAAGGGCTTTGGAAATCGCCTGGGAAAAGAGTTAAGAAAATGCAACATCCCTGAGAACTTTAAGGGACTTTGAGGGAGCCTAATTTATCAAGAAGTTAGTAGTGGCTGTACCAAGACTATACAATCATATATTATCATAACATCAGATTAAGTCTCTGAAAGAAAGATCGCTCGGGGTCCTAAAATACAAACTCAAAATGTACCTTGCCTTCCAGTAAAAACAAACAAACTTAGGAAAATAATTCCAGATTTCTGATTCTATTGATAGGAAAAGTCAATATATTTTTAATCCAATTGCTATTCTATCCTGCAGCTTCAATATTAACTAGGGGTGAAACAGTCCTTTCCTCCCAGAGGAAGTGATTCTCAACAATTCTCTATGATTTTTAAGAGGAGGTAGAGACAGAGGAGAGGAAGAGGAAGATAGAAATGGGAGAAATCGGAGTGTCTCTCGAGAGAAAGGGGAGAGGAAAGAAAATATGGAGAGAAAAGAAGGGGAAAGAGGAAGAATATAGGGAAAGCGGAGAAAGGGAGAGGCGAAGGGGGAAATAGAGGAATCAAGAGAAATGTAGCTTAGTGGATCCGGAGTTTGATGCCAGTATTTGATTTAAAAGAAATACAGGGGCCATTATAACTGACAAGTATGAGAAGCCTGGTCACCCAGTCCCACTCTGGGTTTTGTTAGCTACTTCCTAATGTACCTTGGAGTTGTTAAAAAGGCTGGGGTAAGCACTCTTCTATGCTCGCCCAGCCCTGGGTTTTCCTCAGCCCACAGTGCAACCAGCTCCTTTTGAATCTACTTCCTTATCTCAACCACTACGCCTAGGAGTTCCCCATAGCAAAAGCCCTAGTGCCAGGCTCCGCCCCCCTTTCCTGGGTGCAGCTGGCGGGACTCCTTGAACCTCCAGTTACACTCCTGGGACAGGAAAAAGCCTCTCCCCTTCCCAGCTTTCTGGGGCCCTGATCCATTCCGCTTTGGGGGCAAATTCAGAACTTTATTATAAAGAAATTATGCGAACACTGACAGGGAAATCCTCTGCCTCGTCCAAGAATCAAGCGGGGGAAGGGGGCGGAGCGCGGGTTTGGGGAGAAAAGCTCCAGTTATGAGTAAACAACCGACTCCTTGTATGGAGGACATAAATAGTGAATGCCTTCCTTGTATGGCAGATAGCGCACTACAGAGACCGTGACTCACTCAGGGCCACGTAGAAAGGGCTCTGGTCTCTGAGTCTTGCAGTGTATCAAGTCCTGAGGCACTTCACTAGATTCGTTTTGCCACAGCCTTCAGGCATGCTTTCTTCTCTTTCTTTGGCCGGAGGTCCTACAGAAGAAAGAACATCTCTAAAGAGGACCCCCCGCCAAGGACTATGGCCAAGGGAGGGGTAGAGTGATTTTCTCTGTCGGTTGAGTGAACTGTTTCGCCCTAGAAGCTAGGTGGGCTGTAGGGGCAGGATATCTTCCCCACAACCAACCCCACCCTCCAGTCTCAGAAAGCAGACTAGTCTAGAGATGGAATAACTTCGGGCTGAGCTCAACATCCCTGCAGGCCCCGGGGCAAAGAAAAACCTCCTGAACATCAACTGGAATACTCTAAGAAGTCCCCTGGCCAGTCCTTGCATCCCTTACTCTGGGAGTTGAGGTGAGAGGCCATTCCTGAATTCCAGCTATTATTCACCTTCAGAACAAGCTATATATTTGTCACAATATCCTCTGTTACAAGAAGTGTGTTCTCAAGTCAGGGTACTGCTCCTTCTTACAGCCCAGCAGTTAGGTTTTTTTCCTGAAATCAATAGAGAAATTATTCATAAAGCTAAAAACGTTAGGTTACAGAAGGTCAGAGTATGGAAGATAAACGCAAAGCTTGTTTTGACAAATATGCTGCTGCTTCTCTGCAGGGGGAAAAATGTCTAATGCACAAAGAGATGTTTGGATTGTTTAGAATACTAGACATTCTATCTAGAACTCCTCCCACTTACCAGGTTAGCCCACACACAAAAAAAGCGCTTTCCCTCCATGGAATCCCCCCAAACTTTAAGGATCTTTTTCCATTTATGAAAAAAAAAAATTGAATGAACCTGTCTTCTCATCTCCCTATCCCCAGGTTTTCTTTCCTTCACATTAGTTTCAGCTATAGTCTTAAACAAACTCACCCTTCCCTCTCTTGAACACCGATTTATACCTCCTACTGTCTACAGAATATTGAAGTGTGCTGGGACCAGTTGGAACAGGCTCCTGAGTGAGAGTCAATTGCTAAATTTTCAATGTGAACATTTGCACTTCAGAAGTGGGCAAACCTTATAAACCAGGGCTTGGTTTATTGTTTTATTGATTGTCTAAACTTAAGAAAGTGATGGAGAAAAATGTTAACAAATCAGATTAAATTTAAAAGTGTCTCCCACCTACAATTATTTTTTTTCTGGAGACCTGGTTGTTAAACACTTATGCACATTCCTCTGACTACCACAAATTCAACTTGATCCAATTTAGATTCCCTACCCTACACCAGAAAAATCACCATTTTCATAATTATATTGTGTAGCATCTCAACTCTGCAAGAAACCTATATAAACTTCAGTGTGATTATAGCTGAAGCAATATTCTTTGCTTCTTTTATCTGTCTACTGGCAGAAGCTTATGCTTGCTCCTGATCAAGATCTTTCAGATTCAACCCCTTCTTATCTATCCTTACTGCCAAATTCATGTTATCCTGTCTCAACTCCTTGTGACTATACTGAAATACTAGATTTGAATTAGTCTCTGTTTCTAGTCTCCTAGTTTTCCAGGTATCATGACTGAAGTAACCTACCAAAGAATTCTCTTCAAGCACTTTATACTTCCAAAATCATCTCCTTATAGCTTTTACTCTACAGGTTTTTAGATTCTTCAGAAAATTGTTGATGCATTCACACTGCACTATTTGACCAACAACCCCATTTTACCACTAATACCACTGCCCCATATTTTTAAGTTCATCTTCAGATACCACTTCTACTCAATCACAATATAATTCTGATACTTCTGTCAAAGGAGAATTTCATCTCCTTACTTATGTTGTATTGAAAGCATTCACTAAATTCTTAGATGGATAAAATGTTACTGTGGCTAGGGCATCAGGTTAACTAATTCTCCCTCAGACTTAACCAGACCCCAAAACCTCTAATGTGGAAAAATGTAGAGTGCTAAATTTGTTTTCAAAAGTCCCAGCTTTGAATCCTGCTTCTGTGACTTACTATAGGGGCAATTCTAAGCAAATCAATTCACCTCCATGGGCCTCAATTTCTTCATCTGTAAAAAATGAGGAGGTTAGAATAGGTCACCTCTAAGGTACCTTCCAGCTAGAAATCTATACCAATTTCATTTATCACCCAGTGGTTCTTTCAGCACTAGCCCTTCCAATAATGGCTTTCATAAATGAGAAAATTACAGATTAACTAGTAAAATAGACATTTTTGAACTTTAAGATGATGCTAATGGGTTTACTCCCTCACAGAAGAGTATCTATAGCAACCAACCATTAATATACACTTTCCAAATACTTCTGAATACTCAAAAGTCTCCTGCCAATAGAGATTAAAGATGATTTCATCATAAAATTTCAGGACCTAAGAGAATGTAGTTTATGAACCACCCCCAATAAAGACACCAATATATTTAGCATATTAACAGACCCTGATAGTAACAGGTTATGATGCTGATCTCAAAGTTCATTTAAGGTTTAGCTCCAGTGCCACCTCCTTATAGCTTCCATATCCCCAAGCTGTTAGCAAATCCCAGCCAACTACTAAATTAAATTATATTAACTTTGTATTCAATTACTTATGTACCTGTTAATTTTTTTCTTGTAGATTTTCTTGTAGGAGAAACTGTTTTTGTCTTTGTGAATCTATCTCTACTGTCTAACTCAGTGACTAGGAAGTAGTAGGAACTTAAATTTTTTGATGAAAAAGATTGAATTGATATTGGGATTCATGTTTCTTTTTTTTTCAATACATCACTAAAACTCTGAACTCCTATGTTGTTAGTTGGCCATAAAAAAGTTACTTGGGTATAGAGGTGCCATCCTTTCCTCCTAAGAGGCCCTGTTTAAAAAAAAAAAAGCCTATGAACCATAGATATTAGGCTTTGAAGGGACAGCCCTCTAATTTTACTAAGGAAACTGAAATAGAGAGATGAAAAAATTTACCCAAGATCAGATAACTTGGAAACAGAATAGCAGGGGCTCAAAGCTATGACTTTTGATTCTAAGACCATCACTTTTCCACTATAAAACATTGCTTCCACTCCTTAAAATTCTGGCTAAGGCTCCTGAGGAGTGATTCCAGTACCTGAATACTGAAGATTTGGCACTGAAGATTAGATGTTGGTATAATTTTCCTCTTACTGAAAGTGACATTACTAAGGCAAGTTTTCATTTCTATAGCAGAATGGATACTTTTACTGGTATGCTGATTTATTTTCTTTGGGAAATTGGGACCATGTTATTTTCATACCTTTTGGCTTTCAGTCTAGCAAAGAATGTAGTAGCTTTTGAATCTGGGTGGCTGTCTCCTTGTTTAATTGAGCATTATTGGCTAGTGTACAAGAGAGGTAATAGAATTCAGTTATGGTTTTTAATTCTGTAAATTAATCGATGAGGCAGTAAAATTGGAATGAAGCTGAAATGTACAGAGACAAGGCTCAAATCAAAATATGGCACATTCTGCATAATGATCAACAGGATGAAAATCAGGCACTACATGGTGATTTTGCAATCTGTTGTCCCAACAAACTTTTAATATGAAAATGATTCAATCTCTTCCTTAGTAGTGTCTCTTTGAAAATGTATTTAAAATCCCAATACAAAATGATTAATGGAAGTGATTCATCACTTAATTGAATCAATATTTTATGTAGTTGATCATGTAAAAAATTAGAAGCAGGTTTAGCCATATCTAGTGACATTAGGGATCCTATAGCAAAATCTCATTTAGAAACTGAAAATGTGATGAATACATCTTCAATTCCCAGGTTGTTGCTGTGGAACATTTCTGTTTATGACCTCAAATCCCATACATTTTTTTTTATTTTGTTAAGAAAGAAAAACAAAGCTTCACATCATTAATATGATGAATAAACAGATAGTTACATTAATGGAGGTGACTAAAACTCTAGCATCTCTGCAAAATGGATAACTGAAAGGGTCAGATAATACATATAATTACTGGCTCAGGTACGTTGATTCTCAATACTTTACTAGCTTCCTCTCAGATGTAAGCCTAATCCCAACTTTAAAAAAAATTGCAGTCAATGAAAATTAACTTCTCCCTTTCCCTTCCCTCACTGAGAAACCAAGAAAAACAAATGCCCTATCGGTAAAATTTATAGTCAAACAAAACAAATTCTTGCATTGGTTGAGTTGGGAAAAAAATGTCCCAAAGTTGATGAGAGCTCCTAAGTCTTTTAAAATTGTTAAAGTACTTTTGTTATTATTATAAATTGGTCTCCTGGTTCTCCTTATTTCACTAACCATCAGTTCATAACAAGTCTTTCTAAGTCCTCTGAAATGATCTATGTCATCATTTTTATAGCAAAATAGTATTCCATCATATTTATATATTGTAATTTGTTCACTCATTTCTCAATTGCTGGGCATCAACTCGATTTCTAATTCTTTGCCACTACAAAAAAAAGGCTGATTTAAATATTTTTATACATGGCATTCCTTTTCTTCTTCCTTTGATCTCTTTGTAAATCTGGTAGTGGTATTGCTGGGTGAAAGAGCATGCCCAGTTTAATAGCTTTTTGGGAATAGTTCCAAATTGCTTTGCAGAATTGCTGGATGAGTTAACAGCTCCAAAAACTAGTGCATTACTCTCCCTATTTTGCCATAGCTCTTCCAGTATTTTTCATTTTCTCTTGTCAACTTTGCCTATTTGAGGTATGTAAGGTGAAGCTTCAGTTGTTTTAATTTGCATTTTTCTAGTAGTGATTTTGAACATTTTTTTAAAATATGGCTATTTAAAGGTTGGGTTACTTTCTCTGAAAATTACCTGTTCATATCATTTGATCATTTATCAACTGGATAAATGATTTTTATTCTATACATTTGAATTACTTCCTTGTATAAATTAGAAAGAAGACCTTTCTCAGTGAAATTTATTACAGACTTTATCTCTTTTGTTTCTTCTCAACTAATTTTAGATAATTTGGATTTGTTTGTGGAAAACTTAAAATTTTATGTAATCAAAATTGTCCATTTTACCTTCTGTGATCTTTTCTCTCTCTTATTTAGTTATGAACCCTTCTCCTACTGATGAATCTGACATATAATTTCATTCTTTCTCCTCTAATTTGTTTATGATGTCACCCTTTATGTCTATGCAATGTACTCATTTGAAGCTTATATTGGTATTCAATGTGAAATGTTGGTCTAAACCTAGTTTCTGCCATATTGTTCTTCAATTTTCTCAACAGTTTTTATGCAACTACTGGGGTGTAACCAGTAACAGTGGTCTTTGGGTTTATCAAATTAGGCTATAGTACTCATTTTATAGGAGGCCTACCTAGTCTTTTACACTGATCACCCTCTCTATTTCATAACCAGTACCAAATTATTTTGGCATTTATTGCTTTGTAGTATAAATTGAGAACTGGTACTGCTAGGCCATCTTCCTTCCCACTTTTTTCATTGTTTTCTTTGAGATTCATGACCTTTTATTCTGCTAGATGATTTTTGTAGCTATTTTTTCTAGCCCTATAAAATAATCCTTTAGTAATTTGATTAGTATGGCACACAATAAGCAAATAAATATAGGTAGCTTTGTCATTTTTATTATAATGGATTTTCCTACCCATGAACAATCAATATTTCTCCAATTACTTAGATATGTCTTTTATTTCTATAAAAATATTTTGTAGTTTTTTCATATAGTTCCAATGTATATCTTGACAGGTAGACTCCCAAATATTTTATACTTTTGGTAGGTATTTTAAATAGAATTTCTTTTTTTCTCCCTTCTTGCTATATTTTTTTGGTAACATATAAAAATATTGGTGATTAATATAAGGTTATTTTCCATCCTCCAACTTTGCTGAAGTTGTTAATTGTCTCCATTCATTTTTTAGTTGACTCTCAAGGATTCTCCAAATAAACCATCATATCATCAGCAAAAGATAATTTAGTTTTCACTTTGCTTATGCTAATTCAATTTTTTTCTTTTTGACTTACTACTATAGCTAGCATTTTTAGCGGTATATTGAATAGTAATAGTGATAATGGACACCTTTACTTTACCCTTGATTTATTAGAATTTAGTTTATATCTATTACAGAAAATTCTGACTCTTGGTTTTAGATAGATACCACTTATATTTAGGAAAGTTCTATTTTTCCTATTCTTTCTCCTGTCTTTTAACAGGAATGGGTGTTATATCTTGCCAAAAACCTTTTCTCTATCAATCAATATAATACAAATGATTTTTGTTGTTTTTATTACTAATGCGGCCAATTATGTTTGTAGTTTTTCTCATTTAAAATAGATGAAATAGATCTGAATTCCTGGTACAAATTTGACCTGTTGATAGTGCGTAATCTTTGTGATATATTGCTATAGTCTCCTTAAAAATAATGTTTGTGTCATTATTCCTTAGGAAAATTGGTTTATAGTTTTCTTTTATTTTTTACTCCTCCTAGTGTAGGTATCAAAACCATATCTGTTTCATAGAAGGAATATAGTACGACCTATTCTAAAGTTCTTCTTCTTTTTTTTTTTTTTGGCTTTTTTTTTTTTGGAGGGGGAAGGTAGGGCAATTAGGATTAAGTGACTTGCCTAAGGTTACAGAGCTAGTTTTTGTTTGTGTGTGTGTGTTAAGTTTCTGAGCTCAGATTTGAACTCAGGTCCTCCTGACTCGAGGGCCAGTGCTCTATCCACTGCTCCACCTAGCTGCCAATACAACCTATTCTTTACCATTTTTAAAAAATGGTCTATGTAATATTAAAATTAATTCCCCTTTAAATGTTTGGTATAGCTCATTTGTAATTTCATGTAGTTCCGGAGTTCCCCCACCCCCCTTGGGAGTTCATTTAAAACTTTATCATTTTTTAAAAATGAGATTAGGTTATTTAAGTCCTCTATTAATTGTTCTATATATTTGAGCATTTTGTATTTTTTTCATCCAATTCATTTGTCAGTTTTGTTGATGTATAAGTGGGCAATATGATTTCTGATAATTTGTTTTTTTCATCATTGGTTCTGAGTCCATATTACTAATTTTTGATACTTCTAATTTGGTTATCTTCTTTATTTTTATAAAATCAATAGCTAATGCTTTACATATTTATTTTTCAGTTAATAACATCCTAGTTTTAATTATTAAATTAATTATTCATTTTTGCCTTTAAATTTATTGATCTCCTCTTTGGTTTTTATAATTTTTATTTTTATTTTCAAAATTGTGGGTTTTTAATTTTTTGGTTTTTTATTTTACAGCTGCATGCCCAATCCATTGATCTTCTCTTTCTAATTGATGAAACATTTAGAGATCACAGTTATATGTTACTGAAACTTAGAACACAGAAGAAAAAGAGGAATATCTTCAAAAGCATTAACTATCCAAACTAATTGAAGACCAAATAGAAACCTTAATAATTATCTTATCTCTAAGAGTTCCATAGGGGCTGCTTCAGCCATTTTCAAATTGTTCTCATCTACCCATTCTTGTGGGGGAAATCTTCACATGCTTGGGGCAGACATCCTCTGAATATACCCTCAGTTACCCTCAACCTGGTTTAGCCTGTCTGCTGAGATGGTTTTATCTGAGTGTGACTACTATGTATACTACAGTTTCTTGGAGTCACAGGTATAGTCCTAATATCTATACCAGGAAAGAATAAAAGAAAAGAAAACTATAAAACAAGATCATTCATGAATATCAATTTAGAAATCTTAAAAAATCTTGTGGAAGATACTTCAGCAATTCATTCAAGAAATTATTTATTTTAACCAACTTGGATACTTACCAGGGATTCAAGGAGTGTTCAATATTAGTAATGCAATCAACAAAGTTAATCATATTATAACAAAAATGTTCCCAAATGTATGATTAGCCTAATAGATGTGGAAAACAATTCTGATGAAGTACAATGTTAATTTATGTTTTTTAAACCCTATAAATTATAGGCACAGAGGGACTTTTTTAATATAAAAAGTATATCTAAACAAAAATCTAGCATCATATACAATGGGAATATTCTAACACCTTCACCAGTAAATAACAGAATAAAGCAAGGAAGCCAACTTTTCCTACTATTATTTTATATAGTTCTGGAAATGTAGTAAAAAGCAGGCAGACAAGAGAAAATAAAACAAAGGGACCAAGATGGGCAAAGAAGAGATAAAATTATTCTTTTTAAATTTTTTTGTTTTTGTTTTTCTTGGAGGGCAATTGGGGTTGTGACTTGCCCAGGTAACACAGCTAGTTTTTTGTTTGTTTGTTTGTTTTAAGTGTCTGCGGATGAATTTGAACTCAGGTCATCCTGACTCCAGGGTCAGTGCTCTATTCACTGCACCACCTAGCCACCCCAAGATAAAATTATTCTTATTTTATTGATGATATGATGGTTGCTTACTTAGAAGTTCTGTTGAATCAGCAAAGATTCTAATGTAGACAATAACTTCAGAAAATTTTCAGGGTACAAAATAAACCTTCAAACGTCAACAACATTTCTATATGATAGTAACAAAATCCAAGAGACAATAACAGAATAGGAAGTCCTATTAATTTAAAAATACATAAAGTACTTGAGGATCAATCTACCAAGGTACAAAAATACTTGTATAGATTCAATTACAAAGTGTTCCTTAATGAAATAAAGAACAACCTAAATAGCTAGATAAATTTTGGCAAAGCTGACAAAAAATAGACAATAATCAATGTTGGAGGGGTTGTGAGAAGATAAGCACATCAGTGCCTGTTGGTGGAGCTGTGAATCAGTACAATTATTTTGGAAAGCAATTAGGAATTATGCAAATTGAGTGACTAAAATGTCTATAACCTTTGACCCAAAGAGTCCATTACTAGGTTCATACTTCAAGGAGGTCATTGATAACAAGAAAATTCAAAGTATTTATAACAACATTTTTTTTTATGATAGCAAAGAATTTAAAAGAAAGTAAATTCCCATCACCTAGGGGGTGTCTAAACAAATTATGGTAGATATATGTAATAAAATGTTACTGTGCTATAAAAAGATGACAAATATGACTAAAACAGAGAAATATGGAAACATCTACTTGATGTGATACAGAATAAATAGGGCCAAGAAAATGATAAACAAAAAAAAAAAAAGAAAAGAAAAAGAACCTCTCCCTCCAAAAAAAATCAGATATTACAAAGTTATAAATAATAAGCATTTCTCAAAAGAAAAGATATTAGAAGATACTCACTCTACCACTTTGCAGATGTAGGAGATGCAGAAGTGCTATATATTGCACATATTTTCAAACTTTTTCAATATATTGATCAGTTATGCTGATTTTTCCTTTCTTTTTTCTTTTTGCCTTGAAAATAGTATTTGTTGGGGCAGCCAGGTAGCACAGCGAGTAAGAGCACTGGCTCCAGTGTTGAGAAGACCTGGAGATCGAATCCCGGGCTCAGACACTTAGTACCCACCCAGAAACACCTGGCCGTGTAACCTTGAGCAAGTTACTTAACCCCAATTGCTTAAAAAGAAAAAAAAAAAAGAAAATAGTATTTGTTACATGAGGTGGCTGTCTGGATGGAAGAAGAAGAGGGGCATTGGAAAAATAATGAAAATATTTAAAAACTATAAATACATCAATAAAAACTTATTTTTAAAAAGAAGTATTTCAAGATATAAATTTTCCATAAGGATTGCTTTGGTTGTATGTAACTTCATTATTTTTCTCTCTCTCATCTGATCCCAAAGAACTTTATACTCTTCATATTCATTTACTATATTTTAATTTGTATTACATTTGTCTCATCTCCTTCATAGTACAGTTGAGAACAACACTGAATTTAGAATTGGAAGACCTGTATTTGAGTGACTGCTCTGCAATTTTTTTTTCTTTTTGGAGGGGGGAAGGCAGGGTAATTGGGGTTAAGTGACTTGCCCAAGATCACACAGCTATTAAGTGTTAAGTGTCTGAGGACAGATTTGAA
Organism: Petaurus breviceps papuanus; assembly: GCF_028583685.1. Lineage (NCBI taxonomy): Eukaryota > Metazoa > Chordata > Mammalia > Diprotodontia > Petauridae > Petaurus > Petaurus breviceps. Next base: position 53,848,665 of record NW_027187391.1, read on the forward strand.
CTCAGGTCCTTCTGATTCCAGGGCTGGTGCTCTATTCACTGCACCACCTAGCCACCCCAATTGCTCTGCAATTTACTAGCTGCATAACATTGAACAAATCCCTTAGCCTCTCTGGGCCACAGTATTCTTAAATTTAAAATGAAAGGGTTGGACTAGTTAACAGTTAAGTGCCTTTCCAAGTGTTAGATTCTATAATACTAGATGGTAAGCTCATCAAGGACACTTGAGGTTCTTATTTAATCTTATTTCTCCCCCAGCACACAGCATGATGCCTTGCAAGTAGTTCCAAAAGACACTAAGATTATATGGCTTTGTTTCTGTGGAAAATACTCTGAAGAATACTTATTATAAAATGTTCGTTGAATGAATAATGTTAATATTTTGGTGATTTTATAGAAGAAAAGTCATATTCAGTCAATATGATAACATTCTCCTTTTTAAGCAATTTAAGAAATTACAGAACATCATTTTATATCCTACCCAGCAAAAGATTTAAAAATCAAGATCCAATTATCCGAACTAAGAAATGTGAAATAGATGCTACTAGGTGTATATGCATAGAATGCATCTGCATGTCAGGCACAAAGTAGAGCTGTTAATGACATATATATGAAAATTTTAAATTACTTTTCATCATTAAAGGCATCAGGTACTTATAAAACTTATAAACCATCTTTAAAATGATTCCTATATTATTTGAGGTAATCTTGGTTTAAATTGGCTTTGCATTTGCAAGGAAATGGAAAAACAATTAAAAATAAAAATCCTAGTAATTGATATTTTGCTGGGTCATATCTGAAGTGAACATATTCAAAAAAAGAATACTACATTAAATTAAAATGATAACTTTTATGATGCTGAAAAAGGCTACACACAGTGTAGCCAAATCCTTGACAAAGATAAATGAGAACCTTAGTCCATGAAAATACCAAGTTATACAATATTTAACATATATTTTAAATTTCTTGCAAACTTGGTTGATTCTCTTTCTATTAATTTTGGTATTTCTAAGATTCTAATAGTGTTTCCCCCCCTAAGGTGGGTATTGAAATGTGCAGGGTTGTAAATATAGTATGAAAGACCGAGTTGACTCTCCTCCATCTCAGAATTGAGAGTAGAATGGAGAGGGCAGTTCTTAACTGCTAGAAGTTGACCGATAGAATTGAAAACCTATTTTTCTATCAATTGATATTAAATGAATACTAAAAGGTATTTCTTCCTGTAGTATACAAACCTTTCTAATCCATAAACATCAAACCAAAAACACTACACCCACATCAAGTTTCCTATTTATATCTTTCACTTCAAGGATCTCTCCCTTGATTTTCATCTTAATCCATTTTTACCTTGTAAAAATGTTGGTAGAGGTAGAAATATGAGACATAAGCTAATGTATTAAAACATTTTGTAAAGCACAGAGTATAATTTGCTATGTTATTATGTATAATTGTTAATATTATTATTCTCCATATTTTCATCTTTTTATGGGGGTTAGCTAAAAATAGTCTGAGGAAGGTTGTTATGCTGTTATGTTATCATGCTGTTATTCTTTTATATTTAATTTTATGCAAACTATTGCACAGTTGAACAAAATGACTGTTTTATATAAATAATTTAAAGTATTGGGATGGGGGGGGTGGCTAGGTGGTGTAGTGAATAGAGCACAGGCCCTAGAGGCAGGAGGACCTGAGTTCAAGTTCGGCTTCAGACACTTAACAATTACTAGCCATGTAACCTTGGGCAAGTCACTTAATCCCAATTGCCTTGCCTTCCTGGTTGAAAAAAAAAAAAGTATTGGGATGTAAGCTTATCTTCCATAGGTTCACTGAGATCACCTTTGAAACAAGTCTAATAGTAGGTAACGGGAATGATATAAACAGTATCATGTTACCACATGGTTTTCAGTTAGGTTTCTATATTTTGAAAGTTTTTCCACTAAATGTAGCTTAGGAATTGTGAGTATTTGATATGGCAACATCTATTTAAAATATTTTTCTTAAATTTTCATAGATCGATGTTATATCTGGGTGAATATGGACAATAGTTTATTCTGTGATAATACTTCAGGTCCAGAACTGTTTATTGGTCACAATTTTTGAAGAATATATTTGTAGAGACATCATGGGAAGAAAAATGGAAGACCTTAAACTCAAATCCTGCCTCTTCCATGGCTATGTGCAAATAACTAAGCCTCTTAGTGCTCTAGACATTATAAGGCTATAAGTTGCAGGGAAGGTACTAACTTGCATTGGCAGATGGAGTTTACTTTTTCTCTAGTTCCCTATGCCAGTAATATCACATACCTTGTTCCTATCTCTATATTTGAAGCGTGAGAATTTGTTGACTATTCATCTATGAAAGGTATTAAGTTTCAGTGGTATGATTCTAGGCAACACAATGGTTTTTTTAGGCATTTTATAGGTATAAAATTTTTGCAACCTGTAGTAATATTATACATTTCCTAATATTTTCTGGCTATTCTTCAATGATCATTGAAATCTAGGCTTCTTAACAAAAATTCTTTGATAATTTCTTCTAGCAATGACTATGTCTTGAATTATCATCATAAACTTTTCCAATTCAATGAATAAACTTGTATGACTTTGCTATTTATGCATCATATCTATGCCAATATATTGTTGCTTGAGTTCATGTGGATGGTGTCCATGAAAGGCCTTTAAATTCTACTTTTTGATCTTAGCTGTTTCATAGACTTTACCCAGAGATTAAATTACATTTAGTTACATTCAACAAATCTAGTGGTATGTACCCATCATCTAGTGCTCAGTAAAATGATGACTTCTTGTTCCAAAAGTATTACTTTAGGGCTTTTCCCTATTTACCACTGGAACAACTTAACAACAAAAATTAGAATATCTGTTAATTCTCCTTTTTGCCTGAGGAAGTGTTCATCTTTCTTTAAATGCCTAAAGATTTGTGAACACTTTAAAAAAATGTAAGAGTTTTTTGTTAGAAGTCTTTCCAAGTCAGTTACAATACATTTTACAATCCTCAAGTTGTACTTTAAGGCTGTAATTATAAAAGTATTAATTGCTTTAAATGTATTCTTCTCATACAGCTTTGATTTCAGGATGCTAATAAGTCTCTTAACGTACTCAGCCAGCTTTCTCCTTAATATCTTTGTACTCTAATGTTCCTTGCCTGAAGAAAACCATGGCATTGTAAGTGTTAGCTTTATTCCTTAGGTCAATGTGACCTCTGGATTCAAGCATGAAGGATTTATTCTTTATCATTCCTTCATGTACATTAAGAATTTTACACTTACTTGACCCAACAAAATATTGAAATCATTGGAGAAAGATTCTGCACAATATAGAAGTTGTTTCATTTGTTTCTTAGTGGAGTCATTTCAGTGGTGTAGTATAGAGAATATTTTTCTTCACAGATAGCAATAACTCTAGAAATTTCACTATTCTTATATTCTTTCAGGACATGAATTAGACATGAGTGTGAAATTGGACTAAATGTTTTATGATAATCAGGAAAAAGCAATATAGATAGCCTCGTCTTTTCATGAACATGACATGTTTTAGTAATAAAAGTTATAAATAATTGTATAAACTTTATAATCATATAATTGGACTATATCTATAGGAGTCATTGGTATTCTCATGTTTTGGTAGAAAACATGAAATGTCTTCTATGAAGAAAAGGAAAAACAGTCTTGTTTCTGAGTAGTAGTTGGTAAAGTGTTTTGTGTTTTGCTAATAATTATAGCTATGATCCAACCCTGTTGTTTTCTAGTTTTGAAGAAAAGCTAGAGTTTGAGTCATCTCACTTAACAAAACTCTTTTGTTCATTATATTGACATTGTACAAACTTTGTGTTTTGCATTTGTTCCAATTAGAATTTTAATTTTATTGATGATTTTTTTTGCAACCATATAGGTGACCCGAAACTTTCTACCCTCTTTTTTATTGGGGAAAGGGATTCTCTCATCAGATTTCTTTCTTATGACTGCATAGAAAATTTTTTTTAATTGATATTGATTTGTATATTTTTCTTTGTATATTGTTCTTTGTCCTGCTTTGACTCCTTGAACTGTCAGTCATTAGACTTTTGCATTAATTACTAATGGAAGGAACTAGATTTATTCCTTTGCTTTCATTTGATTCATCTTTTCCATATTTTTCTTTTTTGCTACCTTTAATTGAGTGGCATGGCTTTCACATTTTCCACTATGTATACCAGCTAGATATTGAGGCTTACCTTCCAATGCCTTTTCCCTGTCTTCACTGTCTTTCTCAAGTAACATCCTTCACAGTGGCATTTGATATTTATCCTTAGGGGTATCCCTTGATAGCTCCACTTTTCTTCTCTTGGTCTTAACCCTGGAAATTAAAATGGCTGATGTATTATATACTGTTTTGTGCCGTAATAGCTTTACACTGTCTCTCAAATGTTGTGGGAGAACACATTCATTCAAGATGGTTATAACAAATAAAAGTTTTTTTAACTACTCTATTTGGTATAATATATTTGCTAGTTGGATTCATGCCATCGCACTCAAAAGTGGCTTTTTTGAGATTCCTACATAAGTATTCCCATCTCTGTTTCAAAATCACTTGAGACAATGTTAATTTTTAAAACTAATTTTGATTATGTATAATTCCATTGTGGTAAATGAAGATTTTCAATAATCTCAGATTCTTCAACTCCTTTCCTCTTTAGATTTTAATAGTTCTTTAATTCCATCTCTTTATCTATCTAATCTATGCATAGAGATGAAGTTGTCACATATGCTTGGTCTGTAATGGTTGGCAATATGTTGTTGTATGATTTAGCTCTGATGGTACTGTCAACACACAGGAGTATGAAGTCCTATGACTCATAACAACTATTTCAGTAGTTATTATGCCATTGTACTGTTGCATAATGAAAATATTCATGCTTTTGGTGAATTTCAAATGCACTCATGTTTAGTGAGCATGCACTCATGCTCATTTTAGTCCACAATGGCATTCCTAATTAAATATTTCAATTGTGTGCTTAGTACAATTCCTGAGATATTGTAAATGCTTAGTAAGCTTGTTTTTATTTTTTTATGCTCTCTCTTCCTCTTCCTCCTCCTTTTAATCATCTTTCTCCACCTGCTCAGGATCTCATTGTTTATTTAATTCAAAGAGATATTTGAGGATTAAAGAATGTTGATCAGATAATTTTGGATTCCCTTGTGAAAACACTATATGAATGAAAGTACTCATGAACTGTGAGATACTTTCTAAAACAAAACTGTATTGGAGCTGAGGTGATCAAAGTTTATAAACTTGAGGGATTCTCTCTCTCTCTCTCTCTCTCTCTCTCTCTCTCCCTGTCTATATCTATCTTTAAAAGGATCTTTCACTTTCTTTCCCTCCACCCTTCCCCCCCCCCCCCCACCCCCCTTCCTACATACTTTTTCTTTTTTATATTCTTTTCTTTAATCTTATATATTAATTCATGT
>NW_027187391.1:53854228-53979846 GCF_028583685.1 Petaurus breviceps papuanus
CTCTCTCTCTCTCTCTCTCTCTCTCTCTCTCTCTCTCTCTCTCCCTCCCTCCCTCCCTCCCTGTCACTCTATATATGTATATACAAAGTTTTTGTATTATGACAAAATATTTTTATTAAATACAAAAATCTTGTGTTATTATATATGTGTGTACTCTTTTGAATAGATTGTCATACTTCTCTATTTGGCTTGATGCTGGTGGATCACTGAGTGACACAGTGACAGAAGACAAAGAAATTGATGGTCAGGCCCTCTAGGAGAGGGAGAGATAGGGGAGATAAGTATGGGGATGTAAGAAACAAAATATAAATACGTGTTTTAGAAATAAAAGCGTATGTATGCGTATGCTTACATAAACACATAGATATGCTCACATAGAGATACGGTTGAGCTTTTTTTCTAGTTTTCCTCCCATGTCTCCAGTCCTTGCCCACATGCAAACATTTCAGTCACTTCACCTCTTTGTCAAAAAGACAATTGCAAGCTCTTCTAATGCGGTTGATCATGTCTCTCTCTCTGAGCTATCACCAAGAGCAATTTCAAAATGAGGCTAAAGTTTCTACATCCTGGGGGGAGAAGGAAGGAATATTTCTTCAATCCAGCAACCTAAACTATTTCCCATACAACTTTCATCTCCTCCCAGACCTTCCAAACAGCTGTAATTGACACATCTACAACTGAGATTCCTCTGGCAGCCAAAGTAAAAGTTAGTCAGGTCCATTTTTTTGTTTAATAGGGAAAGAATTCAGTCATTTACATGAAGAAAAGAGAATTTCAACATGCTCATAATATCTTGGAATTGATACAAATCCAGATTTTCCATAGGTGTTAGTCAATAACAAACTGTAATCAAAACCTGTGTTCGTAATTTCTAGTACCTTGTCAGAATAGTATTTGGAGGAAGTCTTAAGTGAGACACTATAAATCAAAAACAGCAAACCCTCTTGCCTTTCAATCATCAACCAACAAATATGCATTAATCACTATGTACCAGGCACTATAATATACACAGATAGATAGATACAAAGAAAAAGCAAAAATAGGTACAGTACTTGTCCTTAAGAAGCTTATATTCTAATAGGGTAGACAACATATATATATATATATATATTTAAAATATGTACATATTATATATGTGTGTATATATGTACATATTTGTACATATATATGTATAAAATATGTACATATTATATATATATATATATATATGAACATACAAGGTAAATACAAGGCAGATTGGAGAGAACTTTAGAGGAAAAGGCATTAACAGCAATGAGGAAGAGAAACCAAGAAAGGCTGGAAGAGAAACCAAGAAAGGCCTTCTGGAGGAAGTGGTATTTAAACTGAATTTTAAAGAAGTCAGGAAATCCAAGAATTGGAAGTTGAGAAACAGACACAGAGATTGAGGGTCATTTTTTCCAGGAATAGGAAGGAGGCCAGTATGATTGGAACATAGAGTGCATAGAGAATAGTACGATTTAAGATTGGAAACATAGAAAGGGGTCAGGTTGTAATGAACTTTATATTTCATACTAGGGAGTCCCTGAATTTACTGATCAAGTGAGTAACATGGCCTCACCTACACTTTAAGAAAATCACTTTGTGGGGCAGCCAGGTGGCTCAGTGAATAAGATCACTGGCCCCAGAGTCAGGAGACCTGGGATCAGTTCCGGGCTCAGATATTTAACACCCACACAAAAATAACTGGCCATGTAACCTTGAGCAAGTTACTTAACCTGGATTGCTTTAAAAAAAATCACTTTGGTAGCTGATTGGAGAATGGGCTGGAGTGGACAGATACTTGAAGCAGGAAGATCAATTAGAAAGCCTTTTCAATAAAGCAGGCAAGACATCATGAGGGTCCAAACTAGAGTGGTTGCTCTGTTAGTAGAGATAACTCAGGTGATTCATGTGGTAGAGTAGGAAATTACAAGATTTATCAACTAATTAGATATGTAGAATGAGTAAAAGAAAGAAAGGAAGGAAAAGAAATGAAACAAGCATTTATTACACATCTACTATGTACCAGGTCTAATACATATCTCATTTGATCCTCACAATTATGGGAGGTAGGTGCAATTATCATCATTATTTTACAGTTGAGGAAACTTAGATAGACAAAGGTCTTGCCTAGGGTCATGCAACTAGTAAGTGTCTGAAGCCAGATTTGAACTTAATTTTTTCTTACTCCAGGCCAAGAATTTTTTTCCACTGAACTACTTAGCTTCCTCTAGAGAAGTTGAGGATGACACCAAGCTTTCAAACCTGGATAACTGGAAGGATAATGGTGCCCTTGACAGCAATAGAGAAAATGAAAAGAAATAACAAATTCTGTTTTGGACATATTGGGTTGGCCATATTGAGTTTGGATATCTATGGATCATCTACTTCAAAATGTCTAAGAGGTAGTTGGATGTACAGGATTGGAGCCAAAAGAAAGAATAAGGTTAAATATATAGATATGGGAATTATCTTCCTAGAAATGATAGCAGAACCCCAATAAGATCATTAAGTGAGAGAATACAGAGAGAAAAGAGAAGACACAGGACTGAATCTTGGCAGACATCTAAGATTAGTTTTATTCCTCCTCTGTGAGATAGCCCTGCTCCATCCTTTCCCCTTTTATATACTGTAGTAAACTAGCACCACAATTTCTAATTGTTGAAGTCAATACAGGCCCTTTTATGTGTTCACAGGGTTGAAAAAATGGCAGAGAAGATCTCAGAACACCCCTTCTGGCTTGCCACATGGATTCAAGTGTGACATGCAACTTTGTCATCTGTGCAGAGAAATCAGGAAAGGTTAATGTTCTAATGCTTTTAAAGGAGTACTATCTGCACCATGCCATTTTATTTCTCTGGGGGATGAATCTAGACAATATTATAATAAAGATGGGACAGGAGATTTTCCCTAATTCCTTTCTATGGAGCTATGATACATGGACTTTTCAACATTCTTCTTACCTATTTGTACTTCCAGTCTTCATATCCACTTCAGAAAACAGGCTAACTATATTTACTCTTTATTTTGTAAGGAAAAAAAGCATGTTGACATATTTTTCTACCAAGAAAATCTCTATTATTCTATGTTATAGGCCAAGAGTTGTTTGCTAAGGAGATGCCAGGAGTGTGACACATAAAAATATAGGGGAAGAAGACTTCATCTCCATCTTTCCACTAAATGTTATTAATTGGCTAGGCTAGTCACCAATATCAGAGAAATCAGGTAATCTGTTTGACTCATTCTGATGCTGTGTCTTGCTGGGTTGGTGCTAAAGAATAGCTCAGCTAGCCGTTACCAATGATTCAGAAATGCTAAATGGCAATGGGTGTATCCTCACCCTACCTACCCCTACACTGAGTCAATATAAAAAGGTGTCTGGTAACAATGTAAACATAAGAGCAATAATCGACACTACTGAATCATCAGACTGTTGTTCATTGTCTCCTTCACCACTTCTTAAATAACTATGAAAGGAGGAAGCCTTAGTAGGAGACACTTCCATCTGGGACCATAAGCTTCTCCCAGTAGTACCTTCTCAGATTTCCTAAAATATTTATAGCCTTGCTACTACAATAATTTTTTTTATTTTTTTTATTATCTTAAAAATATTTGCCCTTACTTATATTTTGTTATTCTCTGTTATTGTATCCATTCATATATGTACTTATCGTCTCCCCTGCTAGAAGCTCCTTGATATTTATACTGTGTAGCTCATAGTAGGCATTTATTTTTTTATTAAATAATAGTTTCTGTGCTTAATTCATCACACCCACTTGTACACCTTGACTTACACTTTGGTTTTTTTTGTTTTTTGTTTTTTTTTTTAACAGCAAACATGCTACCAGAAGAGACAGCTAGGTGGCACAGTGAATAGCATGCCAGGCCTGGAGTCAGGAAGACTCATCTTCCCTAGTTCAAATCTGGCCTCAGACTCTTATAAACTGTGTGAACCTGGTCAATTCACTTAACCAAGTTTGTCTCAGTTTCCTCCACTGTAAAATGAGCTGGAGAAGGAAACAGCAAACAACTCTAGTATCTTTGCCAAGGGGATACCAAAGAGTCAGACATGACTGAAAAAGAATGGAACAACAACAAAATGCTACCGGCATTTTTCCTTCCTAAGACAAACATTAGTCAAACATTTGGCCATTTAATACTGATTAAAATTTGAGGAAGAGAATTCAAAATTACTATTTTGGTCCTGCCTTACTATAATAAATATAGAGCCTCTTTTATTTTGAAGCTGAGGTAATTAAGCACCCAAAATTAGTTTTTAAAGGAACCCCCAAATAAAAGAGTCTTTTTAGCACTTAAAACTCTAGGGCAGCATGGGATAGTTGAAAGAGTTCAAGATAACCTAAATTTGAAGTCTATCTTTGTCTACAATTTTATGATGTGACTATTGGCAAACCATTTAAACTCCATCAACCTCAGTTTCCCCATTTATAAAATGGATCTGATACTTATATGCCCCAAATGCACAGAAAATGCTTTGTAAATATTAAAGTACTAAGTATATGTAATCTATTATTATTTCTCTGGAGCAACTAGTAGGCTCCAAAAAGAATCCTGAATACAGAATCAGGAAACCTGAGTTCAAATCCTTCTTCAGATACTTCCTATTTGTCTGACTCATGGGCAGGCATTTGTCTTCTCTTTCCTCATCTATAAAAGGGTGAGGGGAAAATTATAGAATGAACTTTGCAGGGTTATAGTGAAGATCAATAAGATGATATGTGTAAAGCACTCTTAAAACCTTGAAGTGTTATACAAATACTAATTATTAGCTATTTAATATCCAGCTTATTTTTCATTCTAATAAGTAATTATGTTAGTAAATCTATAATCCAATTCATCTTCTCACTATATTGGACAGCAAGATATACACTGTACTTAAATAAAAAAGGGTTATAATTACAAAGAACAATTATTGCTAAGAGTGCTTACACACTAGGGTCCAGATTTTCATATCACTCCCCTGAGTCCCCTCAGTTTCTGCTGAAAATATCAGGAAAATATGAATATAGAATGTCCTAGGTTCTAGAAATTCCCACAGTCAAGGAAAATTAGCTATATTCCCAATAAATGATTCCAATGGGAAGCTGAGGAGAGCTATGGAGGAAAGGAAGGGGTAGTCTAATCTTCCATTGACCTTTCCCCTCTTCCTCCACCCCACCCCCAATCAACAAATCAATAAGCATTATTGAGTGCCTACTATGTGTGAGGCACTGGCATTTGAAATTTCTGCTTCATACTACCAGTTAAGTATTCATCTTCTTAATGCAAATGATACCATAATTTTCTCAGGTACTGAGGTCTGAAGCCTCAGTTATCTTTGGTTTTTTGCTTGTCACTCACCCTGTAATATACAACCAGGTGCCAAGTGTAATTGATTAGGTATGCCTCAAAAATCTTTCTCATTTTCCTCTTTCTCCATTCCTACTACCACCAGTCTATTTCAGGAGAGACAGGGAGAGAGAGAGAGAGAGATGGACAGAGAGAGAGACAGAGAGAGAGATGGAGAGAGACAGAGAGAGAAAAACAGAGAGAGACAGAGAGACACAGAGAGAGAGAGAGAAACAAGAACTTGCCTATATAATAGTCAATAGATACCATAGAACTGTACTATTAGTTCTATGTAAATGGAATTAACTGAACATCCCCTCTCCAGCTTCTTCCACCTTCCTATATATCCTTCATACCATTCTCAGAATAATCTTAAGGTATATATCTGATCGAGTCATGTCTCTGCTCAAAAAACTTCAGTAGCTCCCCATGACCTAGCCCCGTCCCCATCCCCCCCCCAAAAAAGTCAAAATTGCTTAGGCTGGAAATTTGGTTCCAATGGAGGTTCTTCTTTTTAGCCACATCTCATACTACATCTCTTCATATATGTTATATCTGTGGTCAATTAAACTATTCATTATTTCCAGTCATTTCCTTCCCTACCTCACTTCCTGAACTCCTGATCTTTGCAGACACTAGCCACTATGCGTAAGATATATTTCCTACCACCTAAAATTTCCATCTGTTAAAATCCTCCCCATCTTTCAAGGTCCAGTTCAATGGCTACTTATCTATGAATCTATTCCTCCTTTTTCCAGCTCACAGTCATCTGTCCTCAAACTTCTCGTATTACTTATTCAGACTTCTCCCATTTGCATATCAAATTCTAATTGTATTGTAGTTATCTGAGTACATTTTTTCTCTCCTGCTAGGCTGTAAGGAAAAGAATCATGTTCTTTGCTTCTTATGAAGAAGCATAGTGTCCAGCACACTAAGGCACCAATAAATGTTTCTTGAATTGGATTACACAATAAAATGTAACAAGATTTAATCCTTCCAGGGGATGTTTATATACAAAAAGATGAACTTGCTAACCCACCTGAATGAGCAAATGATAGAATGATCCAGGGGGATCCATTCAAGCTGGGAAGGTCTGTTCATAGCAGCATGGCTGCTATAGAAAGCATTGGACCTAGAAGCAGTGAGACTCAGTGTGTGCCTGTATGTGTGTGTGTGACTATGGAAAGTCATATCAATTCTCTAAACCTCAGTTTCCTCATTTACAGAATAGAGATGATAATATTTTCATTACTGCTTTGCAAGATTATCATGTGGATGGTATTTTGCAAATCTTTATATTCCCAATGTGAGCTATTTCTAGGTCACCATGCTACCCTGGGGCAACCATTCTATTCTACCTAACCCCAACTTTTTGTCCACAATGAAGTAAGCTATATAAAGCCAATATTTATTAGTAGCATGCAGTTTCACACCACCCACATTATCCTTTCCTAGCTTTGTAAACACTTTGTAAAAACTTATTGAAACCCAGAAGTCATCAATGAAATAGGGGCTGAGGGTAGTCAAGTTAATATCTGATAGGAGATAGATAATTCAGTAGCTCACCATAAATGCATTTCCATGAGATTGATTTTAATAGTATTTTATCCCCCCCCAACTACATGTTAAGAAAACCAAAAGATTAATTAAAAACATCAATGGGGAGGGGCTACCTTTAATAATCCTCAGCCTTATCTAGATGAATATATATCTCATTGTCTCATAGTCTTCTATATTTTCCCCCTCCCTGCATCAATTCAATACCACATCAGATTATACAAGATATCATCCAACTTTATGCCTCTCTACCTCTAATCATAACACCCTTCTATTCTTTAACACTACATTATTATAGTGTACTTCTTTATTTTGATACAAATCTCATTTTGTATGCAAGCATGAATAGTCAATATTTTCTCATGTATCACACTGTTCATCTACAATAACCAATTTATTCAAAGGAAATTTATTACCTTCCCCCAACCCACTCCTTAACACTGACAAAGTAGATAAGTAATACACCAAATTTACACAAGCATAACACATTCTAAAAGGCTCCAGGTTGAAAGCTCACAGTTGTGTAAAAAGGAGCTGCATACAATGATGTGCAAGGAGTGTGACCATAATCAGAGATGTCAAACCTCAGGGAACCAAATACAGTCAGAAATTTCCAAAGGTTCCTGAATTACCATTTATGTGCTCATCTCTTCAGTTAAAAACCGTGAGTGCAAAAATATCAACTGCTTCACATTTTTGACAAGTATGTGTCAGTGTTGTTTCCATTATATGCAAATCAGAACATCTTTTTTTTTAAATCATGCTTAAAATTGACACTAGGTAGCATCAGCTAGATTTCTGTACCCTTTTTGGAGCATGAAAAAATGTCTTCATTCACCTGCTCTCATGAAACAGAAGGTAGAAATTTCATCAAGGTTAGATAAATGCAAGAGAAGTAAAGCATCATCATGAATCCATGAATAAAGTTGTTCCAGGGTTTTTTTTAGCATGTTTTTTTTTTTAGTTCTACTTTGGAAAGAAGTTGGGTCCATCACAGAATTCTGGTCCTCACGACAGTGTAATGAATCATATATTAAGTATGCATCAATGCCTTTATGGTCAGACATGGTCAAGAAATTCAATTTTCAACAAGATGATTGTAGATATTTGAGGTTTTAAGTACTTAAACTTTAATTTTGTTTTTATAAAATTTGACACATTTTATTCAAATATGTTTTACACTTGCCTGACAAGATTATGACTATGATAATGATTTAAACTTTGATGGATGATGCATGGTCATCCCTGTAAATACTGATTATTGTATTTTATTGCTATGCCCCACACAAGGCATCTCACTTTTGATCTTCGTGACTTTTCATGGACCAGAATTGCAGAAAGCCCTTTTTAAATTCAACCACATGAACCTAATTAGCAGTGAGGTTCTTAACCTGAGGTCTGTAAAGATTTAAAAATATTTCGATAATTGTATTTCATTTTGATTGACTTCCCTTGTAATCCTAATGTGCTTTATTTTATGCATTTAAAAATATTATTCTGGGAAGGAGTTTCTGGGCTTCACCAGATTGTCAAAAACATCCAAGATACAAAAAAGATGAAAAAAGTCCCCATTAGTAGATTAACTATACCAAAGCAGAGTAATGTTTGTAAAGCTGAAATTCACTATATCCATCATGAATGAACACATCTTTCCAGAGTTCTATACTCATAGCTTATCCACACATTGTAAAAATATACAATAGACCCAAATTTAGTACAAATGCTAAGACATTTGATGTCCACATGGAATACTGTTCTCTTTTCACAACATGTCACCAATACCATAATGTTAAGATAAATTTATATAAAATATGGCATTTTTCAGAGAAACAGTTTATTATGCCCATTGTGTTTCCACTTAGCTTTAAATCTATTACAATCTCATTTAAATAGAACTATGTGTTCCAAATTAAGGAGTATAGCCAAAACATCTTATTAACCACTTAATGAATAAAATTACATCAAGTTAATAATTCCACTGACAAACAAATTAACCACCTTTTTGTGAATTTTTTTCTGATATAAAAATGTCATTTTTATTCAAGAAGTATAAAAATCTTAATTGCACACCAGGGAAAGATGGAGACTAAAATCTTCATGCTTCAATCTAGAAGCCTTATTAAATGGATGAATGAAGGCAAAACCTACTAATACCCTAAGCTGTTGTGGGTAAGATACATTGGGCACAAATATATCATAGCAAAAACTGTGGCAGGGTGCTTTAAGAGACTCTTTGACATCCTGAAATAAAAGTTGAATGTTCAAAAGAAATAAATAACTATATAATATCAGTTTTAAATATGCATTTTTGGAATCATAAAAAGGACAGTCACAAACTTGGAAGCTATTATAATAAAAACCCATCAACCTTAGTTGGCTATAGAAAGTTAACACTTATTCTCCAAAAAGGAAGAAATATGATGGGTCTTTTTAGAGGACTTGATAAATAAGTCCAAAAACAAATGATAAAGGCTGATAAGAGGTACACACCATTGAATTTTTAAAATGTAACTAAAGCCATTTAACCCTTGAAGGAGTCTATGAAATAGCTATGATCAAATGGGGAACCAAAAGTTCTTCTGTGGGGAATATTTGCATGAATCCAGTGAACTAGAGGTTGACAGAGAAGCATCATACAAATAGAAGGGTTCATGATGGCAATTAAGTACCCTGTCCTTGCCACCAGAAATTAGTGAAGAGGTATCTTTAAGGAGACTGAACTTAGTGATCAACATAGATTATGTAAGGAAAAGATAAAACATTTGCAATATATCACATAAGGCTGCAAAATTCAGCATACATTAAACACCTAAAGAAATACTAGAATTCTATATCAGAGACTCATGTTTCATGTTTGTCATTGTTGTTGCTGTTCAATTATTTCAGTTGTGTCCAACTCTTTGTGACCCAATGTAATGGTAATGGAATTTGAAGATCTTCCCTGCCCCTTGTATTTGCAATCAAACAGGTACTTAGCACCTTCTTCCAAGTTCATAATTGTGTCAAGTATTATGACCCGGAACTTGTGAATCCCACATTGGGATGGACTTGCTGATGTAAAAGGAAGGGGCTGGAACAGGGAGGAGCTAATGCCTTATATAAAGAAAAGCCTAAGCTAGAGAGTCAGAACAGCTGTGAGCAAACATCTAGAGGCTGAGCAACTACTGCTGGAAAGAGAGAGGAGAACTGAGAAGCAAGAATTTCTGAGAGCTGCTGAGAACTTCTGAGGGCTGGACAGAATTGCTGAGAACTTCTGAGAGCCAGCCAGAGCTTCTGGAAATGAGAACTGAGAAATGAGAAGAAAGGAGAACTGGAAGGAAGCATGACTGTGGTTCCACTTTGTCTTCCCAGGAACAGAAACTGTGAAGGACTTGAGGTGGAACAGACACTGTGAGCATCAATATGGAACAGGAACTGCACAAGAAGCTGGACAAAGAACTGAGAGCTGTCTGCCTTTGAACCCAGGTGGCAGTTGGATAGATTCAGGCAGGAGCTAGGACAATGGAAGAGAAACAATGGAAGCTGAAAGCCTGCCTCAACTCAAGATGAAAAGACCTCTCCTTAGGTATTTAATACAAACTGAGAAAATCATGACTTACTTTGACCTAGGGGTGGAAAACTCTGACCTTTATATTTAGATGGCTGAGTCAAGGACTTCTTCAATTAAGAAGAAAGAGGACTTTTTGATTGAAGAGATTAAGACAATGTGACCTAGGAGGGGAGAACTTTGACCCTTTGTACTTTGTGTCAATTAAGGAGGCTGGCCTTCTTAAGGATGATTGAATTAAGGACTTACTAAATGATTGCATTACTAAATGAATGTTATTTTTTGCTTAAAATTATGTGACCACTTTGGTGAAAACTATGTGAGCATTTTAGTGATAAGTTGTGAAGCTATAACATTCTGAATGCTGTACTTTGTTTTCTGTAAATGTTCTGCTTTATTACTGAATAAAGAGAGTTCACTATACTGTGTAATCAGAACCTTAAAAGCTGTTCATAGCAGCAGTCTTCTGGAAAGCTGCTCATGCTTGGTTTTACACCCCATTTGGGGTTTTCTTGGCAAAGACACTAGAGTGGTTTGCCATTTACTTCTACAGCTCATTTTACAGATGAGGAAACTAAGGTAAACAGAATTAAGTGACTTGTCCAGAGTCACACAGCTAGTAAGTGTATAAGACCAGATTTGAACTCACAAAGATGAGCCTTCCTGATTCAGGTCCAGTACTCTATCCACTGTGTCACCTAATTGCTGACATATAGAAAATTCCCATAAAGCAAATTCAGATTTCAAAATATTGTGGACTCAGATCTCAAGCAATAACCTAAACTGAAATATAAGTACAAATAAGTATCAATTAGTGAGAATAATTAATTCCATGAAGTAGTCACACATATTTGAATTCATACTATTTGAAGTTATAATTACGTAAAATATATGCATTGGTTCTAGTCCAATAGAAATATGCAGTGTGAATTTTAATAATGCAACCACTTAACAGAATTCATTATTCTCACTGAGCACAATGTTATGAGACAGAACTGTTGTTCACAATGACCTGGATTTAACATTGATCCATAAAAACACAGGGAAACCATTTTAACAAATATCACTAAATCAAATACTGATAATATCCAAGCTACTTGTATTGAAAAGCTTTCAAAACATAGAAAACTAGCAGGGGACATAAAAAATAAATCATGTGGGAACAGGATAAGGCATATATTGTCTATTATTGTATATCCACTAGAGCAGTATCATGGATATTTTCAATGAGACTCCAGAGAATGTGTTTACATCCATAATTTTATTCACCTAAATAAAGCAGCTATTTTATGCATCTGAGAAATAATTAGTGGAACATTATATATAAAGAAATATTAACAGAATAGCCACTAGAAGCATCTAGGTGGCACGGTGGATAGAGTGCTGGACCTGCAGTCAGGAAGATTTGGGTTCAAATTTGACCTCAGATACTTAACTGTATGAGCTCAGGCAAGTCACTTATACCTCTGTCTGCCTTAGTTTCTTCAAATGTAAATGGGCATAAAATAGCATCTACAAAACACAGTTGCTGTGAGGATCAAATGAGATAGAATTTATAAAGTGTTTAGCATATTGAGTTTTTCTGACTGGTTTTGCTATAGCCTTGAATAAGAAAGTGTCACCATCAAATATTACATTTTTTTCTTAATATTCAGTTGTCCAGGCTTTGTATTATTTTACTTAAAAGTGTTTTTTTTCCTTAGCAACATATAAAAGTCCTTTTTTCTTAAATCTAATTTATTTTCTGTTTTTCTAACTTTAAGACTGTGTCACCCTATAGAAGAATCAATACCTATTCCCTCCAGTTTCCAGGTTCTTCTGAAGATTTTTTTCTTGTTTTACAAGAATTAATTAAGCTGTTTTGAAGCAAGTGTTTGTCAGGAGTTTTGTCATATATCTTTTTCAGCTATGACAATCATTAAATCCAAGTATGGAAATAATCTTACCTTAAAACCAAACCAGAATTAAACCATGATTTAAAAAAAAGAAGCTTATTCAATCACGTTTTCCTTAAAATATTTTTATTAATAGCCAAAACTAGGTTGGCTTTCATAGGTAGATTTCAGAGATCAAAACTGAAAGGAATCTTAGAGAACAATAGCTCAACCACTTCATCTCATAGAGGAGGAAACTATAATTTCAAAAGGACAAGTGACCTGTTCAATGTAAATTACAGAAGCAGAATTAAAATGCAGGTTCTCTTAATCTCAATCCAGTATTCCTAACATTAAAACCCATTACATCAGATGGAAGGATGTATAAGTATATTCCACTTTACATATTTCCTAAGTAAGAGAGGAAGGAGAAGAAAAGGCAAGGCAAAGCAAACAGATGAAAATGTGGTGGAAACACATATACCAAAGTTTTTAAACCATGATTTTTTAAAAGACTGTCTCCTATCTCATTCAGGGAGGAAGTGCATTCATCACTCACAGTTTCAAATCCCACTGCTGAACAGCACAGAGCTTTGACCTGCTCCTTTTTTTCTGACCAGGATTGATTTGCCTGGGTAGTCTGGTGGTCCTTCACTCCCAGGGATTCACCTTATTGGCATCTACTTAGTGCAGGTACCAAAGGACTTTACCCCTATTACAACTCAAATCCTGAGCTCAAGTGATCTGTCAGTGTCAGCCTCCTCCAGTAGCAGGGACTATAGGGATGTACCACCAAACTTGGCCACTTCCTCCATTTTCTTAAATTGAGAAGAATATGTTCCTAGGAACAAGTAGTGACTCAATAATGGTCCCTCAAAAGACAGCAATGAAACAATTTGCATGGCCTGAAATATAGCATTCAACTGACAAAGAACCAAGTAAAGCTGAGGAAACCAACTCTATCCAGTTTTATCTGGTTGAGGTAGCATATTGTGAATCAATCTAGTATCAATAAAAGTACACACTTATAACCATTAATGACACAAAATAACTATCAAAATTATTGTTTGTCCCAAGTAATTCATATTCAAATTTTAAAATGCTTGGCTAACTACATTGATCAAATTAACTGAATAACTAATTATTCACAATAATTATTGTGATTTCAATATAGTGAATAATCCAGCTTGGTATATTCAAATATGCTAACAAGCAGAAAAAAAAATACAGATTAAATGTATTATAGGAAAAGACTTTATTTTTTTTTATTTTAATGAATACAATTTTATTTTATTTTTTTTTTACACACAGACATATATATCTTTGAATATTTGATTTTAAAACTTTCAATTCCAGATTCATTCCCTTCCCCCCCTGCCACCCACCCCCACTGGGGAGACAAGCAGTTCAGTATAGGTTGTCCATGTGCGGCTAATGCAAAACAATAACATAGTAGATGTATTGTAAAAGACTGACTATATTTCCCTCCCTCCTATCCCACCTCCCACTTGTTCTATTCTCTACTTTGATCCTGTCCCTTTTCACAAGTGGGTGCTTCCAACTTCCCTCCCCCCCAGCCTGCCCTCCCTTCCATCATCCCCCCTCACATCCCCTTCCCCCCCTATTCTCCTGGAGGGTGAGAATCCCCTATTTAGTGTGTATTTCACTCCCTCCTCAAGCCAGATTCAATAGGAATAAGGTTGACCCATTCCCTTTTGCCTTCCTATTCTTCCCCTCCATTGTAACCATTTTCCCTTGCCTCTTCTGTATGAGATAGTTTGCCCCACTCTGTCTCTCCCCATCTCCTCTCATTATATTCCTCTCACCTCTTAATTTCACCTTTTAAGTATCATCCCTTCCTGTTAAATTGGTCCCGTGCCCTCTATCTATGTATACCTGTAAACATATATACACACATTCACATATGTATTCATATGCCCGCATACCCTCATATAAAGACATATATATATATATATATATATATATATATACACACACACATATACATATATATTTCTAATCCCTTCAACTACTGAGAAAAGTTTCATGAGTTACAATTATTGTTTTTCCATGTAGGAATGTTAATAGTTTAACTTTGGCCAGGTGGCTCAGCGAGCAAGAGCACCGGCCCCAGTGCCAGGACGACCCAGATCAAATCCAGGCCCAGACACCCAGCACCACACCCAGAAACAACAACTGGCCGTGCAACCCCAAGCAAGCCACTCAACCCCGATTGCTTTAAAAAAAAAATAGTTCAACTTTGATAAGTTCCTTATGATTTCTTTTCCCTGTTTACCTTCTCATGCTTCTCTTGCTTCTTGTATCTGAATGTCAAATTTTAGGAAAAGACTTTAGTGATTATCTTCATCCTGTTCATTTTATAAATGAGAAAAAATGAGTCTCAAGGAATTAAGTGACTTATGTAAAGTCATACACGGCAGCAAGGCTAGGATTCAAAGCCAGGTCATTCTGATTCTAGAGCCATTGTTTATATTCCATTATACTATGCTGTCTCCCTAGTATACTAATAGAAAACTTTACTGATTTCTGGAGGGTCCACCCTGTCTTGAAAATGTTTATTTGCCTTTGTTAACAATCCTATGATATCACAAAATCACAGAATTTTAGCGCTGAAAGGGATTTCAGCAGCTGTCCAATTCTACCTGAAAAGAAAAATGCCATTACAATGCAGCTGGCAAATGACCATTTAGTCTCTGCTTAAAGCCCTCCAATGAGGGGAATCTACTATCTCCCTAGGCATCCCATTCCACTTTTGGACAGCTCAAATTGTTAGGATTTTTTTTTTCATCAAGCTTAAAATTGCCTCTTTGAAACTTTCATTCCTTACTCCTGATTTTCCTTTTCCCTCTTCAGTCACACCCACACCCTGGGAGGAAACAAATCTGATTCCTCTCTAACATGGCTGCCCTTTCAGTCTCTGGGGATGGCTGTGATATTCCATATAAGTCTTTTATTCTCCAGGTTAAACATTTCTGGTTCCTCCAACTCATCCCTATGGAATATAAACTCAAGGTCCTTGACCATCCTGTTCACCCTGCTCTGGACATTCTTCATTCTATAAATAGCCTTACTAAATTTGGCACCCTGAAATTAACTCCAGATATGGACTGACAAGTCCTGAGAGCACACCAGGACTACAATAATTATTAGTAGTTCATATTTATGAAGCACTTCAAGGCTTGCACAGTGATTTATACTCATTATTTCATTTGATCCTTACTGCAACCCTATGAGGTCCTCATTAGTATCTCTATTTTGCAGATGAGGAAACTGAGACTCAAAGAGTTCAAATGATTTCCCCAGGGTCATAGAGCAATAAATTTTCAAATCCAGATGTACCTGACTCCATATCTAGCTAGATGTCAAACTCAAATGTGGGGAAGGTGTCACATGCTGACTTTAGGAAATCACAAATTAAAATAATCTATTTTGTATTTTATAGGTTTTATTTTGTTAAAATAAATTTCCCAGTTAAATTTCATCCTGTTTCAGGCTGCAATGGGTAGTTTTGCAGGCCCCTTTGCAGCCTGCTGGCCGGGAGTTTGACATTTCTGCACCACAACATACTGTCAAGCCAAATGCCTCAGAGACAGACACATTTCTCCGGGAGCAAAAGAACCCTACCATCTGTTTCTGTGGGGGCAAGACTGAAATATGAAATGGAATTATGTAAGCATTCTTTTCCTGTGTCATATTGATGAATAAGCACTTCAAGAGCAGGGTACACTGCAGTCATTAAGGACCATTGATATGGTGGCCTTACAAAGGGTCCACATTTGCCTAACTCCTACTGGTTACCACAAGAAATATATTTCACTAAAGATGAATTTGTGGACTTAAAACACCTGGTGGGGGTGGGAGAAGCAAGAAATCCAATTAATCAGTCAATTATCTTGTCTGAATGGTATGGATGACTTTTAAACCAGTTTAACTAGTGTGCTCCTTTTAGGAGTTTGGTCTCAAAGCCTTCAGAAGAGGTTTGGATATTTTAGACTAACTTTGAAAACAGCACTCCCACCCTCCCAATCTTATTTGAAAATTATGCCTTCCTCTGTAGGATGTAACTTAGACTGAAATAAGTACCCACATGATACAGAGAGAAAAATGGCCTAGCATAAAACATATGTACATTTTAAAAAACATAATTTTAATACTTGAAAATAGAATGGCTAGGACAGCCTTGGAGAGAGGAAGATAAGGGTTCAAATACTTGCTTCTGACACAAACTAGTTGTGTTACTATGGAGTTGCAGGTCTATATTAGTGGACAATTTCTACCTTCACAGTCATAACAGTTAAATACCATATTTGGAGGGGGAAAAAGAGTGAAAGAGGTCCCTTTTTGCTTCCTTGGGAATTGTGACCTAGGGAATTACCACTGTATCTACCTAGGACTCTAGTTTCTCCAACAATCTAAAAACCCCAATACAAGGATGGCTGTCTCTGAGTTAAAGCAGGTACCTCAAAGCTGTGCAATATAATGGACTGGTAAGCATATGCATAGAAGGGAATCATTCTAGAAGGGGCAGTGAAACATGCTTCTGTACTTACTGATGGCTTAGGTATAGAGACCAAGAAGAACCATGTTCTAAGGAGTACCACGAATCAAAGAAGGCTGTTCCTGTAATTTGATATTGAAAATAAATTTTATTATGAATTTAGTAATTGGCTTCTTTGTGGAATTTTTTTGTGTGCTTTGAAAAAAGTAATATGCGACTTTGAATAGATGACAGCCTTGCTTGCTTGACAGGTGATTTTAACCTGCACTAACCTAAGTGCAGACAAACTTCACTTGTCAGAGGTACGAAATATCCCATCTAGTTCATACACAGTTCATTTACCTGAAGTGATCAAACTGGCACCCACACATTCTTCTGGGGGAAAAACACTTCAACTCTTCTCCTTCACTCAATTTTGGACCCTCTTCCAATCCCCACCCCTAACGCCCCTGCTCTGTCAATGCATGTTAACTCTTTGGGAGTGATGATGTCAAATGCTGAGATCCATATCTGGCATATTTATCATTAAAAAAAAAATGTGGGCTTTAGTTTAAAATCCCCCAGTTCTGCAGCAGGGCTTGTTATAACACTATTCCCCAGGACTGAAAATGGAATTCATCAACTACTGTATAACAACCAACAGTTATATGGATATTAGAAATACTGTAGAAATGGGTGTGGTAGAGTAGGCCCATAATCCCTGCTACTTGGAGGAGGTCAAAACTAGTGGATCACTTGAATTCACTTATTAGTTGCAGTAAATCTAGCACCAATAACATGTTTGCATTAAGTCCTACACTAACACAGTAAGCACCCAGTTCTAAAGAAGGACCATTCAGCCCAGATCAGAAAAATGTAGATCAAAGTTTCTGTACTGATCAGTAGGGGGATCTAGAAGTGAGCTGCTCCATTTTCAGCCTGAGTGACATAGGGAAACCCAGGGGAAAAAAAGAGGGAGGAAGGACTGTAGGAAAGGAAAAAAAGGAAGAAGGGAGGAAGGAAGGGAAGGAGGCAGGGAAAAAGGAAGAAGGGAGGGAAGGAGGAAAGAGGGAAAGAAGGAAAAATGGAAGAAGGAAGGAATAGAGGGAGAGGGGAAGGGAGAAAAAAGAGGGAAAAAGAGAGGGAAAGACTTTAGAGGTGCCTCCAAATGACCAGCTCATACTCCCAGAATGTAAGCTCCTTGGCAGGAGTGACTTCTTTACTTTTGTCTCACATGGCAGGACTGCTTAATAAATATGTGTTGATTTATTATTGATCACTGGCATTTATCTAAGGTTTTACATACATAATGCCATATGATCCTCACAACATCCATGTGAGGTAGGTACTACATGTATTATCACACTCATTTTAAACACTCCCCAAAAAACCCCCAAGACTTACAGATGTCAAGTGACATTTCTCATGGTCACACAGCTGGTGACTATCAGAGACAGATTTAAATCCTAATCTCTCCTGATTCTCAGTTCAATGGTCTTCCCACCATACCACCACATTACCAAGGAAACACAGATAATGAAATGAAAGAGCTGAAATGACGTGAAATAAATCTGAGGTAGACCAAACCAAACTCTGAGGGAAAAAAATCAAGATTTTTTTTCTTGAATAAAGAAGCAGGATTACAAAGATACTTCTCATAGTAAATTTGATTGGATTTCAAAAAGCAAACCTATGACCAATGGGGGCATACCTAGGGATAGATTTTGGCTTAATATAAAACTTTCATTTTTTAAATTTGTTTCTCTAACGCCTAAAACAGTCACTAGTACAGAGTAGGGGTTTAATACTTTGATTAGTTGATGGATCAAATGGAGTGGAGTATCTTTGAAGGTAGCTGATTTCCTATCATTAAAGGTTAGTTGACCAGTTGTTAGGAATATTGTAAAAGAAACATTTATCAGCCAAGGAGTTGGACTAGAAAGCCCAGAGCTTATCTCTTTCATCATTTCTTTGGTCTACTTACATACCACAATTTATTTCACCATTCCACAACTGATGAGCACCCCCTTTAGTTTCTAGTTCTTTTTCACTGCAAAAGAGCTGCTACAGATATTTTTGTAACTATGGGTCCTTTTATTTTTTCTTTGATCTCCTTGGAGTATAGATCTAGTAGAGGAATCAGTGGTTAAAAGGTATGCAGTGTATTAACTGATAAAGTGTAGTGATTAGAAACAGGAGAACAATTTACACAATAACAACATTGTAAAGAAAAACTTAAGAATTTCTGATCAAAGCAAGGACCAATCATTATTCCAGAGGATTAATGGTGATCTATGCTGCTTACCTCTTGACATAGAAGAAAGAGAATCAAGATACAAAGTGAAACATACATTTTTAGACATGGACAATATGGAGATTTGTTTTGCTGAACTGTATATTTCTTGCAAGTGTTTCGTTTTTCTTTTCTTTTTTTGTCCAAACTGCAGATGGGTGGGAGAGAAAATATATGTTTGGTAATAAAAAAATAAAATGGCAACAAGAAAGTGACTTCCAGCTCTGAGAATCTGTGAAAGACCTAGGGCAAACTTCCAAATAAAGAGGGAAAGTCCCAAACAGCACCAGATTCTGATACTTGCAGCCACTGGGACAAGCCAAGGACAATTTTTACTTGTGCAACTGAAAATTTATTTTCTCAGAAATGAAAGCCAAATTTTGACAGAAGAAACATATCAAGATTTAAATCATTTTGCAACTTAAAATATATCTAGAGAACAGACCCTTGTTAGCAAAATGTGCTTTACCCCCTCCTTAACATACATTTTGGAATTCAAAGAGTTCTTCAGAGAATAGATTTAAATGTTGAATGATCCAAGTTGCAAATATCCCAATAAGATATTTAGTGTTTTGTGGATGACATACATCAAGGTCTTTGAATTTCGTGGTATTCATCAGTAAACAGTCATTGACCATTGGTCTGAGAAGAAGATTAGTAAGTGAAGATCATTTTTGATATTTTCTTTTCCCTTTCCCCCCAATATAAAGTCAACTGTCAAGTCCTATTCATTGTATCACTGAAATTCCTTTTCTCTCATTTCCAATACCACTGCTACAACTTTAGCATAATAATCATTACCATTTCACTTAGGATCACAACACCATCAATGTAGAGCTGTAAAGGACTTTAGAAGTCATCACTTTCAATTTCCCCCAACCCTCCAAATTTTAGAGATGAGGAAACTGAGACCCAAAGTGGGTAAATGACATACCCAGGTTTACATAGCTAATAATTGTCTGAGACCTTGACTACAACTATTCACCCTTCCTATAAATTTAGTCACCTTTTTATTACCAGTTTAATCCTCCTTATTAGTAAATCTCATGGCACCCATTTTTGGCTCAAAAACCTTGAATACCTCCTCCCAATAAATAAAGTTCTATCTCTTAGCAGTGAAAGACCTCTATATGTTAGTACCACTCTACTTTGTCAGTCTAATTTTTACCTCCCCCTTTCATGTGCACTTTTGATCAAACTGTGTAACTGTTTCCCTGTACAGGTTTTATGTGTCTCCCCCTGACACACATACTTTTCTGCCTTCCTAATTTCCTCATTCTATTGCCTATACCTGAAACTCTTTCTTTATCTCTGATGATAATATCCCAGCCATTTTTAAGTCGATATCAAATATTATTTCTTCTATGAAGTCATCCCTGATTTCTCCCACTTCAGATCTTACATAATACTGGTTTATACCTCTCTTGCATATTTATCATATATTCTTTTATGATATTATGCTGGCAGTTGTTTTGTATGTTCCAACTTCCTGATAGAGTATAATCTTTATGAGGGCATGGACTATGTTTTCCATAATTTTATTTTCTCCGAAATGAAAGCCAAAATCTTGACAGAAGTAATATATCAAGATTTAAATCATTTTGCAATTTAAAATATGTCTAGGGAACAGACCCTTGTTAGCAAGATGTCTTCCCCCTCCTTAATGAATATTTTGGGATTTAGAGAGTTCTTTAGAGAATAGATTTAAATATTGAATGATCCAAGTTACAAATGCCCCCAATATGATATTTGATGTTTTGTGGCTGACATACATCAAGGTCTTTGAACTTTGAGGCATTCATCAATGAATGGTCATTAGTCTGGTGAAAATTCCAGCATCTAACACAACACAGTACATATAGGAGGTACTTAATAAATGTTTATTATATCTGAACTTAAGGTAAAATTGAGTACATCACCAGCCCTAATAGAGTTGCTGCTCCCCTTTCTAAAGAGAGATCTTACTGGTAAATTGGATAGGTGAGGCTATCTACTGTTCTATACTTCAGACCAATACAGTAAAACAGATTGTCTCAGGCTTTGATGTAACTCTGAGTCTGCTTTTAAATCTTTTTTTTTATTTTAATGATTTACAGTTTTGACCTGGAACTTTGATTCCATCTAGGCAATGACCAACTACTCCAGTTCTCTTGCTCATCTGCCTGACTTTTCCATCTCTTAGTATGATATATAGACACATTATTTCCCTCTGGTCCTTTCAGACACTGTTCTAGTTGACCTTATACTAATTTCTTCACTACATTTGGACCAAGCCCATGAATAGAAAATACACTGGGTGTAGTTCATTAAGAATCCTCTTTCTGTACTCCTCCCCTGTTTAGTTCATAGCCTTCTGACATAGCAGAGAAAATGTGGTCAACCTAGGCTTTGGGTCAGGAGGGTGGGACTTTTTAGGATTGAGCAGGGAAGTTAAAAAAGTAATAATAATAATAAGTGACATTTTGTATAACATCTTGCACTTTAACAACTCTTTCTGATTTGAACAATTATGTCATTTGATTTTCACAATAACCTTATGAGGTAGGAAATAGAAGAGTCATCATTCCCATTTTATAAATGGGAAAACTAAGGTGGGGAGAGGTTAAGGAACTTGTCCAGGGTCATACAACTAGTAGGTGGCAAGTCAATGACCTGAGCAAAAGAGAACTGCAAGTCAAATTCTCAGTGAAATCCTAGAGATGAGGGAGTAGGAAGTGGGGGTTGAGATAGGAAGTGAAGCATCATCACTGACTGGATGCAATCAAGGAAGACAACATGGAGGAGACAGCACTCAGAAGAAATTAATTATTTTTTCATTAGATTGCCTAACAAAGATTATTTGAGCCTTCTCTTTTAACATATCAACAAAAATAACCAGCAGTTAGATTATGAATTATGGTCATTGATGCTTTTAAAGTGATTGAAAACAAACTGTTATCTTATGTCATTTGGTCATTCCTCTTGAATCCTCTTTATAGAATAAGCTTCATTGACCTAAGGAGAAAGGGCTTACTAAGCAAAGGTAAACTTGTACTCAGTCCTCATGTAAATTATCACAAATTACACAGCCTGAATTAATGATGTTTTGCTGTCATTCTCTTCCTGGGGCTCTTCAAATTGAATAATATCTTAGATTGATCTTTACCACTGTCAAGTCAATACTGGTCAAATTATTATCTAGTTTGCTGCAGTCTCAAATTTAGTATTTCCTGAAACAAATATGGTAATAGTTATGAAAGTAAATCTTTATTCTCTGGTTGTTTGTAATTTTGTCTATTTGAGATATAGAGCAATGCCCTCAGCATCTTGGTTACTTAATGTGGATGGGCATATATAACTACACCATGGGAAGGGATTTTTACATCAATGAGATTACAGATCCATCAGAGTATTGAGATACAAGAAGAATGAAAGCATGTTTAATAAATCCAAAGATCTGAGAGGTGAATGCTTCTCTTATTTTAGTGGAAAACATCATAGATGTTACATATATTAGATGTAATTACATAATAAATATATATATAACATAATAAATATGTTGTTGTTCAGTCATTCAGTTGTGTCTGACCCTTTGTGACCCTGTGGACCATAACATAGCGATTCCATCCATGGGGTTTTTGTGGTAAAGATACTAGAGTGGTTTGTCATTTCCTTCAACAATGGATTAAGACAAACAGAGGTTAAGTGATTTGCCCAAGTCATAGAGCGAATATGTTTTGGAGGCCAGGTTTGAACTTGGGTTTTCCTGACTCTAGGCTCAATACTCTATCCACTGAGCCACCTAGCATCCTCATAGTGAAATACACACACATGTATATATCCCTATGTATACACCCACACAGTAGTGAATGGTTTACCTAGGAAGATCTGGGTTCAAGTTCCATCTCTGACACATACTATGTAACCTAGGTGTAGTCACTGAGCTTCTTAATTTTAATACTATTAGTTTCAGAGTAGGTACCAGCCTGCATTCATAGAATTTTCCTCACCATGAGCTCTCTATACTAGTGAAAGAAATATCATAATTCAATACCAGCTAGGTAACACAAGGGATAGCATATTGGCCCTATAGTCAGGAAGCCCCAGGTTCTAGTCCAACCTCAGATATTTACTACTTGTGTGACTCTGGGCTAGTCACAATCTCTGTCTGCTTTAGTTTCCTCAACTGTAAAATGAGGATCATGATAGCACCTACCACACAGGATTGTTTTGAGAATCAAATAAGATAACATTTGTAAAGTGCTTAGCATAATGCCTAGCACATAATAGGTGCTTAATAAACATTCCTTCCTTTTTTCTTATCTCTATGACTATTATCCATCCATCCATATATGTATTTATAAGATAAATATAATTATATATAATAGCATATCTATACTATTACAGTATATATATATATTTATATACTAATTAGATAGATGCAAATTGTTTGACAGTTACCTATCTAGATTTTCTTATACCTATGAAGTCACAGAAGTGATATACAATATGTAAACTCTAGGATAATTTGGTTCAGTGAATGTCTTATTAGGAGATAGGACCTGTGATTCCACTAGTATAGGAAACTTTTTGATGAGGGAACGCCCTCTACCAAGGCAAATCAGCACCTTCTCTGCCTTAAAGAATTACTCCAGAGCACTGAGAGGTTTAGTGACTTTCCCAAGGTCACTTAGCCAGGCTGGGTCACAGGTAGGATTTGAACTTGGGTCTTTGCATACCATCTCCATCCATTAGGCCACAATGCCTCTCTAAGCACTGGTCAACTAAAATATGAAAACACGTGGTTCCCAGAAGTCATGAAGAATATCCTGCTTAAATTCCAAATAAGAGGAGATTTCACAATATATAGTAAAATACAGCAGCCCAAATGGTTTTGCTTATGGATGATCATGTGCCGATTACATTGTGCTCTAAAACACTACACAGCCTCCTGGGTGAGGTTTTCTTTTGTTTGTTTGTTTGTTTTGTTTTGTTTTGTTTCTGCCATTCCAAAGAATGTTTAGTAAGCCCCATAGGGGGAACAACCCTTGTGGCTGAAGTATACAGAGTTTAGATCATGACATAAAGTTCAAAGAGTACCTCCCAGAGATAGTTTATCTGTACACTTTTCCAGAATAGGCATGCAGTTGGGCAGTGGACTGTTCTGTGAATGAAATATGAAGAAGGGAGAAAGTAAGATTGAATATTGAGTGAATCCAAGATGCCCCCTGCCATAAACGTGCAAAAATCTTCTTAATGTCAAATCTTCTTGATGTCTCACATTTTATTTTTTACCCCCATTAACTAGCATTGTTTGTGGTGCATAGTAGGTACATAACAAATTGTTGCTGAATTTGAATTAGGGAGAGACAGAGGGAAAGGGAGAGAAGAGATGAAGAGATATTCTTTGCTAAATTCTCAAGTTAAAGACCACAGATTATTAAGGCCACAGGACTAGAAGCAAATGTTCCAATTTATTCAGTGTAACCAGGGAACTGACATGAGGTGAACATTTTTGAGCTTGCTTCATGTACTAAGATTTTAAAAAGATATCGAATCTCTTTTTTAAAACTTCATGCAATCAATTTGATGTAAAAACGTTTATTTAAATATCCGTAGAAATAAAGCATTTTGAGAGAGAAAATAAGTGAAATCAAAAGGAGAAGTCATATTTGTAAGATTTGTTACTATAAGCTTTTTTTTTTACTCTAACAAATTCACAGACAGAAGGTAATATTTCACACTATGCAAGCATTTCATCTCCTAGGGGACAAATATGCTACATGCCCATAATGTGTGTGTATGTGTGTGTGTGTTTGTATGAGAGAGAAAGAGATGCATATTTGTCATTTCTTTCCCCAAAATATATATTACCTTTTTGTATTCTCTGAAGATTTTTTTTTAATATATTGCAACTTGATTTCTATTCCAAGTGAACCAAGTAGGCTAAAAATTTGGTGACATTATACACTTTTTATTAAATTCCAAATTTAGCATTTATGTGGATTTCTGTTTTTAAAAAAAGTTCATTACATTTTCAGGAGTTGGTATTCAATTAGCCACAAGTAGCTGTAGACTACTATGAAAATTACTATGTGTCATTAATCTTCCATGTTACTACCAAAAATGAAGCGTATAAATATGTTACAAAATACTCTTGTGCTCATTCATCTAACAGCCATGATTGCTATATATCTTGCTCAAGATGCCAGCATGACACTTAGATCAGGAGGGAAACAAGGGTCTTTACAAACCTTGTCTTAACAGGTCTAACAGCAAACAGAGCTCAGGTCCCCAGATACAATGAGCAGTTTGAGCTCCAGATGTTGCTGATTATATTCTGAGCTCACAAGACAGACAGACTTCATCTCATATACTCCAGAGCAAACTCTCAAATGGCACAATAAACCATTCCTTAGTCAGATGATGACATTTCAGCCCTCCCTCCCCTGTCTCCAAGGGGGGGGGGGGAGAATGTTTCTAAAGATAATTATTTTTCAAAAGAGTGAACTTCTGAGAAAAACAAGTAAGTTCTATTGAGTGATAAACTCTGCATTCTGGTGGGGAAATGGGCTTCAGGTTGTCTTTTGTCAATATCAGGATATTTCACTTGGAGTTAAAATATTTTGTAGAACTCCTGGGATTCCAGTGCTCAGGTGCAGGATAATATGGCTTGACTTGGCAATGGAGGAAGAGTCTGTGAATGGTACACTGATATGTTACACTTCATTACAAGAAAAATTTTCACATTTATATAGTGATCTTCACCCTTCATGTTTCTAAAATGCTTTAGAGGGTAAAAATAGTTGCCATGAAGGAAAGGCCTTGACAATTCAAAGAGGTAATTTTTTTTTAAATCACATGATACTTCAAAACATTCTAAATGAGTGAATGAATGAAAAATATTTACTAAACATTCACAATATGAGAAGAACTATTTTAGGCACCAGGAAAACAAAGACAAGGAAATAAGATCATTTCTGACCTCACTAGCTTGCATTCTAATGGGGGAAGAAAATACACAAAGGGTAGCTAGAAAGTGCAAATAATAAGGTAAAGATGTACCTTACTCTCTCTCTTTGTCTTTCTTAGGAGGTCCACATCAGCTCCTTAAAGAAATGACCTTAGCATACTTCCCTTTATGGAGGCTGTTCTTATATTTCTCAAAGATTCCTTGAATAAATGAATGGAATGGAAGGAGCAAAAAGATTCCTTGTGCAGAGAAGAAGTAATTGCACCATGTGGATTCAGGTCAAGGTTCCCTCTCTCAGATCAAAGATGTAAAATCAAGAAGTCATACTAGGAGCTTCCTGAGTTCCTGCACAATTCCAGAGGTCATTAGGCATAGAATCCAGTATCCTTCCATAAGCCTCAATATTTCAACAATTATCAAATGTCTACCATGGGCTAGGCATGAAAAGAAGTATGAGAGGGACATAAGAAGCATAAGGGGTAGAAGCACAGGAGATAGAGGGTAGGCCCTGGGGTCAAAAAGAACTGTGTTCTAGTCCTGTCTCTGATCTGCGTGTGACCATGTAAAAGTAACAACTTCTCAGTGGCCAAAAGTGAAACAAGAGCTGCTGGAGAGGAATTTCATGGAGGGAGTTTCTCACTATGAATCCCCTCAAATATGTACATAGTTCTATGATATCCAACAATGGAGATTGTGACCCATTCTTGCCTGCCTATCCTATGCAACTCATGTCCCCACAGGTTCACCATGGGAGGTCTGCCTGACAAGCTGGAAGCTTTCATCAATGTCTCCTGACATCACAAGGATACTCAGGCTGCTCAGCTATCATCATTTACCCTCATTATGTGACCAGTCTGTCTTTGTTTTTCTATCACACATTACTTCAATGACATCTTTTACCTTTTCTGCTTCATATTTATTATTTGTTGCAGTTCCTCAGCTAGTATATGTTGCAGCCTGATCTTTCACCATAAACCTTAAAATTGTCCTCTATGTGATATTTATTTTCAATTTTTCAGAGACTATTAGGGTCTTTGTCTCACAGCCAAATAACACCTGTGTTAGAGTTCCCTATGCCAATGAAATCATAGGTCCAGGCCAAAAAATAAATGTGCGTGGAACTATGCTAGACCCTAAAGATACAAAGATTTTCTTCTGAGGTCTTCAAGCTGAGAATGGATGACCACCTGACCACTTTTCAGATATAATATCGTGGCGATTTCTTTCATATATTGTTTGAACTAGATAGCCATTGAAGAGCCTTTTAACTCAAATTCTATGGTTCTACAAAACATATAAATGAAACATTCTCCACTCTCAAGGACTTTTCTCAGAAATGGTGCAAATAGAGGGACTATTTGGGGACTAATTGGGCAGTATAACACAGTGAATGCATATTGGAGTTGGATTCAAAAGCTCCAAATTAGGCCTTAATTCTGCCTAATATAAGATATATGAGTTGGGGCAAGTCATTTCACTTTCATGGGCTTTGTTTTCTTCATTTGTAAAATGGAGAAGTTGGATTAGATGGGGTCTAGTGTCCCTTCACTTCTACAACATGATGATTCTACAGTTCTAAGAGGCTTGAATCACCAATGCAGTAATAAGACCTGACAAAACCTTGGCCTTTTTATAACTGACTTTCTCAGAGCCAAGAATATTGGCTCCTGCCTGGAATCTTCAGTACAATAACAAAGGTATTTTATCTTTTTTAAATAAAATTATTATATTTTTATATAATATTTTATATAATTTTATCTTTTTTAATAAAATTATTATTATTTATATAATA
The DNA here is from genome assembly GCF_028583685.1 of Petaurus breviceps papuanus. Taxonomy (NCBI): domain Eukaryota; kingdom Metazoa; phylum Chordata; class Mammalia; order Diprotodontia; family Petauridae; genus Petaurus; species Petaurus breviceps. Next base: position 53,882,091 of record NW_027187391.1, read on the forward strand.
TTTATATATTACTTATCAACTCTATAGCCTGACCAGAGTTCCCCAGTAATATTTATGTACCTGAGATAAAATCACATAGAATAGGGATTTCTTCTCTCTCTCAACACTGTCTGTTTTCATTTCTCCTATTACATGTGCATAAAAAGAGAAAAGGGGTTAGGGCAGATGGCTTTTTATTCCACCAACCTGTGAGTGACACTGTCATATACCTCCTTGAAGTCTAATCTATGCAGATGCACAGCTATAGCTCTCCTGAGCCTTGCATGAATTCCAGATGCCTTAATCTCAGTCCTAAGAAGTCTTTGCTAACAAGAAAAGGAAAACACTCAGAGTATATAGCTAATAACACAATAGAGCCATAAATAGAAAGTGCTTTTCCACAGTATTAAGGTACTGTATAATCCAGATGTTATATTGGATTCACTATTAAGACTGGTCATCTAAAATAGTCCAAAATTTGTCTTTGTGTGCCTCTCCCCAACCCCATCCCCAATTAGGAAGTATAAATTTCAAAACCTAGCCTCACTAGGTCTTTACTAGCTGCATGTTTGGGGCGGCCAGGTGGCTCAGCGAGTAAGAGCACTGGCTCCAGTGTCGGGATGACCTGGATCAAATCCGGGCTCAGATACTCAGCACCACACCCAGAAATAACTGGCCGTGTAACCTTGAGCAAGTTACTTAACCCCGATTGCTTTAAAAAAAAAAAACTAGCTGCATGTTAGACAGAATGTTTGCAATGTGCTGTCCAAGATAATTGTGATAAAGAAGGCACCTGATAAGGAAGGCAGCATGAGATAGGGTGACAAGTAGAAGACAGAAGACCTGGGTTCAAGTCTTAACTCTACCAATTAGCTATTTGACACTGGCCAAATAAATTCATCCCTCCAGAATTCAACTAGGTGATTTCTAAGTTCCCATTCATTTCTAGGATCTGTGCCAACTTTCAATTATCTATGACAACAGAGTATAAGAACAACATGAACAAGTTGAAAACAAAAATAACTATAAAAGAAAATACTTTTCCCATGAATTTCTCCCTTTCTTCAAGTTGCTGAAAAGTAACCAAATTGACTCAGTTGATAGTCACCATCTATACCTTGGGTAAGGTAATTATAGGTAATGGAACACATTGGGGATGAGAAATGGAAGGAATAGGTGATAATTAAATTCAGCAAACTTTTATTAAGGAACTCCTGTGTGTGGAGTCAATGGTAGGTGATGGGGGAGTTACAAAGTTTAGATAATATAGTTTCCTAAAAGAATTAGTTCCTTTAGAAGATGTAGAAGATGGCTATGTCTTGGAAATCAGCCCTAAAATAATGAAATAGTAGGGTTGGAATTTTGTTTTTTCTAAATCATTAAAAAGCCTGAGACAAGAGATAGGGATGAAAAGTTTTAAAATGAGACATCCCTCTGTTAGCTTGAAGTGAAGAGGATTTAATATTTTAAAAGCATCTTAGTGGTTGCCAGTTGTGGTATTTGTTGGTTCAGGGCAGTTATTACCATTGGGGGCAGGAAACATTTTTGTTTGTTCATTTCAACTATTATCCAACCTCAACCAACCATTCTGTTAATGTGTGGCCTTAGTTACTAAGAGGACGATGTAAGATATGATGGATGAATTAGGGAATTTCCATGTAATTTGCAGATTATTTTTCCTAAAAATAGATGGTTGACCTTTTTTTATTCTTTTTTTTTTTACATGCCACCTACATGAGGTCTTTCTCAATTCTCCCAGGTGTCAGTACTCTCTCCCTCCAAAAATAAGTCTACCTTCTTTTATATACCTTATTGGGTTCGTGTCATCCTCAAGTAAAACATAAGCTTCTTGCACAGAAGTCTCCCATTTTTGTCTTTTTCTCCCCAGTCTATCACAATAACTTCCTCATAGTAGAAGCTTAATAAAATGTACATTTTTGTAATTTCCATAGTTTTTTTCAAACTCATAGTTTATAATTTGTGAAATAAAATTATCCTCAAAGGGCACCAGAATGTTCTGTTTTTTTCTACTTTGAATTGACATAATCTTTATTTCAAAATAGCATTTATATTATAAAAATGTAAAAGCCAGCAAAATCAGAAATGTTAAGATTCTTTTTTTTCTGGGCTTTCACATTCATTAATTTTTTAAAAATATTCTCAAACTCTTTTCAAAAGGATTTACATCATCCCTGTTTCTAGTCTGATTACACAAACACATTATGGTAGAAGGACCTAGAATAAATACATAAGGAAAAGCCAAGGCTGTGAAGCTAAGTGTATGCAATAGATTCTATCAGGGGGAAAAAAAGGAGTCTTGGGAATGAAACATAAATGAAACAGGAATAACGGATAGATGAGACTCCTTTCAGTCATCTTTGTCTTTTGCTCCATGTTTAAGGATGTGTGTAAACTCAATATAATTGAAATTTCCCTTTTTCGTCAATAGGTGTTTCTCTATACATTTCCTCTTCTTCATCATCTGTCAATCGGTCCCCCATTGTTGTCAGCAGCTCTCTCAGGTAATCTTCCTGAATGGTGCCTGTTGCTTCTTCATCAAAGCAAGCAAAAGCATTTTGAATCACAACTTCTGGATCTGTTTTATTTAATTTCTCACAAAACATAGTAAGAAACATGCTGAAGTTTTTTGGACCTGAAGCCTCATTCATCATAGCATCTGGGTGTGTATCAGTTGGATTCTTCCCTAAGGAAGCAAGCATATCACGCAAATCTTCTTTGCTGATGAAACCACCTCTGTTCTGATCGATCATGTTAAAAGCTTTCTTGAATTCTTGAATCTCTGACTGGTCAAACATAGCAAATACACTGGAAGTTGCTCATTGAGGGCGTTTCTTTGTTGTCTTCATCTTTGCCTTTTTGCGCAACCTGTTGGATAGTGGATTCTGCCACCACAGAGAATCAAGAGAATCAGGACTTGCCCTTTCTGCATGAGACCAGAGCCAACCAGCTGCGAGGTAACAGCGACCAGTGCACCCCTGCTTTTTTTTAAAATACTGACTAAAAACTTTCAATCTGTTTGATATACTCTAAATTTGCATTGGCTAAATCTAGCCTCTGAGTCAGAAGACCCAGACTTCAATTTGGCCTCTGCTGCTTCCCATCTTTGTGTGCTTGGGACCTCAGTTTATTGATCTGTAAAATGAGAATGTAGAACTGGAGAATTTCCAAAGACCATTCCAACTCTAAATGTATGATCCTGGGATTCCTAAGATTTAGATTTATGTGGCCATGGAAGAGCCATGCCACCTAGCTAGGTATCATAGTTGACAGAGTGCTGCACCTAGAGTCAGGAAAGCCTGAATTCAAATTTGACCTCAGACACTTACTGAGTGACCCTGGGCAAGTCACTTAACTTCTGTCTGCCTCAGTTTCTTTAGTTGTTAAACAGAGATAGAAAAGTACCTATTCCCAGGGTTCTTGTGAAGACAAAATGAGATAGAATTTGTAAAAATCTTTAGCAAAGGGCCTAGCACACAGTGGTGCATAATAAACGCTTATTTCCTTCCTACTTTCTACTTTTAGGCAGGTATTTATTCAGAAAACCTTGGAAAACCTAAGTTGATTCTAGGACATTCCCGCCAAGTTCTTGATACACTCATTTGGCCTACTAGTTGAAACTAGTTTCTTCAATTTCCTTCTTAAAGGGGCTATCAGGACCCCAGAGGAAGGTTCAGAACAGATCCATCATCTCTGGGCCCTTTGTGGATCCCTAGAGGTACATGAGAAGATCCTTAGGAAATTGAGAAGAGTTTTAGGGCAAGGACTAGGGAGCTCCAAAGGGCTCAAATACATCTCAATGGCATGTCCATTTGACCATATGGTTTCTCTCCTTCCTGTCTCCCAAACATTACATGGGTTTGTATCATGTATGTAGCAGGAGGCATGCCCTGAGAGTTCAGTGCTTCTTGGACACAGAAATATTCCAGAACCAATGTTATGAGACCTTGGGAAGTGATTTGATCTTTCAATTTGATAACATCAGATTTGTCAAGTTAATTTTGATCAATACTTTTCCTTATTTATTGCCATAAATCAATCAACTATTGACTGCACACCTACTTTATCGCAAATAAGGGGAACCCAGAGTAGAACACTGATCATCTGATTCTAGTTTTTGCTTTTCGGAAAAGATTTATTCCTGTAGTGTGATACACCATTATTGCTTCATTCTCTTTTTAATAAAACAAGGGGACAGCATTTTATTGGATCCTTTATGAAGTTGCATGCTTACAAATCAATAGCAAGGCCCATAATTTTCAACTTTAAGGGGCTACTACTGGGTTTGGTATCTGTATTATTTTTCTTGATCTTATATTTGTTTTCCATGTGTTTAAAGTGCTAATGACATTCATTGCTTTGGAGATTTATTGGATTAACACCACTATAACAGTTTATGGTGTTACATTTTACAAGATTCACTTAATATAATTTTAATTATCACTGAAAAATGGTTTGTAGTTATAAAAGTGCTTTAAAAATTACAAGCTAAACCCATCCTAAATTAAAAGCTGGGGTTTGTGCCTATTAATAATAATTTTGTGAAATGAGAATGTCACATGGTACAGCAGCTCAAAGATGAAATATTCACATTCCAAATAACAAAAATACACTGAGAAAAATAAAACCACCAAAGGAAATGGATTCTTTGTGGTAATACCACACTTTAGAACTGGGTGGCAAATTATTAAAATGAAAGTTAAGGATGTTAACAATGTCTTATTTTGGGAAGAATACATATAAACCAGGGATGAAGTCTGACATCCCACCACCCATGGGGTTAGTCCCTCAAATAATGGGATGGAGATTCACGATTAGTTAGTGATCATTCTTGTTTGATGTTACAACTAAGGAAGTAACAGTTGCAAAAGACACTAAATGCCTAGAAGAAAAACTTCAAAAGTTCATAGGAAAGTATGACTGGCATTGCTAAGGACTACACAAATATACTATTCTTACGATACAGTAGCACAGTTTTTAAGAATATTTTATAAATAAGGAAATGGATCTTTGTTTATGAATAAATAAGAGGGGATGTGGTTTAGTAGGAAGAACATTAGATTTGGAATTAAAGGGCCTAGGTTTGATTCTCAACTCTGCTACTTATTCCTTTTGTGATCTTAGATAAGTGGCATAATCTGCACAGGCCTTATTTTATTCATATGAAAAAAAGGCATTTCTGTGTGAGCAGGAACTAGATGATATTTAATAGAAACTCTATGTCCTATGAGCCCATGTTCCTACCAGACCACTTTACTCATACCACTTTACGTTTCACACACAGCCCAACATCCCTCTTCCCAGCTCTATGCCTTTGCTCACACCATCTCCACTTGTTCTGACCTCCCTTCAAGATCCTTCAGCCTTTCTTATAAAAGGGTACAATGGAATGGACTAGACTAGTAAAATTCAGAAGCTGGAATCTAGATGCACAGCTGAATAAAGACCAGGCATCAGAACAACAATGGCCAGGGGTTTATCTGAGGAGCAGTCAAGCATGGACATGAGTCCTAAAGGTAATCTTCAAACCAGAAGTAGCATCGATAAGGAAAACAGATAAGTAGGATGTAAAGACCACTAACAAAAGGCAAAAAAAAGAATCCAAGTATTAAGGTATTTCTTCAAGTAGGCACAGGGAAAGCAATAAGTAGACCCTGTTACAGGAAGAACAGCATTCAAAGGGAAAGAAACTTAGTTCCTGGTAGTGATGGGATTTGGAGGGGGAGGGGAAAGTTGAATTCCTTGTTAGGGTAAGAATCCTATAACTTGGGGACTAGGGTGCAAAAGTCAAGAGTGGGACTAGAAATCTGACTGACAATATTGAACTATTGAACCAGCATGCCTAATATTCTCCTAACTAAGGATATCATTCCCAGAATGACTAAGTGTTACAGGTGGGGATTAAATAGCCACACCTTCAAAGGTCAGATGACTGTAAGAGTCAAACAAGTCATTATAGTTAGGTTTTCATAATGAATTCCATCTTCTAGATTATTGTTCCACATTATTTCCCTCTATTTTTTACAGTTGTATAGCAGCTGTGGCCCCTCAAGGTGGCCTATTTCATAGCCACAGTCAGATTCAGGGTACTGCTAGAGTGCTATTCTCTTCAAGCCATGGCTTGAAAGCCCCACTGATGCTTCTCTTACCAGACCAAACCAAATGACCATTAATCCAAAGTAAAGGCATTTAACAAAAAAGAATCACAAAGCAATAACTGGAATTGAATCAGATATTAAATGTTCTTGGCACCCATTTCCAAATGGTTGCCATCCTGACTAGCATCTCTTAGAGAGCATTAATCTTGGCTCCTGATTAAGCACTTTGTTCCACCAGTCCAATTGGAGGGGAGCACATGAGTCACTCATTGAAAGGTGCTAGAGAAACCTACCATAGGCATGGGAAATGATGCACTTACCAGTATTGTACTTCGGGCTAGGGACAGTGGCTTTCTTGGTATGGAACCTAAACATGGAAACCCAGGCCAGCACCTCTTGTCATCAACATCAAAGTCTGGATGGAATAAAGGAGCTCAGGATAGAGCAACCTTTTTCTTTCTATCTCTTCTGAGCTAACCAGGGTTTACTTCTCTAACCCTGAATTACTTCCTTAATGGGATTTCCCCCATTGCTTTTTAAAACCTCCTTGTGATTGCATGCTCTTTGTACTATTGCCTGGGGGGATACAGTTCTAAAGAGAATGTGGAGTACTTGACCGCACATGAGCACCTAGTATTTAAACCCATTGGAGCCAAGGAATGTTTTGCATGTCTTTGTATTCCCACATCTTACAAAGTGTCCTGCACTTAGAAAATGCTCAATAAACACTGTTTTTGTTGGTAAAAATATGACAAGTGGAGTAAAGAGAGAAGAGGTGAATGAGGGAGAAGTAGGCAATATCCACTTAGATAATCTACATCTGTAGTTCTCAAAAATTGCTGTTGTTACATCATTTCAGTTGTGTCTGACTTTTCATTATCTCATTTGGGGTTTTCCTGGTAGATACTGGAGTGGTCTGCCATCTCCTTCTCCATCTCATTTTATAGATGAGGAAATTGAGGCAAACAGTGTTAATATTTGCCTAGGGTAACACAATTAGTAAGTGTCTGAGGCCTGATTTAAACTCAGGAAGAAGAATCTTCCTGACTTCAGGCTCAGTACTCTATCCACTATACCACCTAATATAAGAATGTCAAATAACTTAATGAAGAAATATTTTTAATTTGGGCAGCTTTGTGATAAGTGGATAAAGTGCCAGGCCTGGATTCACAAAGACTCATCTTTCTCAATTCAAATCTGGTCTCAGACATTTACTAGCTGTGTGATCTTGGGCAAGTCACTTAATCCTATTATTTCCTTATCAGTAAAAGGAGCTAGAGAAGGAAATGGCAAACCATTCCAGTATCTTTGCCAAGAAACCCCCAAATGGAGTCACAAAGAGTTGGACATGACTGAATAAACCTTTTAAATTTAGTTTGAGAATTTTGTAGTTCTTCAGTATTTCCCAATAAATAAATAAATAGAACAAGAAAACTATTGTTCAGATTAACTGCAAGAGCTTTGAAGTTCTCAGTACTTTATTTTTTAAGAATACAAAAAACATTCTTATTCCTCATTTTACTTCTTTAGGAATTACAGTGACTTCAGCATTAATAAAGGGAGAGGAGGGAGGGAGAGAGAGAAAGGAAGGAAGGTGGAAATGAGGGCGGGAGAGGAGCAGGAGGGAGGGGGAAGAGTGTTATGACTAACCTAAACTTATTCAAATGAGGGGAAGATTTTTAAATTTACCCTTCAAACACTCATAGAAAAAAAGTGATTAAACACATTGAAAAGAGAAAAAATTTTAAGAGGCTATAAGAGTGCATGATTAAGACTAAATGAATGAAAGGAAGAAAAGGGAAATGAGGCTAAAAATTGGGAAAGATTTTTGGTAGCAGAGCTATTATCCTAAAGTATTTAAAAGTGGGTAGAGTGCTTCAAAATGCTGTGTGAATAGAGCAAGCCTTCCTTGGCCTCAAAAGTGCAGTCTAGATGATTTAATTGATCTTCCCATCTCAAACTGGTGACATTCTTTATGAACTTCCTCTATGAGTAAGTTCTTTATGAACTCATACTGTCACACTTTTGTGGTTTTAAAAATTCTCTCTTATTCTGTTTGTGAAAATGTACATAATTCAGGAAAGGTTGACTTCTGTTTCAGGCTCAATTTCTTCTTTACAAGCAACAGAACCTTAGTTCTTCAACTTTATTCAATTACTAAGAAAGCAAGTGTGGTAAAGTGGAAAATACACTGGGTTTAGAGCCAGGGGTCCTGTGTTCAATTATACGTCTGCTATTTACCATTGCACAGTACTACAACCTTTCACATTACTACTATAAGATCTGAAGGCAGCCTTGCGTGGTAGAAAGTACTGAATTTGCAGTCTGAGACCTTGCATTCAAATCTTTGCTCTGTTACCTCTGTGACTTCTCTGAGCCTCAATTACTGTTTTGTGGCCAGACTAGATAACCTTTGAGGCCCCTTCCAACTTTAAATTTATAATCCTAATGACCTATCACCAAAGTCATTTCTGGCTGTGTGTGCCATTTCATCAGGTATACATGAGCTGTTCTAAATACTAAATAAATGACAAAATTGCCAATGGCTTGACCCAATGATATTCACCATACAGTCTCATTGGACAGGATATGTGCACAGACTTTATGATACTGATGATATAGCTGAGAAGCTGCCATCTGGGGAACTGAAGTAGAGCATCATGGAGCCAAGTGGATAGAAAATATGCTTATTAAAAGCTCTTTACAAGCTAGTTCTCATCTATCTTTTGAGCCTGGTTGCATTGCACCCTATCAGCCACTTGTCATTCAACCCAAACTCATTTACCTATAAGTCCTCATACGTGACATTCTATCTCCATCTTCTTTGTCTTTGCATTGGCCATCCTCCATGATTGGAATGCTCTCTCTCTCTCTCTCTCTCTCTCTCTCTCTCTCTCTCTCTCTCTCCCCAAGTCTCTGTCTCTTAGAATCCCTAGCTCTCTTTAAGCTCAGCTCAATTGGTATGTCTTACAAGACAACTTACAGATTCTCTAAGGTGTTAGCCTTCCCCTAAAATTGCTTAGCATTTTTATAAGTTTTGCAGTTTTGCATTTACTTATCTATATGAATAGAAAAACATTTATTAAGCACTTACTATGTACATAGCACTATGATATGGACTAGGGAGCAAGAGAGTTCTTACTCACAAGGAGTTCACATTCCGTTGGGGAGGCAACACATAAAGGAAATTTCAGATGAAAATCAAATGGAAAGGCTCAGTGGTTCTTAGACCACATTGAAAAAGCAGATGATAATGCATCTTCTTTAATGTCATTTTCATTTATGAAAACCACATCCAGTTCTGATGCTGAACCATCTGACTGTGGTCAAATTTGGTGTCAGGTCTTTAGTAGCTGTGATTACTTAGGGGGAAGGTATGACTATACCATTTGTAGAGTCAGCTGTCAGGTCCCATCTCTCCAAGAGCTCCTTCCTTGTTTGATGACTTCAAGGGCCAGACTGGAGGCAGAGTTGATAGTGGAGGGGAGAGGTACAAGTATTTCCATGGGTTTAGGGTTTTCTACCTGTTGGTAGTGAGTAGTGGTACTAGTATCAAGGATGGTGGTCACTTTCCCAAAAAGGTTGTTCCTTGTACACAATATTCTAAGATAGCTGAGAGGACTGGTCTAGAAGCAGGGCAAGCATTATTCCCTGGGTTCTTTGTTGGAGATGACATCATGCAATAGCCTTACAGCTTTGGTGTATCTACTTTATCATTCCTTGTAAGACAAGCAGCTGCTTCCTCTTCAAATCATTCCTTCTTTAGGGCAAGACCTTTTTTGCTTTCACTTTGTACCCTCAATACCTAACACATTAGTGGCACGTTATAAGTATTCAATACATAGTTATTGAATGTTATTTTTTTAAATATGAAGCACTGTGTTAAACAGTTTTAAAAAAATCAGTCATAGCCATGTGCCCTTGGGTTTATGGAAACCATACCAACCTAGCAGGAAGTAGCAATAAAAGCAGATGATGTTGGAATAAAAAGAATTTAGAATTTTAGAGCCAGAAAAGAAAATCTAAGCCTAAAGATCATCTAGTCTAACCTACTCACTCAACAGATGAGAAAAGTGAGGCCACAGAGAGCTGAGACAACTGGCCTAAAGCTACATAGCTATGCAAGGACAAAATCAGTTCTAGAATGCATGTCTCATTTAAATACAAGGCTTTGGGTATTTTTAAAAGGCAAAATTACAAACCAGGTTCTAGAAATCAAGAAGTTCAGATATTATTCAAAGGGTTTCTTCATACATGACCAACTGAAAATGTTCTGATTGCCTTTTATGTCCCTAACATATATAGGAATAATCTCCCTGTTACTGATGCCTTCAAAATGCAAAACATATACTAGGAGTAGTAGGAATAGTAGTAGTAGTAGTAGTAGTAGTAGTAGCAGTAGTAGTAGTAGTAGTTATTGTTGTTGTAGTAGTTGTTGTAGTAGTTGTAGCAGTAGTATTGAGAGGCATCTTGGTTCAATGGATAGAGAACTGGCCTTGCATTCAGGAATACCTGTGTTTAGGTTCTGCTTTTGACACATATTGATTGTTTGAGCCTAGAGGACAATCTCTTATCACTAGTCTAGGCAATCTCATAATTTCAGAGAAGATACCTGCAGCAAAGGGAATTTCCTCATCTGAGAGTGAAATAAAAGATTCAGTCTATTACTAATAAGAGTTTAATTTCATGAAGGATTTTTCTGTTTGTGAAATGTGTTGATTACATTATTACCTTTGATATTGTTAGATAAGTAACACTAACAAGTGTTTTTCTAGTGAGAAAACAGGCTCAAAGAAGTAAACTGCTTTGGCCTTTGTTATACAACTAATGAACAGAATGAACTTCCAGCACAAGTCCTTCCAATTCTTAATCCAGTATTCTTGTGACTAAAATTATTTATGTAAATCTTTCCTCCTCTAATAAAATTAAGCTACTTTGAGGCTTAGACTGTTTAGTTTGTTTTTAAATTCCCAGTGATAATCACGATGCCTAGTACACATAGGTCCTCAATAGGTATTTGGTGCTACATTATCTCATAGATGCCATTCCATTAGTAATAGTTCATATTTTATTGCATATTATGTACTTTATTTGATTTTCACAACAGCCCCATGAAGTATACAAAATATTATTATACCCACTTAATAATTGAGTGAATTGAAATTAAGGTTGTGAGACTTGAACAAGGTCATATGGTTTATCAGTAGCAGAATTGAGATTAAAGAACAAGTGTTTCTGATTCCAAGGTATTCTTTCAACTAAATCATGTTCCTTTTGTCTATACATATGTGTGTATACATACATATATACCATGTTATACACTATGCATATAACAAATACCACCATGTCTTATATCCTATGCTTAGATGGATCCCACAGCACTATCCAGGACCATTACTTCTCTCTCTACATTGTCTCTCTTGATGATCTCATAAGAACCTTAGAATACAATTATTATCTCTAAGCAAATGATTCCAAAATCTGTATGTCCAGTGTTTAATCCTGAGTTACAATCCCACTTTTCCAGCTGCCATTTAGACATTTCCACCTGAAAAGCCTAGAGGTATCTCAAACTCAACATGTTCAGAATAGATCTCATTATCTTTCCTCCTAAACCCACTCTTCTTCCTAGCTTTCCTATTTCTGTCAAGGGTAGCATAATTCTTTTAGTCACCCAGGTCCACCTCCTACAATGCATCCCTCACTTCATTTTCCCCCACTAGCCCCACACCCCACCAGTTGGAAAACTTGTCAATTCCTCCCATTTCTTTGCTCTATCACACCACAATCATACTCTTTACAACCCACATAAACCATTTCTCTTCTAGACTATGGTAATCACTTCCTAACTGCCCTCCCTTCATTCAGTCTCTCCCTTTTTCAATCTGTTTCTCAAATCCGTTGCTAAATTGATTGTCCTAAAGCACAATTCTGACCATGTCATTCTCCCATTCAAAGTTTCAGTGGCTCCTGATTGCCTTTAGGCAATACAAACACCTATGTTATAAACACCTCCATTTGGCATTTAAAGGCCTTCACAATCCCTTCTGGCCCATCTCACATTACCAGCACCCTACCTTACCCCCTCCTTGGGCACTCTACCCCATAGCTAAATTGAATTACTACTATTCCCCAATACATAATACTTTATCTCCTATATTCCTGCATGTATAAAGATTGATCCCATGTCTGGAATCCCCCCTAATCTTTGCCTCCTGGCCCCCTGCCTTGTTCAAGATTCAGCTTAAGTGTCACTGCCTTCAACAACTTTCCTAATTGCCCCTGTTATTAGCATCCCCATTAAATAACTGTCTTTGTATATATCCTATGTTTACTTATCTGTGAACATGTTATTTTCCCCTAGTACGAATGAAGCTCCAAAAAGGCAGGCAGAGTCTCATTTTTATATTTATATTTCTTATATCTAATATAATGTCTGGCACTTTATAGGCACTTAATAATTGTCTGTTAATTAATTGATTGCTCTTCACTCATTTAGCATTAGTAACCTTAATTTCTGATTTGGGTTTTCTGAAGGAAAGCACATCCATGCATAGTATGTTCTTTGCCTTACAACATCTCTTTCACTGTTCTGCATGATTAGTCTACAGGGCACATTATGAAACAAAATTCAACAGCAATTAGTTGCCTTATGTGCATGCACATTTATTGTTGAAGCTACCTTTTATATGAGCAATAACCTTCTAAGCTACCTTCCTGCCTAACTCTGATTGAGAGCCATATGTTAAGAATCTGGTTGATAGTGAAGAATCCAAAGAACCTCTCAATTATAAATCTCAGCATCAATTAGGATCACAGAACTTAGAATTGGAAAGGACCTTATAGATCCCATATAAAGAATAAATGCACATAGTTCTATTTTTCCCTAGCCTTTATAATATTAAGTATAATTTGAGCCCTAGAACTGGTTTTGAACACTACTAAGCAGGAAAAGAAAAATAAATTCTACCAGTTGCTTCAAAACCTACCCAATATCAATTGGTTTTTTACCCCAAGTTCAAGGTGACTTCAGTTTCCCTGCTTCGTCATCCCATACCCTAACCTATTTGCCATGATCCCCAAGGCTCCATAAATGGTACCGTTTAGTTTTATAGGGGACTGTAAGTTATTTCCCTCTCAATTCTCACCCTGTGGCCCAACAGACAAAAAACAAATTTTCTGGCTCTCTGTTTTCCAACTCTAATCAATACAAATCCATCTCTATCTTGGCACCAGTCAAGTGAAGGAAAAATAGAGATGGCCCTAAAATACTATAAACCAAGTGACCCCATCCCTTTAAATTTTTGTCTGTTGTCTGACTCATGGAAGATTTAATGTAAAAGCAACTAGTCAGAGCCTCCTTTATAAAGTACCTGATTTCCTGAAGAAGAATGTTAGATCATTTTCAATATATATTCCTCACATAACATACAATGAGAATTTTAAGTTAAAAAAATCTTTTTAGTTATTGCTTGAGAGGCATGCACTTGTGTCTCTGAAACTCATGAAAAGTTTTTCAGGTTTGGGCATCACTTAATCAACAAATATTCCTATGGTGAAGAGAATGCCTTTGGTCAAAAGCTTGCATGTCATATTGCAGCCCTATGAGAATTTAAAAAGCTGATTAAACTCTTCAAATGCAGAGTTTATAATGGATGCCACTATCATTTTCAAAGCAATTTAATGCATATTTAGTGCAATTATTATGTGCTCTCTTTTCATAAGAGGGACCAGCTGTGTTCTGCAGGAACAAGAAAGCGATCATTTGGTGCAAGAGCAATAGTGTATGTGAATCTCTATGAGAAAGCTATTCCAATCCTGCTTCAGTACAGATGCAACTATCCCATCTAAAATCTGCCTGGTTAATGTTTGGCATTAATAATCAGAAGACAGAACAAAAGTATCTCTCGTTGCGTCTTTCCAGATATCTTTTATAATCCTAATTTAGGAAATGAATTTTTATAGACAATTAACACATTGGTGTCATATCAATCAATCAATCAATGGATAGAGCACTGGGCCTGTAGTCAGGAAGACCCAAGTTCAAATTTGACCTTAGATACTTACTAGCATATGACCTCAGGCAAGTCATTTAACTTTTGTCTCCCTTAGTTTCCTCCACTGTAAAACTGGAATCATAATAGCATCTATCTCATAGGATTGTTGTAAGGATTAGATGGAATAATATTTGTAAATTGCTTAGCACAGTGTCTGACATATAGTAGGCACTTAATAAATTTTTGTTCCATTTCTTTATCCCTTACTAAGTGTCTTCTGTATTCTGGCACTATTCTAGACACTGGGGATACAAAGTCAAACCTTGCCTTCAAAAAGCATACAGTATATTAGGACAACACATAAAATATAAGTACAAGTATAGGTAAAGTAAGTACAATGTAATTGGGGAGGCATAGAAGCTTGGGGGATCAGTAAATTCTTCATGAAGGGAGTGGCTCCTGAGTTGAGTTTGGAAGATAATTAGCAAAGGCATGGAGACGGGAGGAACATTTGTGAGGAACATTGTTGGCCAGTTTGAATAGGAGACAGAATGTGTGAAGGAAAGCAACCTGAAATGAGACCAGAAAGGTAGTCTGGAACCAGATTCTGTGATGCTAAATATAAGATTTGCCATAGTTTGTGAAATCCTTCCTATTTGCTTCCTTCTCATACCTTCATGAAGTATGTCCTCAATAGAGGTAATCAGTATCCTAAAGATACTGTAAAGATAATAAATTAGACATATTAGGGGGAAGTTGTTTTATTGGTCATCATTTTTTAGTGTTAATTATACCCATGATTTTTTTTCAAGCATTTAACAGTCTTCTTTTAAATATCTCGAAAACTGATTCATCCATCTTCCAATCCTATGCAAACACACACACACGCAAACACACACACACACACATACAATTTCACCTCTAGCACAGGTATCCTCCATTTATACAAAGTTTAGTCCAACTGTTATTCTTATCTTAGTTTTTGTTTATTGCCTCTTCTTTTTATTTCCACATCACATCAGGGACAGTAATGTTAAGAGTTCAAATATTCTATTGTGATTGATGAGAATTTGTTATAAAAATCTCAACAGATTTTTCATATATTTTGATTATTTGCTTTCCTATTTCCACTTTCATCATTAAGTGCCCTTGGGGTGACCTGGATTAAATTGACGTCTTACCAAACATTTGTTAAATTTGTTTCCCCCTCTATTGCTTGTCATCGGTAATATTGTTCATATTTTTCTCCATCCTTTGACAACTGTTATGCAACATATTCTCAAAGAGTTAATGGAACACTATAGATTAAATGACTTTCCCAGGGTCACGAGGCCAGTATATGCCAAATTCAAGACTTAAGCTTAAATTCATCCTGACTCTGAAGTCAGCTTTCTTTCCACAATGCCACACTGCTTCTCAGCAGATTGCCTCTCAGAAGATTAATTTAGATCGGTTAAACTTCTTTAGGTAATAGGGAAATTTTTCATTGATTCTGTTCTTTTATCTATTTCTCAGTTTGGTTTTTTTGTGACAATCACCATTTGAAATAGGTCATGGTATTTTTTCATATCAAGTTTCAGTCTGACATCACCAATCACCTATCAGACATTCCAAACTGGATGTTCCAGAAACCTTTCAAACTTGATGTTTCTAAAACTGAACTAACTTTTCTCCTAAACTCTCTTCTCTTCTTCCCTCTCCTTTTCTGTCAAAAGCATTACCATCCTTCTAGTCTATTATATTTCTAACCTTAGACTTGACTTAGTTTGCTCACTCTCTCTCACCTCATATATTAAATCAGTTGCCAACTCCTGTAGCTCCCACCTAAATTCAGGTCCTTATCTCATATCACCTAGATTATTCCAGTAGCCTCTGATTTGGTTTCCTTGTGTCAAGCTTATTGTCCCTATAATCCATCCTACACATTGCTACCAAAGTAAATTTTTTTAAGCACAGATCTGACCATGGCTCCCTCATTCAACCAACCCCAGTAGCTTCCAGTTGCCTCTAGGATAAAATATGGACACATCTGATTAGCTTTTAAAACCCCATACAACCTGGCTACAAACATAAGCAATTATTTTTCCTGCATGAGTCTTTGATCCAGCCAAACTGACCCTCTCAGTTCCCCACTCAAGACACTTCCTTTCCCTTTGCTGTCCCCCATGCCCATACAGCACTTCTTCTTTGCTGTCATTTCAGAGTCCCTCTCTTCTTACAAGATACAATTCAAGCACAATCTTCTACAAGAAGCCTTTCCTGACCTTCCCCCTCCACTGCGAGTGCCCTCTTATCTGACACTATCTCATATTTAACTACTTTGTATATGTTTGGATTTAATAACTTTATATTTATTCTCTGTATATATTTATATACACTTCTTTTATCCCTAATTAGAATAAAAGTTCTTTGTACTTGTATCTCCGGTGCAAAGCATAGCACATGGCACAGAGTAGTTGCTTAACAAAAACTTGGTTGACTGGTAGATTAGATCAGAGCTACATACCTAATGTTCTCATTTTTATTCTTCTAAATTGGTATTGATTTTGAGCTTTGCTCTAACAACTCAACTGTGTGACTAGACACAGACAACTGATTCAGAAATAATTTCATCATTGGTAACCAGTCATTTCTTAGTAGGCTATAATAAGTTAATTTTTCTGAAGTTATTCAATGCTTTACAAGTCCAATATCTCTTTTTAAGAAATTAATGTATGTACAAGTGTGCATATGTGTGTGTGTGTGTGTGTGTGTGTGTGAGTGTGTGGAAACAAAGATAGGAAAATGTCCTCAAAACCAGGAAGACTTGTGTTCAACCTCTATCTTTGATAATACTGGCTGAGCAGTCACCTTGGGCAAGTCACTTAATCTCCCAGGGCTCTAGGCATATCTCTAAGATTAAGTTGCAGAGAAGGTGATACCTTATATTGGTAGAAAAGTTTCTTCATCTTGCTCAGTCATTTTTCAGTCATGCCCAAGTCTTCATGACCCTATTTACGGTTTTCTTGGCAAAGATTCTGGAGTGGTTTGCCATTTTCTTCTCCAGCTCTTTTTACAGATGAAGAAACTGAGGTAAGCAGGGCTAAGTGATTTGCCCAGAATCATACAGCTAGTAAGTGTCTAAAGTCATATTTAACTCAGAAAGATGAGTCTTTCTGGCTCCAGGTCAAGTACTCTATCCATTATGCCAGCTAGCTGCCCTTTTTCATCTAGGGGGCTCCTTATATCAATAAATTCACATGTCCAGTCTCATTACCTGTCCCTATTATATACATATATGTCCTTAAACATAACTATGTATAACATACATAAGTATATATAAGTATATGTGATTATTTTGTTGTCAATAAGCTATTGCTCCCTTCCTTTTTTATCTTGAGCCACATTTTTCAATACAATTTTTACTCTCTTTCTCCTTACTTTTGCACTGAAGTCACAAAATATTAGCTGGTTTAATTTAGAAAGTTTTATAACTATCTTAGCAGCACAGAGTCACTTTCAGAAACCTAAATGACCTTCATGGTCATCTACTTCAATTCATACTTGAAAATGAATCCCCTTACAATTATACCTGCAAATGTTCATCCAAGTTCTGTTTGAAGATCTATAAAGACAAGGAGCCCACTATCTCTACAGGCAGTCCATTCTACTTCTGGATAACTAACGTATTTGGAATTTTTCTTACTCATTCTCTGCTAAATAAATGAGTAAATCAGCTATAATTCTCCTCAAGACAATCATTTTATAAATGCATATGATGAGCATTGAAATACAAGATGACCAAATGCCCCATGAAATGATGTTTATTGTCTTTAGAATCCATTATCTCCTTTAATCACCCCCTCCAATGAAAGTCTGTGAGCTATTCTTAGATTTAGTTATAACTACACTTTTGTACTTTTATTAATAGAGTGAACATTTAGACTAATATGATTAAGTTTCATAAATCTCTTATCCAGTAACCAATGACTAGACTAGTTACTGAACAAGGTTTTTATACTTAGTCTACCAAAGTTAAATTAATGTTTATAGACAGTCTAAAAACTATGTTATAATTAGGAATCTCTGCCTCCTTTTTGAAACTTTTCCATCACCATTGAAGAAATAATCACAGAACCAAGGACAATTTAATTTTTTCCTCTTATTTCACAAGTTGTCATAGCCAACTATGTCATCAAACTAATTGCCATACTATTAATCATGAGCCTCTCTGTATCCATCTAGACTGGTTCTTGGAAAGTAGATAGAAACCAAGGTGTAGTAGCTGACAATTATAATCCTTGCTGCTGGGGAGGCTGAGGCTGATGGATCACTCTATCCTCATAACTCAGGAGTTCTGAGCTGCAGTAGGTCTAACACTAATCTGGTGTCTCAGAAAGTCCAGGAGAAAGGGGAGGAGGAAGAAGAAGAAGGGGGGAAATTTTGGAGAGAGGAGGGGAAAGGAGGAAGAAAGGAAAAAAGGAAGGGAGAAAGAAAGGAAAAGAAGGAAGGAAGAAGGAAGGAAAAAAGGAAAAGGAGAGGAAGGGAAGTGAAGTGAAGGCAAGGGTCACCTCTATGTCATGATGACATATTGGAATAAGACCTTTCTTTTGGCAAATTTAAGTAACACATTCTCTTTTTCAAACCATAGATAACAAAATAAGTAACAGCCACAGGGAAAGCAAGTGTGGCTATATTTTGAAAAATAGCAGAAGAAATGAAATCTAATAATAAATTTTCTCATTACCATCTGTATAAGTTATGTCTTTAGCTATATCTGGATTAAGCTACATTTTAAGACTCTTTACTTCTCAAATATTTTCCTCCTCAAAACATACTCTTTAGCAAGGGATCTTAACCTTTATTTGGGTCAGAGATTCCTTTGGCATTCCAGTGAAGTCTATGTTCACCTTCTCAGAATAATATTTGAAATTATATAAAATAGAATATGTAGAATTACAAAGGAAATGACTATAATAAGATATAGATATCAAAACATGTATTTTTAAACCAAGTTCATTGATCCCAAGTAAAGAACTCCATGGACCCTATTCTACACCTACCCACTGTCCTACTATCACATTACCCTTGAGTACCTATCTCCTTTTTTTTTATTATAAGCTTCCTTTTTAATATTTTCTGTGAAGTAAGCTCACCTTTAAGGTATATCATCAGGTTTCTGCCCAACAATCAATCCAATTTTACAATAAGACTTAAAATTAATTTTGCCAATTTAGCCACCATAATCTCTCTAAGAGTACATTGTTGCTAGCAGACTGATCTCATTTTTATATAACCTTCTAAGAACATAATCTTATCCAATATGTTATATTTTACATATTTTTCTGTTACTTTTGATAAATTAGTTCATCAAATCTTTCCAGTTCATGTGAATAAAATATTCTCCCAATATCCATGAAGTATATGTATACCTTAAGCAGTTGTTCCTAAAATGCCTGAAATCTGTTATCTTGCCATTTGTCCTTCAAATAAGTATGATAAATACATTGATAACCTTAAAAGTCACTCAAGATGATGTTTAGACTACTACCTGGAAAAAGTCACTATTTTCTTCCACATAAATCAAGAATTACCTGTGAATACTGAAGACAACTGAAGGAAACTGAAACAGAAGGTAACATCCTTAGTCAGGTAAGAAGACTAGAGTTTCTACTCTATTTTTTTTTCTATTTTATTTTTTCTATTTCTACTCTAATTCTTCTATTACCTTCTAAGCTGAAGGTAATAAAAGTTCAATCTCTCACACAAGGCCCCTTCACCACATGCACTCTAGAGGAAAGGTACATACAAGAGGATAAAAAAGATTTTTTCTTCTTTTTTTATCTTTAACTGGGAAGACAAGCAGCAAAGAGTAGCAACTGCAAAAAAAAAGGGGGGGGGGTATTAACACCACACCAAAGAGATAATTGCATACATGAAATTAGCAGCATTCTGGTATTACAAAAATAATTGTGGTGAATGGCTTAACTCGATCTTTCAAGTCATAAGCCACTGAGGCTTTCAAGTCACTGGAAATTGAATTGTATTTAGGGTTTTATTACTGTTTATAATGAAGTCATCTTCTCACAACTTCAGGTGTTCTGGTATGGTCTAAGAGAAATGATGTAAGAAGTTAGACTGAGAATTCTGGAATCCAGGCAAGGAGAGGATACACTCCCACCACTTCTTTGATCAAGTGTTATTCCTTCTCCTTTATCTCTCAAGTGTGTCCACTGCTTGAAATCTGTAAGATTTTCACTGTGGCACTTGGAGATTTTCATAACTTTTCTTGTCTTTTACTGTTTAATAGCGTCCAGTTAAGTGATAAGAGAAATAGGTCTCAAACACAATGGGGACTGGTGAAGCAGGTAGAGGATTGTCAGGGAATCATTACTTTTTCTCAAATCTCCAATTTCTTTCTTCCCAGGGAGTCTAACAATAGGATGAGAAAGATAGAGGAGGGGAGGGAAGAAGAATTCAATTAAGGTCAGTTCACCTGACTGGTCCTTCTAGGTCTCTCTCATTCTTTAAATGTCCCAAGTTCTGTCCCTAATCTTATCTTCTTTTCCTATAATATCTCCCCTACTCAACAAATTCCAATGGCCCTTTATTGATCCTAAGATAAAATATAGATTCCATTTAGCTTTTAGCCTTCAAAATCTGGGCTTTAAAAGCTCTTTAAAATCTCACTGTAAGTGATGTGAGCAGAACCAAGAAAACATTGTACACAGTAACAGCAATATTGTACAATGATCAACTGTGATGACTAAGTTGTTCTCAGCAATGCAAGGATCCAAGACAAATCTGAAGGACGTTTGATGAAAAGAGAAAGAACTGAGGGAATCTGAAGGCAGATCAAAGTATACTGTTATTTTACTTTATTTTTTTGTGTTTTTTTCTGTCTTTTTTTCAACATGACTAATAAGTGAATATGTTTTGCATGATTGCACATGTATAACCTTTATCAAATTGCTTATCTTCTCAATCAAGGGGGAGGGGAAAGAATTTGCAAGTCAAAATTGTAGAAAACAAAAGTTAAAAATTGTTTTTACAGGAAATTGGGATTTTTTTTTTACAAAAGAAAAAATCCCATTGTATATTATTCCTCTAACTGTACTTATGCAGTTTTCATGTATGCATCACTCCTTTGTTCTGCAACTGAGTGAAACAAATTCTTTCTCTGTTCCTTGACATGCCATTTCCCATAGCGGCGACTTTGCTGTGCTCATTTCCTACGCCTGAAATACTTTTCGTTCAAATAGCATCTTCTAATATGAAGCCTTAGAAGGAACAAGGTGGTTCAGTAGATAAAGCACTGGGTCTGAAGTCAGAAAGACCTCAATTCAAATGTGAACTCAAACACTAAGTGTGTGAACCCGTCACTTGACCTCTGCTTTAACCCACCGGAGAAGGCAATGGAAAGCCACTCCAATATCTTTGCCAAGAAAACCCCATGGACAGTATGGTCCACGGGCACACAGAGTTGGACACACTGAACAAAAACAAAATATAAAGCTTTCCTGACCTCCTTTATAGTTAGTGCTCTTCCCAAATATCTTGCATTTAATGACTTTGAATTTATTCGTATTATTTTCTTTATATTTATTCTGTTTACACATATATTTTTGTCTCCACTACTAAGAGTGCAATAATCTTGAAGTTAAAGATGAATTATTTATGTTTTTATTATTGCTGCCTAGGACAACCTGGAAAATAAGATACTGAATAAAAACTTATGGATTGATGAGCTCACCTGCTGCCAAAGCTTCAATTACATATGACTTCATGTATGTGTGTGCATGTATGTGTACATATATAGTGCCCAGGAATCCCCTTACTTTTGGCACGTAGTTAGCTACCCCAGATAGGACAGAATTCTTTCCAAATACAAAACTCATGGGCCCCCACTGATTTGTTTTACTTTTACCAGTCATAGGATACATAGTTAAAAACAAAAACATTTAATTAAATAGAAATGTAAAGTGACAATAGAATATTCCTTTTATAAATCTGGAATTTACTTTCTTATATGCTTATTGGGAAATTATTTTCTTACACTGTCCCTGTACCAACACATCTCTCAGAAAAGGCCTTACAAAAAAGTAGAGCAGGAATGGGGGGATTTATTCATTTCTCTCTAGTTTCTAAACTCCTTCTTCCTAAAAATGTGTTGTGAGAGACAGTTAAGATAAGGATACCTACTAACTTCTCCTTAAAGGTTTCCCTGACTCCTCAAATGCCTCTAGATTTTGCCCTTCTCTTCTTTCTCTACAACTAAATTTAATAATCATGTATGACAAACATTAAAGAGAAGTTTGCATTTTATGCAGTATTTTGGATTTTTGTAGGGATACTCATGTGTGGTAAATGTGGGTAAATGTGGGGCTAGAGCAGCTATCTGGAGGGATGAACACGATGGGTACCAATATTTCACATACATAAAGAGGAACCAATTCTGAAAAACCACTGTCTTTGGATGTCATTGTGAGTCTCTTTCTAGATCTGCTTTATTTTTCATCAGGGAGTGCTGTAGTTAAGAAGCTTTTCCCTTGTAGAAGAAAGCCTACAAGACCTTTCAATTTACTAACAGAAAAACTAGAACACTTTTGTATTTCATCTACAATCATTAGCTAAGGTGTCATTTTCAGAGTCACTTGTAACTTTGCCTTCCATATGCTGATGGTGCTGTGGTTAGTAAATCCCTCCTCTAAAAGAAAGCCTAAAGCTATACTTTACTAGCAATAATCGTTTTCAGGGATGGTCTCAAAGACTTTTTTCAGATCTTCTCAGTCAAGTTTCCTAGCCAACGAATGTATCTTCTAAGCCAGGCTTCTCAACAAGTAGTTAAGAATTCCCTTTTTTTTTTTTCTTAGCCACTTTATACCAGTCTGTACCCTGGAATCTAGGCTAATATTAGGTCTTTCCTTTGAACTCTTCTTAGAACACTTAATATTAACTGTTGAACTTTTTTCCCCCTCCCTTGACCTCTATCTCCCCCAAGTCTCTCAGCTTGGTTTCCACTTAACTTATGTTTAACTAGTTTTTCTTCTTCTATGACCTCTAATGTTTCTCCTTTCTCTTAGTTCAACTGTCATCTAAATTATGGTAAGTCAACTGGTCAAGAAGCATTTATTATGTGTGGTCAGAAACTTTAGTTCTTAGGTCTTTTGATTCCCTCTAGCCAAGGTAAAATCTCCCCAGGGCTTTACTTCCTCAAATGTAAAAGAAGCAATAACCTTGGGGTAAAGAAACGGTTTTATCCCCATCTGTTTAGTTCCTCCATTCTACACATATCCCCATGCTGGCCAGAGAAATCTGAATGGATCACATACAATGAATCAAACACATTGAACTACATCAGACTCGGCTGACTGAATCTGACCTTATTTCCATTCATAGATCCATGAATTGCCAGAGACTGACCAGACATCATCACTCCTAGTCTCTAACTAATTTTGTAAATGTCCCAACTTCTCCCCTTCAGATATTCCCAAGCTTTCTCTATGAACTTTTGCTTGTCATGCAAAACAATTTACCTTGGAAAACTGTGAGTTGCCCCTAGCCCCTTCCACTTGCAACCTGGCCAATCCCTCTGCCTAACCCCTTCCACCTGCAGTTTGGCCATTCTCTTTAGCTTAGTATCCTATATAAACCCTGTTCCCAGCTCCCTCCCTCCCTCAAATACCCCAGCATTTGGTGTGTGGTATCTTGAGCTGCAACTCATTTGCTCTGATTTAAGACCTCAATTTTATTATATTGACTCTTTTCTCTTGAATTCAGGTTGACCGATGGGAAGGGTCATTTAATCTAATCTCCTCACTTTACTGGTGAGGAGAGAGGCCCAGAGAGATTAAGCGATTTATACAAAGTTAGTAAGTGGCAGAATTTGGATCCAGGTACTCTGACTCCAAATACAGTATTCTTTCCACTATACAACAAGTGCTGCTTGCCCAGTGACCTTTGTTCCACTTCTACCTAGAAACATGCAACAGTCTGTTCTCTATTCTTTTGTATCTAACCTATCTCTCACCTAGGTTCCAATCCTGCACTTCCACTAAAAAAAAAAAAAATGAACAGCTCTACCTGAACATCCATTTAGTCCCTCAAACATGTCTAAATCCGAACTTATCTTCCCCTCAAGCCCATTTATTTTCTGATTGTCAGTATCAAGCAAAATATAAAGCAAGGAGACATGTTTGCCTAAAGTATTTGTCATATTCACTGAAGATATCCTATTCAGAGGTCAAATGGAAGATAAATTCCTTTTATATAGAAAAGTGCCTCTGGTCTAGAGAATATGGTCTAGCCATATTTCATGATTTTTTTATATATTGAACAATTTCAAATTCTCACATAGCATCATGTCTCTTCGTTGCTTTTTCCCTTTTTGTGACATAACACATATTCTTCAGTTAATCACTAGCATTTATTAACTACCTACTATGTGCCAACCACTATGCTAAGTGCTAGGGACAAAAAGAAAGAAAAAAAACAGTTTTTTCTCTCAAGGGGGAAGACAACATGAACACAACTCTGAACAAACAAGATATATACAAGATAAATTGGTGGGGGAGGGGATAGTCTCAGAAGGAACTAAGCTTAAGAAGGATTGGGAAAGGCTTTCTTGGAGAAAGGGAGATTTTAACTGAAACTTGAAGGAAACCAGAGAAGCCAAAAATTGAAAATGAGGAGAAAGAACATTCCAGTCATAGGGAACAGACTGTGACAATGCTCAGAATAATGAAATAGGACATTCTGTGACAGGAACAGTATCTAGTGCCACTGGATTAAAGGGTATTTGGAGGGGGGACTAAGGGGTAAGAAAACTGGAAAGGAAGAAGGGGACAGGTTGAAGAACTTTAAAAGCCAAACAAAGAATTTTACATTTGATTCTGAAGGAAATAAGGAGCCACTAGAGTTAATAGAGGGCAGCTAGGTGGTGTAGTGGATAGAATGCCAGACCTGAAGCTGGTAAAACTCATTTTCATGAGTTCAAATCGGATTTCAGAAACTTATTAGCTGTGTGACCCTGGGCAAATGATTTAACCCTGTGTGCCTCAGTTCCTCACATGTAAAATGAGCTGGAGACAGAAATGGCAAATCACCCCAGTATCTTTGTCAAGAAAACACCAAATGGGTTTGCTGTGCCACTTAATTGGTATTATTTCTTTGAATTGACCAAAATAGAACCTCCTAACTTCTGCAGTGTTAGAAGTTGAAAGAAAGAGGCTATGAGTCTTTAGGTTTGGGGAATGGAGAGAAGAAGAGAAAGTAAGACTATACACTCAAAAGAAGGAAATTTCAGAGACATCAGCTTTCAAGTCAAAAGCATGTAGGGTGGAGACAGCCATTACACCCACAGCCAGCTGTGTTCTCAGACAGGCATCTAATCCCTGCAATATTACTGCACCTGGCCCTGCCTCACAAGTTTGAAGACTGGCACTATTTCCAACCATTCCAGAGATCCAACAAACCTCCTCCACAACCTGCAATTTACTTAGAGTTTGCCCAGGCTCTCTGCCTTCCTTTTGTTCCTGTTATGGTTAACAAAGCTACTGTTAGACTTGAAGAAGTCTCATTAACACTCCCTTTTTTCCCTCTTCTCAAAAGAGTTAACAAAAAAAAAAAATGCCTGGTTTTCTTTCTGCTATAGAAGCCTCATTCAGTAAGTGGTGGGCAGAGAAGGGGAGGAAAGGGGGACAAATCCCTTCTTCTGAATCTTTTGAGATTTGTTATTGTTCTTTACAATCCTCAACTTCACTATAATAGAATTTCTTGGGAGAGTTTCTTTCAATCCAGTTTGGGGTGTGAATGATAAATGCAAATGAACAGTCACTCAAACTGTTATCAATGCAGTTTGGGGTTGCTGGAAAGCTCCAAAATATAAGGGTACAGGGGGATCTGCATAGAAGAATTCAAGCTCTTAAGCCTTCTTTCAGTCAAGATGGCAGGGTTTATTAGTGATGCCATTAGAAGCAGGCTAGATTCTAAGTGAATCTGCAGTTTGATGGGGATAAGACTATGACTTATATATAAGAAAAGATAGTGAGAAGATCTGGACGGAATTAAGGAATGGTAAATAGCTTGGGGGTGGCCCCAGGGCAACAAAGAAAGGGTCTAGCTGGGATTAAGGAGTGGTATAGCCTGGGGTGCTCCAGGTGAAGACAATGAAAAGATTTAAGTAGTCCAGAGAGCTACTGGGAAGGGACAATTAAAAGGATTATTCAGTATCTAGGTGGGCTGGGCTGGGCCAGATGCCTCAGAAGAAACACCAGGGACTGGGCTGCATGAAATGACATGGTCTTTTCCTTTTAGGGGTCCAGGTCCCATCACTCTATCCACACTTGAGCTGACCCTTAAAGGAAGCCAAGAATTCTAAGAGGTAGAGGTGGGTGTGAGATGCATTCCAGTCATAGAGGATGATAGTCTGTGTAAAAGTGAGAAGGAGTGGTACATACCACTAGAAGGCCATTTTGGTGAGACTATATAGTATGGAGAAGAATAATGTACAATAAGTTGGGAAAGGTTATCTGGAACCAGGATGTAAAGGACTCAAAATGCCCAAAGAGTTTCTATTTTATCTTAGAGCCAACAAGGATATGTTGGAGTTTCTTGAGCAAGAGAATGACATGCTTGTAACAATAGTTGGTTACTACTAATTCAGAAGATGTGTGGAGAGCAAACTGGAGAAGGGAGAAATAATAATACTTTAACCCCTCCCTGACTGACCCTTCTCTCTTTAAACCATGTACACCAACCTCTCTCCTTGCCCTCTCAGAAAAGAATCCTCTACTTTAATAAAAATATTGGAGCCATCTTGAGATGAGATCTCTTAGCTTCCCCACAAAACATAATATTCCTTCTTTTTAGTCTCAAAGGATGAGGTTTCTCCTTGCCTTGTCAAGGCTAAACCCTCCACTTATGCCCTTAATACATGTATTTGCGACAATGCTCCATTAATCATCCACACTCTTTGTCATTCTTAATCACTCCCTCTCTTGGGTCCCTTTTCTCTTTTTCCTAAAACAAAAACATGTTAATGTCCCCTCTAACTAAAGTTTTTGGTTTTGTTTTTAACTTGATTACACTACCCCTTCAAGACATAATCCTGTCTCTTTCATTTTGTCCAGAGCATTGAGAGATGAAGTGATTTGCCAAGGGTCAGAAGTAGACTTGAATTCAGGTCTTTCTGATTCTGAGGTCAGTTATCTACCTACTATAACATACAGCCACTAAAGGATAAACAGTAACAAGAAGGGTTCTACATGAGGTCTCTACACAGAGAAAGACAGACTCCTGAGCCAGTGATGTGAATGAAACCTTGTCACACATATTTCTTACACTTGTACCTCACTACTATTATGGTCTAAGTTTAGGCTTACTCCTCTTACAGATGCTGTATGTGGGAAGGAGTGGACCAGGTCCTTAGGGAAAGGTTTTATATTAGCTATCTTTATCTTCTTATTTGAGAGTAGTAGTAACTACCCTCTGGAGACCCAACACGTCATTCAAAGTTGGGAAATGCTATTATTATTACTATCATCCACTTCTTCTTTTCAAAAAGCTGGGACAATTTACTTTTGCCTTGCACAGTTTTCATTTTTGATTTCTTGAAATATAACTCAAAAAAACGCCAGATTTTTAAAAATCCCATTGTGTTTTAAATGGAGCTACTTAACTAACCTTAAACCCAAATCATTACGGCTTCCATTGAATGGCCAATAGGTAGACCCAATCCAAGCCTCTGTGCCTCATTGTTGAGGTTTTGATGGCTTAGAATGAGTGTAAATTGTAATTATTTTCTGTTCTGGCCAGAAACTCTGAGGATCTTCCCTTCCCAGATTGATATTTTTGGTACAGTAAATTGGGCCATTTTTTGTCTCATTTCTTAGCTAGCTCTTAGTCATTGAATGGGCATGGCCTCAGACAAACTGAGACCTGGGAGAGACCTTAATTTAAAAAGGCCAAGGTCACTCATTGAATTCTGGGTCATTGCCAGTCATCTTGACCTTTGTCTTGCCACTGGACTCTGATGATTTTGGAGGAGAGTGAGGTTAACAACTTTTCACTACTTTGTCTCACTCAAATCCAAAATCAAGTGCTCGAGGGGGCTCCCAGAGCCCATACCTCATCAAAGACATCACCCTTGTGATGTCACTGGTCCTCTTCAGCACAACAACAATCCTGATTCTAAGGTCAGTTATCTATCTACTACAACACACAATCTCTTAGTAGATTTTTTTCCCATTCTGTAAAATATTTACTACCCAAGTTAATAAAAGTTCTTTTTAAAAAAGTATAGGTTGTGTGTAATGACTAACTTTGATAGACTGGGTTCCTTTCAGCAATGTAAGGTTATAAGACAACTCCAAAAGACTTGTGATAGAAAGAGATGTCCACATCCAGAGAAAGAACTAGAGTCTGAACAGATTGCTCTCTTTCTTTTTCTTGTTTTGTTTTGTTTCCTCTTGCCCGTTGTTGATTCCATCGGTTATAATCCTTCTTTACAACCTGACTAATATTTAATGTGAAGGTATTTATTAATCCTATATTTGATTACATGCCATCATGGTAGAGAGGAGGATAGGGAGGGGAAGAAAATTTGAAACTCAAGGGATTGTTGTAAACTAAATGTTAATTAATTAATTGATTAATTAATAAAAAAAAAAGTATAGGTTAACAGGATAACATTTGTATATGGTAATAGCAATATTGTAAAGATCATCAACCATGAAAGACTTAGCTACTCTGATCAAGACAATGATCCAAGATAATTTCAAAGGACTTACGATGAAAAAATGCTCTCTACATCCAGAGAGAGAGCTTATAATTTCTAAGTATGAATTGAAACATACTTTTTCATTTTTTTTGTAATGTGGCTAATATAGAAATATGTTTTACTTGACTTCACATATATAATTGATATCATATGGCTTACCTTTTCAATGAGCTGGGGAAGGGCAAGAGGGAGGGAAGGAATTTGGAACTCAAAATTTTAAAAATTGAATGTTAAAATATATAAATAAAAAGTATGATTAAAAATAATATAAAAATATAGGTTACAAGTCTGATTCCTTTTATTCCTTTCTACTACAAATTCCCACCTCCTTGGACCATGATGACTACCCATCATCCTAAAATCTTTAGGGCTAAAGTCATTGGAGAGCAAAGCAATCTACAGCACAGAATGTAGACATTTTCCTACTCTCCAGTATTATTTCGTTAGAAAAAAAAGATAGAGTATAGGTTCAGTAAAATAGGCTCTAGATCAGGGGTGGGGAACCTGTGGCCTTGAGGCCACTTGAGGCCCTCTAGGTCCTCAAGTGAAGTTGTTTGACCTTAATAAAAGGATTTGTTCTGTGAAATTTGGATTCCTTCAAAGGGCCACACTTGAGGACCTAGAAAGCCACATGTGGTCTTGAGCTCCCCACCCCTGCTCCAGATGATTAAAGTAAGCAAAGTAATTCAGTAAAAAAAGAGTACTGGGTCTGAATTCATGGATCCTGGGTTCATATCCTGGCTTTAATGCTTCCCTTTTGTGTGACCTTAAACAAGACAATTAATGTCCCTATGCCTAAATTTTCCTATCTGTAAAATTAGAATGTTTCATTAGATGGTCTCTGAGGTTTGTTTAAGCTCCAGAGCTATAAACCTATGCTCTTAAGGAAAGAGTGGGTGATGAGAAATGGGATGCAGATGGTGTAGAAAAGTTTGCCAATAAAAGGAAATAGGACTATAGTTAAAGTTGTTTATATTAAAAAGTGAAATTTTTTGTTTGTTTTAAATAAAGATCAGGACACACACGAAAGCAGAGGAAATGAAGGTAATGAGTAAGGGAAATTGAAGATGCTAGAGAAAAACTGGACAGCTAAGTGGTACAGTGAATAAAATGCTGGGACTGGAATCAGGAGTCATCTTTGGGAGTTCCAATCTGGTTTCAGACACTGATTAGCTGTGTGACCTTGGACAAGTCACTTAATCCTGTTTACTCCAGTTTCCTCATCTGTAAAATGAACTGGAGAATGAAATGGAAAACAATATAGGAATCTTTGCCAAGAAATCCCCAAATAGGGTCACAAAGAGTTGGACATGACTGAAAAGCAATTGAATCAACAGAGGAAAAAAATATAAAGAGAAGTAAAGTGGGAATGGAAAGGGGGAGTTAAAGGAGTTAGTCTTTAAAAAGAGAATATGAGTACATGTGGTGAAGGCTAGTTCTATGATGTTGTACTGTATTTTATTTCCTATAAGGGGCTCTTTGTATGTTGCATGTCCGCAATAAATGTTTTCTGTATGTATTATTGTAATAGTAATGGCATTTAAAGATCCCCCTGCATTGGCTTGGTTTTTGGTTTGATTGTGTTAAAACCCAGAGCTTGTTAATCCCACCTGTGGGATGGACTTGTTGACAGGAAAAGAAAGTCCTGAACTGGGAAGAGCTGGTGATGTAGATTTGGAGAGACAAGAGAGAGAGGCAGAAAAACTTTTTTGGAAGCAGCACCCTCATGGAGGTAGAGAGAGACTGAGAGGATTGCTGAGGGCCACTTTGAATTGCCCAGGACTTTTGAGACCTTCCCCTGGAGCTGCCAAGGACTGAGGAGACATGGCTTTTTGCTGGTACTTTGTCTGTCTGTTTTGATGTTGTTTTGCCAGATTTCTCCACTGGTGAAAGACAGTCCTGTTGTTGAAGAAGTTCTGGAACCTGGCTGTTGGTTAAGAGCTACTGAGACTGTCCTGCAGACAGAGAGCGAATACTGTCCACTGGTAAAGCACAGTGCTGTTGTTGCAGGGGTCTGGGAACCTTTCTGTTGGTTCAGAGCTACTGAGACTGTCCTGCAGACAGAGAGTAAATACTGTCCACTGGTGACGGACAGTGCTGTTGTTACAGGAGTCTGGGAACCTTTCTGTTGGTTCAGAAGCCCTGAAGAAGGATTTTCTTGTTGTATGTTTACAGAAATCCTGGGAAAGGGTTTTGCTAATGTTTTCAGGGGTCCTAGGACTGTTCTGCAGACATAGGATGAATTAATGAAGGGACTGGCAATGTATCTTTGTAGCCTTGCTAAGCTTTGTCTCCCCAGGAACAAAGATTGCTGAGAACTTGCCTCTTGTCAAGATGAAGAAAAGACCTCCATTTGGGTATTAAGTGCTGTGCTTAAACTTGATATAACTCTGGGGTAGATTCAATTGTGATCCAGGGGTGAGGAACTTTTGACCTTTTTGTGTTCTATGATTGAACAAATGAATGTACTTTACTTAAGTTTGGAAACTAATCTCCATTTGAGAAGAGGGGTTTTGTGGTGGACTAAATGAAGGTACAGCCTAGGGGTGGAGTAGTATTTAGAACAGGGACTTTGTAATTGATTGATTGAATGTAAGGTCCTGGGGTGGGGTAGTACTTGGAGATTATTTAATCACACTTAGTAAATGCTGTATTTTGAATGATGTCATATTTTGATTCCCTCTGTTCTTAATTTGTCACTGAATAAAATGGAGAGCACCTATACTGGTATTCTGAACCTTGGGAAGTTGCCTTTCCTTGGCATTACATTACAATTATTCAAAAGCTGTAGTATATAGATTTCATTATATGAAAAATTGAAAGAAAAAGATTGGCATTTTGATTGTGGTGGAGCGTGTGTGTGTGTGTGTGTGTGTGTGTGTGTGTGTGTGTGTGTGTGTAGTGCATGTGTAAAAGTGTGATAGAAAGTTGGAAGCTATTAAGCCAGAAAAATGGAAAATAGAAAAGTAAAGAGGAGGATAATCCTGAATTGACTATGGGGAAGGCAGTACCTATGTTGGCAATAAGTTTTGCATTCATGTGGGTGACAAGAAGTCCAAATGTAGAGCTATTCTAGAAGATTATCTCTTTACCACATCTCACCAGTCAGATTGGCTAAGATGACAAAACAGGAAAATGACAAATGCTGGAGAGGATGTGGGCAAATTGGAACACTAATGCATTGCTAGTGGAGTTGTAAACTGATCCAGCCTTTCTGGAGAGCAATCTGGAATTATGCCCAAAGGGCTATAAATACTTTCATATCCTTTGACTCAGCATTACCACTCCTAGGGTTATATCCCAAAGAGATCATAGAAGTGGGAGGAAGACCCATATGTACAAAAATGTTTCTAGCAGCTCTTTTTGTGGTGGCAAAGAATTAGAAATTAAAGGGGTACTCATCAATTGGGAAATGGCTGAACAAGTTGTGGTATATGCATGTTATGGAATACTATCGTGCTATAAGAAACGAGGAGCAGATGGTCTTCATATTTATCTGGAGAGGCTTAAACAAACTGATACTGAGTGAGGAGAGTAGAACCAGGAGAAATTTGTACACAATTACAGACACAACATATATGTGATGACCAACTTTGATAGACTGGACTCTTTTCAGCAATGCAGTGATATAAGTCAATCCCAAAAGACTCATGATGGAGAGAAATGTGTACATCCAGAGAAAAAATTAGAAAGAACTGAGTTTATATCCAGATGTAAGGAAAATACCTGATCTTTTTCCTTTTCTTGTTTGGTTTTATGTTCTCTTTACCATTTTTCCTTCCATCTGATACAATCTGTCTTTATAACCTGACTAATGTATAATGTGAAAGTATTTACAGATCCTATACTTGACTGTATGCCACCTTGTGGAATTGAATCCTGTAAACTAAAAGTAAACAAACAATAAAAAAAAGAAAATTTTTTTAAAAAGAGAAGATTATCTTTTTCATAGAAGCATAGCTTGTCCAGTGCTTCTTAAACTGTGGGTCAACATCTGGGGCTGCAAAAAATTTGGCAACAGTAAAAGGTTTCTGAACATGCAATGATCAAAAATAATTAAAAATCAAATAGGTAATGAATATGAGGTGTTTCTGGCAGTGTTTGCCCATGTTGCATTGCACAACTTCACTGCAACCTTGGTTCTGAACACAGACATGTGCATTTTGCATTGAGCATGCCATCATGCCCATGCAATATTATACAATACTGCAGAAACATGAACAGGAGTTGTGAGTGGGAAAAGTTTCATGAGTCCTGGCTTATATAACAACAACACATATGTTTGTTTCTGATTTTATTAATGAGGGGATTTGACTAAATACCATCTGAGGTTCCTCTTAGTTCAAAACCTATGATCATCTGATCCTATGATCTTGAATGTTACTTGCATGTTGGCTTGGGCTCAGAATTCTTATCATGGTAAGAATTTTTATTTTCATAGGATTATTATCCACTTACATAAACACATACCCTCTTCCTGCTCTCATGATTAATTATAGCTTGGAGGTGCTCCAAGGTTCTTGAAAGTTATGCAAGTCAAATTTTGGTTCTGCCAAATCCTACCCAAGCTGTGCAAGCTTTCAGTGTAGGCTTAGTGATAGTGTGGGTCTATTGTTTGAAAAGCAGCTGAACTAAGTGTGACAAGGTTCATCACTTGAAGTTTGGCTGCAAAGTGATGAAATTTGGCCCCCAAATTCAACCTCCACCAAGGTTCTGTTCTAATAACAACATCAAGGTGAAAAGGTAACCCTGGGTTCTTCAAGGCTATGCCAACAGAACACAAGCTCTGGCAGACTCTGATATTCCAGAGAGCTTTGAAACATGGTCTTGTCAACAGGCTATGCCTGCTTTCTGGAACAGTCTGACTAATTCTCAACAGGAGGCTAGCCATTTGGTGATGAATTCTTTGGCCATGGCAACCTGTGAAACCAAGGAAAATATAAACTGGTCCTCAGCTCTGTGCAGCCCCCTTCTTCTTCTGTAGCAACAAGCAGAATGACAGACAGAAGAACAGAGGTTGCTAAGAATCATGCAATTTTCTAGACTATCCATAAAACATTAACAATGCCTGGTGCTCAAAAAGTAAGATTCTTGTTCAATGAATCAATATATCTAGACTTATAGTTTCAGAATATCAATTTGGTAGCTATATGGAGAACGGGTTGGACTCGGGGAGATTGATTAGGAAGCTATTACAATAGTCCATACTCCCTAATTGTAACCAGGGGACCAATAAGGAGTCTATTGAAATAGTCTAAGTGATAAATGACAAGGGCCTGAACCAGCATGGTAGCTATGTGAGTGAAAAGAGACATATATAAGAAAAACTATGGGGATAGGATTCAAATGATTATGGTCACATCACCTAATCCTTAGTTTTCCCGTCCCACTTTCCCAAAGTGAAAGTTTTGGACTTCATGGTCTTCGAGATCCAACAAAGACTTATAGTGTATATACAGATGGAAATATGTGTGCATATTTATCAACATGATCTATCTAATATATAATAGCATTATAAGGATAGCTATCTCTATAAATTAATCAGAAATCACATATTGAGACCTACAGTCTTGAAACCATATGTGGCCCTTTAGGTCCTCAAGTGCAGCTCTTTGACTGAATCCCAACTTCTAAATTTGACCTATATGCTGGCCATGGTGACAGCTGCTGGAGATTCAAAAACAAAAACAGGAAATGTTCTCTGCCCTCAAGGAACTTACATTCTATTCCAGGACAGGAGAGGAGTCTATAAAAGAATATATAGAATAAATACAACAGTTTTGGGAGGGAGGGTACTAGATTCCAAGGTGAAAGGATCAGGTAAGGCTTCATAGGGAAAGTAGAGCTTCAATTGAGTTTTGAGGAAGACAGATTCTATGAGGTGAAAGGGAGAAAAAGGCACATTCAGCACAACTGGTGCAAATATATAAATAGAGGGAAAGGAATGTCACATGAGAAGATCAGCAAGGCCAGTTTGGCTGGAATTTAGAGTCTTGTGGTAATAATATATGGGCCTGGAAAGGTAGGTTGGGGCCAGGTTGTAAAGGGCTTTAAAAATCAAACAGAGGAATTTATATTTTATCCTAGAGGCAACATTAAGGAGCCCCTGAAATTTACTGAGTAAAAGATGGATACATTCAGAAGAGGGCTTAAGGAAAATCACTTTGGTAACTGTGTGGAAGATGAATTGGAATGGGGAGAAACATGAGGCAGAAAGAATAATTAATTAGGAGGCTGTGTCAATAACTGCTGGATGAAAGATTTAAAGCCAGAAGAGACTTTAGAAGTCACCTAATCCATTTGAGAAGGAATAAGAGTCCAAATTAGGGGAGTGGCTAATGAAGTAGTGATAAGGGTGTAGAAGAGATACAAAGGAGGTATAAATCATAGGATTTAACATTAATTAGATATGAGAGAAAATAAAGTTTTCATTGAGGATAATGTCAAAGCAGAAACCTGGGAAACTAGAAGAATGATGTTTCCCTAGAGGGAAACAAAAGAATTGAGAAGAGGAGTAGGCTTTGGGAGAAAGAGAATGATTCCTGTTTTGAACACATTGAGTTTGAAATGTCTAAAAGGAATATAGCTTTAAAGATCTTGTTAGAAATTGATGTGTAAATATAATTCAAAAGACACAAATAGGGTGCTCCATAAATCTATATTCAGATTTTGGCTACTATTTCTGCTTAGGCACCACTATCCTTGCATTTACCAAGGTCTGAAACTATCAAATCTTCCTGGTCTCTTCACTCCACCTCACATCTACCTATTCAATCAGTTGCCAAATTCTGCCCATTCTACCTCTAAAGATTGCCCCATTCTCTCTACCACCCTAGTTCAAACTCTCATCATTTCTTGCCTAAATTTTCACAATAGCTTCCAAATTGGCTTCTTTGACTCCACTGTCTTCCCTCTCTAATCCATCCTCCACATGGCTGCCTGCTAAAGTTATATTCCCAAAATACAAATCCAACTATGTCGCTACCCTGCTTTAGAAACTTCAACGAGTCCCTATCACCTCTAGGATATACTGCAAATTTCTATGCCTAGTATATACCGTCATTCATAGTCTTGAGGCAATCTATCTTTCTAGCTTGGTTTCTTATTTCCTCTTCACACACTTTCCATTCTAGTGAAACTAGCTGGCTTGCTGTGCTCTGCAGCGGGTATACAACATTTCATCTTGAGCCCCTCTACCTTTATGAAGGCTGTCTCCTAATAGTTCTCTACTCTCCCTTATATCCTCTATCTCTTGGAATCCCTAGCCTCCTTCAAGATTTAACTCTGATGCTACATACCGCCTGAATCTCTTCCTAATTCCTTCAGTTTTTCAGTGCTCCAGCTCAAATTATTTTATATTTACTTTGCACATATTTTGTTTTTACTTTATATGTGTACATAATATTCCTATGTACCACTCCTCAGCAGAGTGCAAGCTCACTAAAAGCAGGGACTGCTTCATTTTTTCCCTCAGCACCTATTTAGGCATGTATGTAGTAAGTCATTTGGTCAATAAGCATTTATTAATCATCTACCATACATCAGACAGGCAGCTAGGTGGTGCAGTGGATAGATTACTGGGCCTGGAGTAAGGAAGATCTGAATTCAAATACAGCCTCAGACACTTACTAGCTATGTGACCCTGGGCAAGTTATTTAACCCTGTTTGCCTCAGTTTCCTTATCTGTAAAATGATCTGGAGAAGGAAATGGCAAACCACTCCAGCATCTTTGTCAAGAAAAACCCAAATGAAGTCACAGAGTTGTATATAACTGAAATGATTGAATAACAACATATCAGTAATTGTCCTTTTTCATGCAACATACATGTGTTTTTTCTTTGACATCTTAAGAGTTAAGTTAGTCTGGAGAGAAGCAGATGATAACTGTTGATCACCCCAAAAAGCATTTGTGTATGTGTGTGTATGTAAGTCCTTTTATAAATCATTTATCTTTGCTAATAAGCATGGCAAGAAGATAGAAAAGTCACTTAAGAATGACAGTGGCCCATGCTTGTGAAGTTTAGGCTGGAAAAACTTAAACTTCCGCTGACAAACTAGCCTAAAAATAATCTAGGAGCTATTTGCCACCGGATATTAAGATCCTATAGCCTAAACTCTGATCATGACCTACTTGAGAAGTTTTTCATCTTTAAAATAGTTTGGACATTCAGAAAAATCCAGTACCTATTCAAGATATCAAATTTAGCAAGGGGGTCATCTAATAGGGACTAAAGAATGAGAAGTAACATGGTTCATACTTTGGGCCATTCTTCTCTCAACATCCTGATTCAGTTAAATGGTTCAAAAATGATAAAAATAAAAAAGGGGAAAGACTGGTTGAAAAGTAGATATCAAAGGATTTAAGAGTTTTTTTTTTACTAGACCTGTGATTCTACCCATGTAAGGAGCTCTATAAGAAAGCTCAGTCTCCCAAAGCATATTGGTATCTGCTCTACAATTTAGAGTCTTGAAGAATTGATCAGACCATTATGAGGATATAACTTGCCTGGGTCACCTAGCCAATATGTGTCAGAGGTGGGATCTGAACCCAGGCCTTTATGACTCACATCAGCTCTCTAGTCATTATACCAAGCTATCTTTTGGAGAAGAGAACAATTAGATTAAGAAAATCATAATAAAAATATTCCAAGTAAAAAAATAGGAGAAAATTAATCATCTTAACAAATCAAAGACTAAGGGCAATGGCAGTGGAGAAAATAATAATGATAAAATTATCAATAATAATTTATAAAATTAACTATCTTAGAAAGAAACCCTAATTTGGGGCTGGGGGGCAGGGGAAAAGGTGTTCAGAAGTCCCAGTTTCTATACTGGATTCTTCCATGGATTAGCTCAGCAACCTTAGGGAAGTCACTTGACCTCTCTTCATGTAAAAAATGAGCAGGGTGGGACTAGATCATTTCTGAGGTCCCTACTGGCTCTTAAAATTCTACAATTTCATGGAGAAGAATGAGAAAATATTATATACTTTTTAGGGGCCCTCTAATTCTATCCTGTTCTAGTCAAGTCTTACTAAACTCAGCAAAGCTTGAGTCTCAGCTCCTTCTCCCCCTCCCTCAGGTTCCATAACTTTATGCCGATGCATTTTAGAAAAAAAAGGAGAGGTGGGAAAACCTTTTGAAAATGTAACTACAGGAGAAACTAGATAAAGCAGGCAGAAAATAGGCAGGGGATTTTCATAATGAATAACAGTAACTCAGAGACTTAAGTCTCAAAGATATCTTAAACAGCAGAGGTGACACAGAGGGAAACTGATAACTAGTTAATTGTAAGAGGACTTCTATCACATAAAATGATCACACACACACATCTCAAATGCATCAAGACTTAGAAGTCTGGCAAAATTCCATTCAAATGGAATGTTCCATGAGTTTGTTTTCCTGTAGTGACATCTCATTCGATTACAATTTTAATTTAAGTGTTATTTAGATGGCTCTATGCTAGCAATTTGACAATTTAGTGGGGCAATAAAGGGAATTCATTTTAACCATTAACTACTCCTAAGGGGTTTCCATCCAAGAGTGGCAGTTTATTGAATTTCAAGCTTAGGTTGTGTTAAAATTCTTCAAACAGAGCAAATTACAGGTTGCCCAGGGTTTCTTCTCCCAAGGAAAAAAAAAACTGTCTCAGATAAAGCTGGTGAGAGCTGAGAGATTCAATCAGCTTATTTTTTTTTTAAATTGCCTTCAAAGCAAGTTTTAAATGAGTAATAAAAAGTGATAAAACGAGGGCTTTGTGTAGTACAGAAAGTCAGGAAGACCTGAGTTGGAATCCTGCCTCAGACACATAATAGTTTTGTGACCCTGGGGAAATTAATTAACCTCTCTGAGCCTCAGTCTCCTCATTTGCAAAATGACTTGCTGAACTCTAAAGTCCCTTACAACTCTAAATCTATGACTCTATCATCCTAACATTGAAAGGCAGGTCACTGGTTTAATAGGGATATGGACTGGACCTAGGATTTTATTCTATAGAGAAATCACAGATAAGGAACATGCCTCTACCAAAACAGGTCAACATCCTCTCTGCAATTTATGATCTTAGAGAGTTGACTAGCAGCCTGAGAGTTGAAATAGCTCATATCAGAGGACACAGGTCTTGCTGGTTCGAAGTCTGGCCAAAGTCAGCAGGGTCAACAGGAGGCACACAGAAGGCAAAACTCCTCCAGATTAACATGTAATTGGGAAATGTTTAGCAAAATAAATAAAAATACTATACAATATAGGTAATGTTAATTTGTGCTTTTTTTAAGAGACCCACTTCTGTTTGAGTTTTATACCACTGAGCTATATACCACTAGGATGACTTGATAGTTTCTACACGACAGAGACCAAACTTTTTCATGTTGCCCAGGACTACTCAGATTCAGAAATCAGATTCATTTCTCAATAATCATTAGAGAGAGAATAACACCTAGTGAAAGCAAGGCAATGCCATCTTTCTATCATTTTTTTGATTGAAGGCTATGCTAGAAGAGCACAGGCTCTTGCAGATCCCACCAAAAAGAAATGACTCAATGCTGGGCACACAGGCACACACACACAAAGTATGGAATGCATACCTGTCCCCAAGGACTGGATTAGCTCAATTCAGAGAGAATCACTGATACAGTTGGTTACCAGAGGTGACTTCTTTAGGTTTAACTATTAATTAATGCTACAGAAGACTGTGTGGTATAGTGGAAAGTATAGTGTCTCTGAAGTGAGAAGACCTGAGTTCAAAACCTACTGCTGATTGTTTTCTACCTGAATGACCTTCCCAGGCCTCACATTGCTCATTTTCAAAGTTGAGTTGAAGAGACTGGCCAGTTCTTGCTCTGTGACATGAAATTAGGCACGAAATGGGTTGTGATATGTTTCATTGGAGACAGTTACCATTTGAATCTACTCAAACTTCATAGAAATTAAAAAGTTCGAGTTTTGTTTAATGCTGATAAAGTTTCATCATGTCTTTAAGAAGAAAAACTACAAAGTGGCATGTTTTGAGCACTGTACTTAGAGTGAGAAGGGCAAGTCATATCACCTTCCTAGGCCTTAGTTTTCTCACTGGTAAATGTAAGGCATTGAAATAATTGTCTTCTGATATCCTTTCTAGCTCACGTTTGATGACCTGAGTTTGAATCTTAGCTCTGGTATTTACTAGCTGAGCAGCCCCAGGCAAACAATTTAAATTTTCTATGCCTTAGATTCCTTATATGAAAAAATTGGAACCATGCATTACCTACATCTTTTATCAGCAAGGGATGGGGGAAGAGAAAGAAAGGGAATAAGCATTTCTATAGCACCTACTATGTGCCAGGACCTGTGCTAAGCATTTTACAAATATTATCTTATTTGATCCTCAAAACAACCCAGGAAGGTAGATGCTGTTATTTATCCCCCTTTTACAGTTGAGGAAACTGAGGCAGATAGAGGTTTAACTAGCTATGTGTGTCTGAGGCTGGATGGATTTGAACTCAGATTTCACTAACTATAGGCCCAACTACTTCACCACCTGGCTATCAATCAATCTAATAAGTGTTTATGTACAAGTCACTGTGCTAAGTGCTATGGACACAAAAAGAGGCAAACGATAGTCCCTTCACTCAAGGAGCTCACAATCTAATGGGGAAGACAACAATTGAATACGTATAAACAAACTATATACCAGTTAA
Organism: Petaurus breviceps papuanus; assembly: GCF_028583685.1. Lineage (NCBI taxonomy): Eukaryota > Metazoa > Chordata > Mammalia > Diprotodontia > Petauridae > Petaurus > Petaurus breviceps. The sequence goes on from NW_027187391.1 coordinate 53,922,615, forward strand.
ATAAGAAGTGAATAAAAGAGGAAAGGGGGATAAGACAGGGCAATTGAAGTTAAGTGACTTGCCCAAGGTCACATAACTAGTAAGTGTCAAGTGTCTGAGGTCATATTTGAACTCAGGTCCTCCTGACTCCAGGGCCAGTTCTCTATGCACTGTTCCACCTAGTGCTCCAAGAAGAGAGGATTTTAGTGGAGATTTAAGAGAAGCTAGTCAAGCCAGTAGGAAGAGATAAAGTAGGGAGATCATTCTGGCTATGTGGGACAATGAAAGAAAATACACAGAGCTGAGAGATGGGGTGTCTGATTCATGGAACAATCAGAAGGCCATTGTCACTAGATCTAAGAGTACATGGTAGGGGGAAATGTGTGAGAAGAGTAGAAAGATAGGAAAATGAAACAGAGAATTTTGTATTTGACCTTGGAGGGAATGGGGACTCATTGGAGTTTATTGAGTAGGAGGATAAGAGAGTCAGACTTGAGCTTTAGGAAAATCACTTTGGTGGCTGATGGAGAATGAATTAGAGTGGGGAGAGACTTGAGGCAGGCAGTTCCACCAGCAGGACATTGCAATAGTCTGGGTATGAGGTAATTAGAGCCTGTGCCAGTGTCAGTCAGAAGACAGAAAAGGGTAGATCACAGAAATGCTACAAAAGTGAAAGGATAGATAAATTGGATTGGGGGCAGGTGGTCGTGAAGGATAATGAAGAGTCAAGGCTGACTCCAAGGTTATGAGCCTGTAAGACTGGGAGGATAGTGTTGCCCTCTATAGTAATAGGGAAGATAGGAGGAGGGGGCAGAAGATAATGAGTCCCATTTTGGATGTGTTGAATTTAAGATGTCTACTGGACATCCAATTCAAGATGTCTGAAAGGTAGCTTATATGCAAGATTGGAGGTCAGCAGAGATTGGGGCAAGACAGGAAGATGTGAGAATCATCAGCATAGAGATAATTAAATTCATGGGAGCTGATGAGAAAACCAAGTGACATAGTACAAAGGGAGAAGAGAAGAGAACCCAAGATAGAACCCTGTGGGATACCTATAGTTAGTGGTTATGACCTGAATGAGGACCCAACGAAGGGAAGAGTGGTTTTATAGGTAGGGTGAGGACCAGGAGGCATTTTATGAACTATAAAGTACCATGGAAATGGGACTCATATTTTTTATGGTTACTCTATGTTCTTCACCTTACAGAAAATAGAAAAAAAATACCTTGTCAGGATTAAGCAGAGGGAAAAGAATGGCTTCCCTCACTTCTGCTCATGATTAATATAGAAAGAACACTAGAATGGAGTAAAAAAGACTTGGATTCAGATCCTGCTTCTTTACTAACTGTGTGACCTTGAATAAGTCATTTAACTTCCATGGGCCTTAGTTTCTCTAGTTTTTAAATGAAAAGATTGGAATAGATGGCATATGAGTCCCCTTCTGGCTCTAATTCTATGATCATTTGGCAACAAAATGACTTTTTGATCAAGAAAAAGGCCAATTACATAGTTATAGAAGAGACATGAACATGATTTTTCTCTCAGAATGACTGGATATTAATTTTTGAGTGTCTATTTTGTCTTGGAGTTGTACTAGTTGCTGTGGAAGATATAAAAGACATACTAAACCTTTACAATCTACTGTAGTTTCTACTGCTGTTCATTTCAATAATATTGAAACTCATGTCCATAAAAATAAAATTATTAGCTAACATAATCAGCTACAATATAAAGCATAGTGCTTTTTAATGCCTCATTTGATCTTCACAACAACCCTGTAAGACAGATACTATTATTATCTCCATTTTACAGATGGGAAGACTGAGGCAGACAGGTTAACTGACTTGCCCAGGGTCACACAGCTAGTAAGTAGTTGGGACAGGATTCAAATTCACCTCTTTCTAAGTACTATACTCATTTTGGCACGTAACTGGACTGGTATATGTAGGCAAGAGATGTAAAAATAAGTAGGGAGGCACTGACCTTTACTTTGGAGAGAGTTGTAATCTAGCACTGAATCACATAAATACACACAAATAACCATAATATAAATGTAAAAGGGGTAATCAGAAAAACCTTTCTGATGTGCTGATACAGATCAAAGTGTCCCAGTCCTGAAAATCAGGGTGTCTCTCATGATTTACCTCTTATACCTAAAGTAGAATGCAATATGTGCTGGAGAGAAACCAGTGCTAGACAGGGAGGCAGGAGGGAGGCAGAGGGAAGCTGTCCTGCCAGTGTCTGAGATGGCTGCCAACTTGAGGGGAAAGAGGCTCTCTTCAAACAGGAAGATTCTGTTGCCCAAAACCACCCCAGCTTGAAGGAGAGAATGGGGCTCATACAAACCTATTTTTGATCATGTATAAATGTGGCTGAATATTTAGTTTAAAAATCTATCCACATTTAAAAAAAAATTAAAATGTCTTTTTTTTTTTAATCACAAACTTCAGGTTTGGGGGAGAAGTGCAGTGGAGAGGCATAGACAGGAAGGAAGGGATAAGAAAGCTCAAGGAAACCTTAGGACTCAAGCAAAGAGGGAGTAGTTGGAGGAGAAATAGTCTGAATTATTTTCTTGTATTTCCACTAATGCTGACTTGCCTCTCCTTAACTCAATGTGAGACTGCTCCATTGAGCCTCCTTGGAGGTATACTGCTTCTCTTTCAAAGCATTTACTAGAGAAAGGAATGGACCTATGTTTCTTTTGTGCAGAGGACTCCAGGGTAAGGAAATTCCCTTTACTAGTGCAGGCTGATACCTTTGCAACTTAAAATCTCAGCTAAGTCTCTGAGAATTGAAGTTACTCACTTGCCTAAGGTCACAAACCAGGAAGTGTTTGAGGACAGGAGCTGAACCCAGATTCTGAGACCAGCTTCTTCTCTTCCAACATACAGTTTTTTAAAAATACATGCATACACACATACATACATATGTAGGGAAGGGAAATATACACACATATACATATATAACATTATATATGATATGTGTGATATAATATATGAACATACAATATAACAACATATATAATATGAATATATATATTTATGTGTTTTTATTTAGATTTGAATTGTCACTGAGGGTCAAGAAGGCCAGTTCATTTTATTTTTTAAAAAATCCATCTAATTATCTAACTCATAGTCCAAGTAAAAGAGAATAACTAATAAAAATACAAATGTTTTCCAAACCTCAACTTTAAAAAAAATTTCTAAGGTCAATTACACTTTGTTACTATATCACAAAAATATTTGAAATAGGTTCCTCCATTCTAGCCATGAAGACCATTATTGACTGGTCCAATCAAGAAGCATTAATGAGACTAATTAGAACTAACTCAAGCACCAGGCTGAATCTATAGTTTTAGAATTCCCCTTTCCGTTGCACTGTAGGAGTGACTTGAACTTTTGGGGGATATGCAAGTGGGGCACAAACTCTGGCACATAGTGTCAAAATGGAAACATTTCTAATGTTCAGGACACCTTATATTACCCTCCTGGCCCTGTTCCTGGCTTCTGAACTTTCGAGTCATAATATTTCATCCTCAGTACTTAACGGCCTTTTTGTTCTGGAATATTCAACCAGTCCTATGACCTTCTCAGCATGAAGCAGTCCTCTATAAGGCTTCTCCTATTAGGGAGTTCCTCCTGGAACCTCCATTTTGTGCAGAGGCACAGGGTAGTCTTCATTCCTCTCCTGGCCCTGTTCCTAGCTCTCAGATTTTAAAACCATATCATAGTGCCAGGTATGTCCATCCTTCTGTTTTCAGTTCCTTTTTTATGTTTTCTTTCCTCATCTCCTCGAGGACAGAGACTTTCTTTTTGCTTGTACCTATATTTCAGCACAGCACCTTGCACTATACTCACAGTCTAATGGCATACAATTCACACATAATAAGTGTCCATGTTTTTCCTTCCTTTACACAAACACAGAAACATGGCGTATGTCTCTCTTCAGATACCAAGGTCAGGTAAGCATGCAGAAAATGCTTGCTAAAAGACTGACCCTCAGGTAATGAGGGTTTTTCAGATACAACTCATTACTAAGCCATTGAGGGACTGTAGTCTTTGTTGCCTGAGGAATTTCCTACATTGATAAAATCATGAAACTTTTCAAGTGTGAAGAAAGTTCATTTACATACATCACTCCATAGATTGCACTTAGCCCTTTGCATTTGCTGAACAAAAAACTACTCAAATAATAATAACTAACATTTATATATCACTTACTACATGTCAGGTATCATGCTAAGTGCTTTATAATTATTATCTCATTTGATTCTTACAATCATGGGAGGTAAGTGCTATTATTATTCCCATTTTGCAGATGAGGAAACTGAGGCAAGCAGAAGTCAAGTGACTTACCCAGAGTCACACAACTAGTAAGTATCTGAGGCAGTACCTGAATTCAAGTCTTCCCAACTCCAGATCCACCTTTCTATCTACTGCACCACCTAGTTGTCATAGCAGAGATGAGGTACCAATATGGTACATAGGTTTGATATTTCAGTGTTACTTTGAATGCTATTTAATTTTAACTTCTCAGCTTCCTTCAAATCTCAGATCAAGTCTTACCTTTTACAAAGAGGCTTTCCAAGTTCTCCTTAATCTTAGTGCCTTCCCCCTGAGATATTTCCAGTTTATCTTGTCTGTATCTCATTTGTGCATAATTGTTTGCATGTTGTATCCTTCATTATACTGCAAGCACTTTGAGAACAGGATGGTTTTTTATTGTTGTTTTTGTTGTTTACTTTCTTTGTATCCCTTGCACTCAGCACTTCACCTGAGACATAGCAGGTACTTAATAAATGCTTGTTGTTTTGATTTGATTTGACTTTTAAATTTTAGTATATCAGTGGCACAGTGGATAGAGTGTTGGCCAGCTTAGAGTCAGGAGGACCTGGGTTCAAATCCAGCCTCAGACACTTACTAGTTGTGTGACTCTGGGCAAGTCTCTTAACTTTTGTTTGCCTCAGTTTCCTTAGCTATAAAATGGAGATAATAATGAGATAAAATTTGTAAAGCACTAAACACAACATAGGTACTATATAAATGCTAGTTATTATTAACATTATTAGAATAATATCTCACTTGTCTGGAAGTAATAATTGTTACTATCTATAACACAATTTAGAAACAAGAGGGAAGCAAAAAAAAAAAAAAGCTTCTGTGTTCCTGAAAGCTTATTTACTTTACTCATGGCATAGAACCTCTGGATTTGAGGACCCTTATGCTATATACTTCTAGGAGCATGGGTTATTGGCTATTCACTAATCTGCTTCTGAAACCACCAGAGAATAAAAGCAGCATAATAAAAAGGCTGAAAAAAAAAGAAAAATAAATAAAAAGTCTAAAGAAATACTGCTTGAGGTGAACACTCTTACTATAACAAGAAATGACATCTGACAGTCTGAAAGCAATATAGAAGACTGAAATAAAAAGTTGACTTAAGAACTCAAAAAAGCATGGCAGTCTAGGGCTATTTTGTATAGGGGAAAACATCCATTTGTCATATGGTTGTGTAATGTCTGATGCTCACAGTGACAAAACCAAGATATCCAGAGGAGGCTAAAGCATATTCAGTATATACTAATCCAGTTTTAAAAAGACCAGAGAGTCCTTAATATGTTTTAGGAAAATCTTCATCAAACATAATTTAATTTTTTCCTAAAAGTTTGACCCTTGGAAGGATAACCTTCAATTACTCTACAAAGTTCACCAGTTAATAATACTTTTCAAGAAATATTAGAGTATAGATTCAGAGGTAGAGGGGACCTTAAAAAGGTCATCTAATCAACTTCCTTATTTTACAGTTGAGGAACTATGATTTGCCTAAGGTCACATAGAAAGTGGCAGAACTGGGATTTGAACCCAGGTTCTTTCACTCCAGATCCAACACTTTCCACTACAACATGATGATGAATGAGCTTTTAATGTCATTATTTTAATAAGTATTAAAAATGATTAATAAGGGGATAAATCTAAGGCAAAAAAGGAAAATGAGCCAGGAACTCTAATGCCAGGAGGCAAATTTGACCTCATAGTTAGCACTGAAAGTAGAAAGAATGAAATCCAAGACTAGAATATGGCTCTTTAGTCAACTCTCCTTTTGCTCTTTTATTATAATTCTTTCTCTTTGCTGCCTCATAATTTCATTTTAAAGAGCTTCTTCTAGCTCTTAGGTTGTCTTTCCTGCAGAGCAAGTTATTTCAGATCGTGGGGGTAGCTACTTTAATCAGTAGATAGAGTGCTGGGCCCCAAGTCAAAAGGATCCAAATTCAGATCTAGCCTCAGATACTTACTAGCTGTGTGACCTTTGGCAAGTCATTTAACCTCTGTCTGTATCAGTTTTCTCACCTGTAAAATGGGGATAACAACAACAACAAAAAAGCACTTACATCCCAGGGTTGTTTTAAGGATCAAATAAAATCACATTTGTTAAAGTGTTTAGCATAGTGCCTGGCTCATGTAGTTGCCTCATAAATGCTTCCTTCATGAAATCTGATGATTATTTCTCTAAAAAATTTTTTCTGTTATCTAGAGCACATCCTATTATGCCCATCTATCACTCCTTCTTAGCACAAATTCTAGTGTAAATCAGTAATTTCCTCCAAGGTTCCCATCATTTCTACCATAGCAACCAGATCATCTTTGTTGGGACAACTAGGTGACACAGTGGATAGAGTACTGGGCTTGGAGTCAAAAAGACCTGATTTCAAACCTGACCTCACATTTACTAGCTATGTGCCCTTGGGCAAGTCACTTAATATCTATTTGCCTCAGTTTCCTCAACTGTAAAATATGGATAAGAGCATCTATTTCACAAGACAGTTTCGAGGACCAAATGAGATAATCTTTGTAAGGCATTTAGCATATAAGTAGGCACTATGTATGTAGATGTTTAATAATGTTGCTGTTATTATTATTATCAGGATTGGAACCAGAATAACAGTTTCTTTTCTGGTTTATCTTTTGCAGTAATCCCAGTGAGATGTAATGAGGGCTGAACTAAGGTAGTAGTTATGGAGAGTCAGAGAAGGACTTGAACTAAGAAATATTTTTGGAATATACTCATATAAGAAAATCCAGGAATCTGAGTGAAAAAGCATGGTAAATAGCATTTAGGATGATAAAACACAGGCAATGTTTTCATTGGAATATACGACAGAGTGCTTGAATAAAAATGGGAAATCGATGAAGAGTTCAGAAAATGGAACTGTAAAATGGGGAGGTTGAATTGGATGGTCTCTAAGGCCCTCTCTAGCTCTGAATCTAGTTTCTATCTCTGTCTTTAAAAGGATTGAATTATCATTAGGGCAAATCAAGAAACGGTAAGCTCCTGCAGATGTCCAGATCATTGAAGTCCCTCTCCCCCATCATGTATCTTAAGAGCTGGACTTGTGATCCATTTCCTGAATTCATCATCAATTCCTCCTTTTTATCCAAGTGCTTTGTCATATATTCCAATGACAATATTACCTCTGCTTTATTGATATTCGTTTAAATGCTATTTACCAAGCTTTTTCATTCAGATTTCTAGATTTCCTCACATGAGTATATTTAAAAAATATTTCTTAGTTTCGGTTTTTCTCTGCTTCTCTATAACTCTCGTATTACCTATTACCTAGGCCTTATTACATCTCACCTAAATTATTGAAACAGTGTCCTAATTGGTCTCCTTGCCATAAGTTTCTCCCCATTCAAATACATCCTACATATTGATGCCAAAGGAATTTTCCTTAAATATACATCTGACTTTGTGGCTCCCTTCCTCAACCAAGTCCAATGGCATCCTATTGCCTCTAGGAGAAAATATAAACTGCTGTGTTTAGCTTTCAAAACCCTTGATAACATGGCCCCAACCTTTCTTCCCATTACCCCTCTACCCACTCTATAACTCAGCCAAACTAGCCTTCTCTCTGTTCCTCACACTGACACTGACCATTCTTCATTCTCAGAATGCACTCCCTCCTCACCACCTTGTAAATACCCATCTCTTCCTTCAAGACACAGCTAAAGTATAATTTTTGACATGAAGTTTTGCTTGATCGCCACATGCTGAATCCTCCCACCAGTTTCTCTGTCTTTATTTTATTTACATTTATTTCATATGTATTTATATGTGCTTAAACACATGCTTATTGTGTTGCCCATGAGAATATAAGATCCTAGTGACTAAAACTTTTTATTTGTACTTCCAACTCCTAGCACATGCCTGACACATAGTAGGTGCTTAATAAATACTGGTTAATCCATTAAATATACCAAAATGGCTCTGTCCTCCCAACCCCACCTGGCTCTCAACCTTTTCCTTTTGAATTAGGCATATACTTCCAGAGCTATGTTACAGGTATTAGTCTTGTGACATCAGGTCTCAATACCTATGGGTTCGAATTTGCCTCCTTTAACTAGGATCTCTAATTCACCTTCTTTGTTATTTTTACTTTTGCACATTTGTATACGGACATCTGAAACCATGGGTTTTATTGATAGTTCCTTTCTTTGATTTTTTTCCTGTGAATTTTTTTGTTTCTCTACTGCTATTCTTCTGCATACATTTTAGTTACTCTCCATGGTATCTGGCTTGCTAGATATGCATAGGCAGTTTCTTCTGTTTTCCTTTTCAATTTAGAATCCTTTTGATTAGATGTTTAAAACTCCAAGCAAATTAATTCTTACCAGCCCTTCTTAGGTATATAGGAGCTCATCATTCCAATTTCCCCAGCTTAACTATGCTCTAGAAATCCAAAACCCATTTGCAGACAATTCTGTATTTCTCAGTCAGTCTAAAAGTAATCATTACTCTCTGACTATATGCCAGACATCATTCTAAGTGCTAAGGATACAAATAAGGGCAAAAATACAGTCTCTGCCCTCAAGGAGCTCTCATTCTAATGGGGGAGACAATATACAAATGAGTATATATATCCAAGATGTATACAATGTAATGGAAGATAATCTTAGGAAGATGCTAACAGTGAGAGTGACTAGAAAAGTCCTTTAGCAGAAAATAAGATTTGCACACAGTCTTCAAAGAGGTGGAGAAAGCCAGGAGGCTGATAGGAGGACGGAGTGCATTCTAGGCATGAAGATCAGACTATGAAAAAGCATAGAATTAGGAGATGGTGTGTCGACATGTGAGCAAAGTTGGTTGTTGTCCTTCATTCTCGAAGAGGACCAAAATGACACCACTACACTAAAGTCTTTTCAACGTGTCCAACTGTGGCTGATAGACCAATATGAGTTCAGAATTCTCGACCACAGGTCAGGCAAAAATAGTTCATGTGAACATCTAGGGTGGATACTCTAAATTTGTGCATCCTGCATTTCCTTTGAGCTGTTTCAATTCTGCTTTGCTCATAGAGCACAGCACCTTCTCTAACGTGGGCACACCATGCTGAGCGGTCTTGTGCCAGTGTTTCACACAATCAATTCTAAAGTTCTTGATAGTGTCCTTGTATTGCTTCTGACCACCATGTGAACACTTGCCTTGTGTGAGTTCTCCATAAAACAGTCTTTTTGGCAAGGGTACATTTTGAATTCAAACAACGAGGCCAGCCCATCAGAGTTGAGCCCCCTGAAGCAGAATTTGAATGCTTGGCAGTGTGAGGAACAGCAAGAAGACTAGTGTCTCTGCACTGCAGTTTGTGGAGAGTAAAGTGTGAAGACTGGAGACTTAGAAAGAGACCACATTGTGAAGGGCTTTGAATGCTAAAAATAGAACTTTATATTTGACCTTGGAAGTAAAATCAAACTACCAAAGTTTACTGAGTAGGTGTTGACATGGTCAAACCTGCACTTTGGCAGCTGAGTAGAGTGGCATTGGGAGAGATATGAGGTTGGAAGACCAACAAGAAGACCGTTATAATAGTTCAAGGCCCATCCAATGAGGGCCTATATCAGGGTGGTTGCTGTATGAGTGGAGACAAATGGAGATATAAGAGAGATGTGAAGGTAGAAAGGAGATGTGACAATAAATTGGATATGTAGGGGGGAGTATGAGTGAGGAGTTCACCAAGGTTGCTAGCTTGAATGACTAGAATAAATGATGGTACCTGTGAGAGTAACAGGGAAGCTGGGAAAAGGGAAACATTTGTAAGGGAGACAATCCATTCTATTATGGATATTTGCCTCATTGTGGTGCCTTGCACAGTAGCTGGCACATAGTGGGCATTTAATAAAAATTTATTGGTTGATTGATAGAGGTGACTCTGGGTTTCTTTGCCGTACCATGGTAACACAAATTTCCCAAGCTGATAGTGCTTTTAGAGGTCATGCTGGGCAACAGAAAATGTGTTTGTTTTCCAAGGACCAACCTAGCTAAGTTCAGAGAAGTTTATCACCATAGAGTTAGTCACTGGGTGATCTATGTTGTGATCACAGTAATTTCAAAAGACTGTCTCATAAGGCATTATCAGTGAACAGAAAGAAAACCCAGGCCAATGAGATTTCTCATGTCTGCAGTATTGCAGAAATAAGTCTACAAATCAGGTGTTTGTTATTTGGGGTTATGCCTATCAGTTAAAGCAGAGGTTCTTAACTTGGGTTTCAAGAACTTGATTTTTAAACTTTTTAATAACTGTATTTCAATATAATTGGTTTTCTTTTTATTTTATTTTATGTATTTAAACATATTATTCTGAAAAGAGGTCCAGAGGCTTCATCACAATGTCAAAAGGGGCCATAACACACAGACACACACACACACACACACACACACACACACACACACACACAAAGTTAAGACAGAAAGAAGCCTGGAAAGCCATTTAAAAAGTTAAGAAGCAGTTACCTACAAAGATTTGGGCACTTTAAGCAAGAAAATTAACCAACTCCTGGAGCAATTAATAGATAGTTGTACACTGTATTTTAAGAAAAGTCTTGGCTATTTTCTAGTTCTCTGTGTCTTTTAAAGAAAGCAATTTTTTTGGACTAGGAGTGGGAGGAGGAATTTTGCCACAAAGGAATGGTATTCAATTTTTTAAAACCACTCCCACTATTTACCAAGGACATTGGGTCACAAATGATAGAAAACATACATGTGACATTTTATTTACAAATATAAGATGGTTATTTTAAAGCACATCCCAGTCACAAAAGCAACTTTTTTTCCTTTTTGATTGCTATTTAAAAATCTGATCAAATTAACTTTTGGAACACAATACCTTCCTGGAAGAAGTGCCAAAAACATGTAGGATTGCATATTTGAAAGCAAGGCGATAATTGAATCCCTGTGGACTGAACAATATCACTTAGCAGCTCACACAATGTGAAAGACTAAAAGCTTTTAATTAGGCTTTTACTCAATAGGGGTGGAAAATATAATTTTAAAGACTCAGGGCTAAAGTAGAATTGTTAGTTTTCACTCTGAACACAATGAAGTAACAATTTGACTAAATGGGTTGAGCTGCTTATTCATTAGCCCCTAATAGAAATGTGAATGCAAACTGACTCCAGGTTATTGTCTTTAGAGCCAGCTTTTTAATTAGTGATTGGTAAAATGTTTATCTAGTTTGCCACTGCATTGTGGAACAGTTTACACAACAGGACTGTCGTAAACCTTCATGCAATAGTAATTGGATTTTTTAAGGGAACATGGTTTCATGTATATAAAAATACCAATTATAGTTATAAAGTTAGCTAATTTATATCAACCTTAAAAGTTGGTAAGGCAAACTGTGCCTCATGGCTCAGTGAAAGGGGGAAATAATCAGATCAGTAAACTGTAATACTCATTTGAATGGCACATTGGTGGAATTAGCTGGCTATATCCCTAAAGGCCCAGATTCTAGTTTTGGTTCTTCAGCTGACTTTCTATATAATTTTAGGCCAATTATTTCCCCTCTTTGGGGAGGTACCACTTCCTTCTCTGTAAAAAGAGAGGATTAAACTAGATAATGCTGAAGATCTGTCCAATTCAAATCATCCATTGGTCAGTCTATAAAACCTTGAATGTGTTGGTCCTTTGTACTTGATGATGCTATCTGTCTTTCAAATAGCACATTCACAATTAAGGTTTGTTGGAACAATGAAAGAGAAAATTAATGATGTGTTGATGGACACTGGTCCTTTGGGTTTGTGACTATGTTGTTGTTGTTATTCAGTCCTTTCAGTTGTATCCAACTCTTCGTGACCCCATTGGGGTTTTCTTGGCAAAGAGTAGCATGCGTTGCCATTTTCTTCTCCAGATGAGGAAATTGAAGCAAACAAGGTTATATGACTTGCCCAGAGTCACACAGCTAAGAAGTATCTGAGGCTACATTTAGGCTCAGGAAGATGAGTCTTCCTGACTCCAGGCGTGGTGCTCTATCACTGTGTCATCTAGCTGCCCTATATTTCTTTCCAAAGCCAATCATAATATCATGTAGACTCAGAGCTATAAGGGACCTTAGAGGTCATCTATCTCACCTCATCATTTTAAAGATAATAAAACTAAGGCAGGGAGTTCAAGTGACTCACTCATAGTCAATACAGAGGGCAGAATCAGGATTTGAACTCACATCCTCTAACTGAAAATCCAGTGTTCTTTCCAATGTATCAGAATGCTTTCCTGTTTCCAAAGCCTGTGACTATTTTGCCATGCTACTTCTTAGCTTCACCTTCTTCTCAGTGATGAGGAACAAAACAATACCCTGCATCTAGTCACTTGGACCGGTTTTAAATTCTGGACATTCTCACCAGCATCTCACAGCAGCAACATAACATTTTTTTTTAACAGTTTATAATTTCATTTGAATAGGATGAGACTACTTCCTCTACCAATTCAGATGAGCAACTATTCTACAGCTTAGAGACTTGAAGAGTCATCTGTAGCAGAGTGTTTAAATGACTTGCTATGAGTCATTTGTCTAGCATGTATCCAAAAAAGGATACAATCTATTAATATGCTAAATCGGGAATATAATATTTGTGATTATAGTATAAGTAAATATAAATATAAAATCAAATCATCACTGTATTTCTTCTTGCAAAATGATAGAAACAAGTTCTTGCTTTCATTTTAAATTCTCATAAATTTACACTATCAGGTCTATCATTTTGGAAATATGCCCATTTCTCAACTATTGATTCCTTCCAGAGGTTTAATGACTATAGGCCAGGGGTGGGGAACCTGCAGCCTTTTCTAGATGCTCAAATGTGGCCCTTTGACTCAATCCAAACTTCACGGAACAAATACCCTTAATAAAAGGATTTGTTCTGTAAAACTTGGATTCAGTCAAAAGGCCATACCCAAGGACCTAAAAGGCTACACATGTGACCTCAAGGCCCCAGGTTGCCCAACCCTGGTACAGGTGAATGAAAAGGTTTGACCATAAGGAACTGTAGGAGTGGAATAGCTTAGTGGTTCTGGATTTTTTTTTAAAAAGGCACCATTCCATCCCTAGAACCTGTTAACTTCAAGGCTATTCTAGGACAAGTCTAACTGAAACCAATCCAGTAATTCAGGACTGGAATGCAATGAGATGCTCATAAGCCATAAAGTATTTAGAATGAAAAATTTACCTGACCATAAAAAGGTTCAAAGAGGATGCAATACTGATTCCGGTGGACATGTTTCTCTTCTATTATGTATATGTTACAGGGAAGTATGTTGACTCGCACCAGCATAAGAATTTCTTCAAGTCTTGACTTCTTATAGTCAAGTTTCCTTACTTGAAAGGGCTCATGGGTATGAGAGAAAAGGTGGCAAAGTTGTGATTGGTTAATGAAGTTACAATTGCACTCTAATAGATTTTGCCATATTGGAAAGGTTTAGGGGATGGTCCTGGAAACTTCTGAAGATCTGCCCAGCTAAGAAGAAAGAGTTCCAGGAGCTCGGCTGTTTAGTTATTAATTTTGTGGTCACAGTCACCTATTAAACAAATAAAATGTCCTTGGTCTTATATAACCTCCTTCACCTTCTACCAATGATGGTAGCAGATGGGAGAAAAAAAAGGGACAAAAATGGTCAGGAATCACACAAAAAAATTAGATATCTATAGAAAGAATATACTTCTGATGTGGATGCAAAGCTGCTTTAAGGGTTACTATTAAGGATTGCTTTTTCAGTACCTTGTGAGGCCCCTCCTGAGCCTGAGGGCATCCTAAGGTCTCTTCCCCTTATCTTGGAATACCATTAAACTTCTCCCTTATCCTGGACGACAAAATTCCTTGTCTCCCTCATCCCAGCTCATAAATATTCCTGTCTCTCTTATCCTGTCCTTATAAAAACAAGCCCCTGTCCCTCTGTAAACTGCAAAGTCTGGGGCTAGCCCACTGCTTTTGTGTCAATAAAGCTCCCCTTGGTTAGGAGAAAATCTCCTAAGTGAATTCTTTCATATCTGAACTTGCTCTCCCAACTCTGACCTCAACACTTCCATACTTCTGTTTAATAGCAATTTCCTTTTGTCTTCTAGTTTCATTTATAGTAAGAATTTCAATACTGATATGATTCAGTTCCTCCACCAATATGACTGCTCACAGATCATAGAATATTTAAAAATATAGAATAGAAAACACAGTCTCTGAATAAAGTTGTAGATATTCCCAAAGGCAATGGAGACATCCGTTGTGGTTATGAGCAAGAGCCGCCATATTGCCAAAGATAGATTGCATGGGAGACATTACCTGAAAAATATTATTGGGAGATGTGGGTGTGGAAAAGGAAGTAAGATGAACTCATAATAAGAGAGAGAGAGATGGAGGAGACATGAACAGTCATACCACACTCCTTTCACTGGAAAGGTGGGGGACTGTGAATGTGTAATGTATATAATATTAGATCTGCTTACTTTGTCAACTGGTTTTGCTTAAATGTTTTTTTCTTTATAATACAAAAAAAGAGAAGGTTTATGAATGGGAGTTGAAGTGGTTTGTTCAGAAGTAATTGTGACATAAAAATAAGCAGCAAGAAGAAAAAAATTAAAAGATTTTTTCTCATTTTCACTTGATTAAGATAAATGGCAGGGAGGAAGAAGTGGAAAGGAAAAAGAGTTAAATGATAAGTAATCCATGTAATATCAAAGGATCTAGAGAAGGAACCTCAGACATTAAGTGAATTTTCTGTGGATGATTTACAACAAGAGTCAGCAAACTTTTTCTACAAAAGGCCAGATAGTAAATATTTTAGGTTTTATGGGCAAAGAGGAAAATCAAAGATGTTATAAAATAATAATAATTGAGTACAATTTTTTGTAATGCAGGTCTATTAATCAGAAAAATTGAATTCTTTTTAGAAGAGAGGATAATGTTTCATTCAATTTAGGTTCAAAGTTAGTATTCCTTATCATCAAAATTGATTACAAATATTCATCTATTTATTCTGATCTATAATGAGATTTTATGTATTTCATCTTTGAAAATGTCTTTTCACCCACATAGGAACAGCCAAATACTGATATCAATTTATGAACATACAATTTTCCTTTAGTCCAAAAAGCTAATAGTCAAACAAGTTTTTTTTTCCTCTGGACATCTTTCTTTGGCTGCTGCAAACATGATTTAATTAACTTACCATTGGTAAATGACCTTCCCTGCTTAGTTAACAAATAAGCCAATTCGAAACTTACTTTGATTTCAGCCTCTTTTTCACTTTTTATTTTTCTAAAGAAATTCTGCTGTTACAAGACATTCCATTTTTTCTGACTATTGCTTTCCTGTGATTTAGGAAAATTTTGATGAATGTTTAATGTGGTAATGTTGATGTTTTGGCACACCCATAGAGTCACTGCATAATACAGTGCTTTGTGAGGTAATTCAATAACAAAATAATTCATACTACACTGTGTCTGAAAAGTGTAACATTTGAAGTCCACTTTTCTCTTTTTTTCTTGTTTCAACCTAATGAGTACACACTGGTAATTAAAAAAAAACAACATGGCACAGTGCTACTGATGACACTTGAAATGGTGCTAAGTCAGAATTATGTTGCTGCAATTTGTAGTGCACCAAGGAGCAATGTAAAATTCTAAGAGTAGCACAGACACTCTCTGTCACAATTACCCAGCTCAGCAATTGTAGTATGAAAGTGGCCATAAGCAACATGTAAATGAACGAGCATGGCTGTGTTCCAATAAAACTTTATTTATGGACACTGAAATTTGAATTGCATATAGTTTTCATGTGTCACAAAATATTATTATTTTTGGTTTTTTTAACCATTTAAAATATATTTTAAAAACCATTCTTAACTCATGGATAGATTGTACAAAAATAGGCAGTGGGCCAGATCTGGAAGTGGACCAGAGTTTGCCAGTCCCTGATTTACAGGAAACAGAAGATAAGATTTGGACAGGGAAAAGTGGGATAGATGAGTTGTGACCTTCATCCTTATAGGGAATGTTTACATTGATAAAGTAACCCAACAAAGTCACAGAGAAGTTTATACAATAGTGCTGGACAGCATGACCTGCTATAGAGTACTGCCCTCAGAAGCTGTTGGTCATCTGACCAAAGTTCATTTGTGATTTGAGTTTCATGTTCCTTCTTTGAAGGTAGGAGCTTTGGTCTCTGGTTTGGAGCAATGTTTTCTTGTCACTTGTATCCTTAAAAGAACAGGATAGATTCATTTGTGTAAACACACTTACATATTTATTTGTGCTGCTGAGTGCCTGTGGTTCTTTTTTTCTTTTTGAAGGGGGGAAGGCAGGGCAATTAGGGTTAAGTGACTTGCCCAATGTCACATGGCTAGTAAGTGTTAAGTGTTTGAGGTTGGATTTGAACTCAGGTCCTCCTGACTCCAGGGCCGGTGCTCTATTCACTGCGTCACCAAGCCACCCCACTGAGTTTTTTTTATGTTAGCAAAGTTAATCATCTATGATGAGTTCTGGGAGCCAGACTCTTGTCTGAAACAATAATTAGAGACCCACCTTGATTCAAGAATAGAAGAAAGAGAAGAGTCAGCCAACAATGATAAAGAGAGAAAAACATAGAGAAGAGTTGGCGATGTGCAGAGGTTTGGGGAATCCCTGCATTTAAAAGGTAGGGAAAAAAGAGAAAGACTAGTTATTGAAAAACAAAGAATAGAATAACACAGTGGAAAGACCTGGGTTCTACTCTCCTTTCTAGGGGAATCTGAACAGAATTTAAGAGCCAAATTTCTTTATTTAAGTCAATTTACAGATATCTAGGATCATCTGCAAAATTTCTTTAAAAGTTAATTTATGCAATTTACTAGTTTCCTCAGAAAAATCTGAAATGTAGCTGTCATAATAACTTCCCTAGTTCTTGGTTGTACAGATGGTCATTAGAATTTTCAAAAGGAAAAAAATAAATGCACTATTCAGATACATAAAACAACAAAGAGAAACTATCTCAAACTGAACATTAATACGAATATCATGACAAGAATTTTCTGAATTTTGAGATGGTGTGATGATGGGCTTTCTGAACTATATGGTCCAGTTAAAAATAGAATACTGAATATGACTGTGCCTATATTATGGATGGGGAAGTGTGGAATTCTTACCCCAACCTTCTTCCTTAAATTCATCATTCATTGATATAATAAAAGCACAAATTCATTAAATATTTAAATTGTTGAGCTTTTCTTTTCCATTTCTATTTGTTATTGTTGGTAAGTTACATGTATAGAATACTCTAAGTTTCATAAAGGATTTGTAAGACTTCTATGAGGCAGGTAGCACATATATTATTAGCCCTATTTTACAGACTAAAAAATGAAACCCTGATAGGCTAAATGACTTACCCATGGTTAAGAGACACTACTAAGTGTCTGAGCCAGGATTTGAACTTAGGTCTCCTGACACTATCATACATTTTTGTATGTAGGAGCAGTCCCTTCACCCTATATATCTTTCAATCAGCACATATTTATTGAATGTTCCTCTCTTATGCCAGTCTTCTGCCATAGTAATATTTTCCTATGGAAAGAATGGCCAAAATTAAAAGATGGCATCTGTAATCAAACTTCCAGGTCATTGAAGAAATGGAGACATTCTGGTTATCTTTAAGGTTATCTTTAGGTAGGGTATGGAGCCAGAAACAAATCACACCATGTTCTCCTGACTTGCTGTAGTCAGGAGGATCTGAGTTCAAATGTGACCTCAGACACTTAACACTTAACTAGCCATGTGACCTTGGTGCAAGGCACTTAACCCCAATTGACCTGCCATCCCCCCTCCAAAAAGCAAAAAAAAAAAATACACATCCAACTCCCTACCCAACTTCATTCAAAGTACATTTATACAGGTGGAATCAGATTAAAATCTCTATCAAAGGCAACCTTGAAGAGAAAAAGAAGTCACAAATCTGAAACCTAAGAGATGGGGACAGATGAAGATCTTGGTTTGCTCTATTAACATGGTCATAATGGTAGGGGATAGGACAGGGGTGGGGAACTTGCAACCTCGAGGTCACATATGGCCCTCTAGGTCCTCAAGTGCAGTCAGACAACTGACTGCAAACTTTACAGAAAAATAGGCTGCAGGTTCCCCACCTCTGGGATAGTGGATGGGGGTGGAGGTTGGGAGAATAGGCTATAGATCAATTGTAAATATAAGCACCACAGGTATATTTTACTACCAACAGATAGAAGAACTTCCTTCTTTCTCACCAAATGTCTCTCCCCTCTTCCTCTGGTAGTCTGTTTGCCAGTCACTAGCAACTGGTATATGGGATGTTCAAGGAAGAGTAGCACCTCTGGTGTGAGGGCCTGTGAAGCCCTTTCCAGGGCTCCTCATCTACCTTTGGTGTCCACCTGGCACTCACTCCTATCTGTGGCTCCAAGAAGCTATAGGATGTACTGTGGCCACACTCCAGTAAAACTGTCTGGGCAAGTGGGCTAAATCAGGTTTAAGGTAACCAATAGTCCTCAGATATGTCAATGAGTTAAGGGATGTCTACCCCAAGCATGTGAAGACTTCCCCCAGTGGAATGGGTGGACAAAAACAATTTGTTCCAATGGCCATGAAAATGGTTAAAGTAGGAACTGTGGATATTGGTCAGACATCAAAGATGCCAAGGTCATCCACCATATCCCAGGCCATCATCAGTCATCTTGACTTTAGTCTTGCTACTGGACTTTGATAATTCTGAGAGAGTGAGGCTGATGACTTTGTGCAGCTCTGCCTACACTTAAATCCAATTCACACACATGAGTCAAGACATCACCCTGTGATATCATTGATCCTCTTCAAAAACTAAGGATGAACAACAACAGAAATGGAGGCCTTCGTTAAACAAGAAGTCAAAGTTTCAATTTATTATGCCAAGCTATCCATTATAATCAGAAATTAGTTTTGGTTTCATCAGTCAAATGTAAGTTTCCTGAAGCCAAGGACTATTTTATGTGGGACTTTGTTTCCCGACTACCTTGTTTAATAATGTCAAATAGATATTTGTGAAAGTGAAATGAAACAAATAAAAATGAATGAAGCCACATTCAATCATAGTGGCCAGGGTTGGACGTAGTAAAACTTTGGTTCATCAGGAGGGACACAGATATTAAAAACCATTCCCATGCTTTCAGTAAATTGCTCTATGACAGTTACCTATACATACAGCTGCAAAGCCTATAGGTCTCCTTAAAAACATTAATCTCCACTTGTGACACTGCTATTGCCACCATATTCAAAGGAAGAATGGGGCTGCAAAGGACGTGTGCAATGCTTACATATGGTTTAAATCCTACCTCATACACTTGCTAACTGTGTGACCCTGGCAAGTCACTTAATTCCCCTTGACCTCAGTCTCCTAATAAGATGGAGATAATAAAAAAAAAAAAATCTACCTCACAGTGTTATTGCAAGGATCAAATGAGATCACAGTGTTTTTGTGAAGATCAAATGAGATAATATCTGTGTAATCTTAGGTCACTATGTTACAGCCTTGTCTTAAGGCAGATTTTAAAAGGCCCCAAGTTCTTAGTAATTCTGCCATTGGAAATGTAGTCATGAAACCTTATGGTCAAATGGTCAAAAACTCTTAAGCAATGAGTTGAGGTCTCAGGCCTATACTATAGAAGATCATTTTCTCCTTCATAACTCCCAGAGCCATCCTACATACTCATGCCACAAACAATGGGACACAAAAAAATGCAAGGATGGGGATAACTATAAATGTTTATGAGAAATAACATTATATCAGTGTAGCACTAAAGCAATATTCACAGCACCAACAGTCACTATAAATATACCCACATAGTGCTTGATCACAAAATGTAACAGACTCTCCATATATAAGACAGAAGCAAAACATTTATTCAGACACCAGAAAATCAAATCTCAACACCAGGAAAAAAATCCATAATAGCCACATAGAAGTTAATGCACCACAATGTAGCAGAGAGCCACACTGTCCTTTAGCCTTCCCCAAAACCAACACAAGCCTAGCTGTCACAGCAGGTGGCAAACAAGCAACATTTACTGACAAGCCTATCTGCCTTAGATGTATCTTCTCCTCCCTTCAGTCTAGCTTTCTCTGACTCCCAGCTGCTTGTGGGCTCTGCTCTACCCTTCAGCAAACTCCTCCTACCACAGGCTCCATGTGATTACATTCAGCCTATTAGGGGGCAGGGTATATCTTCAAAGCAGGGAAGGTCTTCAAATTCCCTTGGGTTTATAAAGGAGCAGGGAAGATCTTCAAATTATCATTACCATTACATTCAGTCAGATGTAGTTTTAATGCCATTTCCTTTCCTCTTATTTTCTTCTTAATTCTCTGCAATATGGCTTCTGACCTCATCATTTAACTGAAATTGCTCTCTCATAAGTTACCAATGGTCTCTCAATTATCAAGTCTAATGGCTTTTTCTCAAGCCTCATCCTTATTTGACCTCCCTTTGGCCTCTGACATTGTCAATCATTCACTTTGACACTCCTTTCTCTCTAGGTTTTCATGAAGCTACTCTCTTTTGCTTGATGTTTATCCAGGTCATGCCTACTAACCATCAGTGTCCCACAGGCTCTGTCTTGGACATTTTCTTTTCTTTCTCTGTAACTGTTTACTTGGTCATCTCATCAGTTCCCATGAATTCAACTGTCATCTCTGTGTAGGTGATTTTCACATCCCTTTATCTAGCCCCAACTTCTCTTCTGACCTCCAATTTCACATTTATCACTGCCTATTGGTCATCTCACATTGGATGTTCCATAGACATCTTAAGTTCAATATGTCTAAAACTGAACACACTAATTTCTCCCTCAAGCCCTAACTTCTTTCTAAATTTCCTACTACCATCTAGGTAATCGCTGACTTCCCAGTCAACATGGTTTACAACTTTGGTATCACTCTCAAATTTTTACTCTCTCTCAACCTCCATTTCCAATCTGATGCAAAGTCTTTTTCATAACACCATTCATAACCTCTCTTATATGTGCCCTCTTCTTCCCTCTAACACTTTCTCACCATACTGATGCAGGCCCTTATCACCTCATGCTGGACTATTGCAAGAATTCATTGGTTGGTCTCCCTGCCTCAAGTCTCACTTGAGCCCAATTTCCAATCAACTATCAAATTAGTCTTCCTAAAGTACAGATCTAACCATGTCACACACACACACACACACACACACATACACACATTCAGTCAACATAAGTAATTCTCTTTCACATCTCCCACCGTGGGAGTCTATGGAAGATTTTTCCCCTTCACATGGAGATGGAAAATAATTATGTTCTTATCCCAAAATCTTGTCTTTACACTCAGCAAATACAAGGTTGTGATGTTTATTTGTTGCTGTAAATTGTATGTCTATTCTATTCCATTGATCTACCTCTCTATTTCTTATCCAGTACCAGATAGTTTTGATAATTACTGCCTTATAATATAGTTTAAGATCTGGTACTACTAAATCTCCTTCCTTTACATTTTTGACTAAACAAATTGTGGTATATGATTGTGATGGAACACTACGCTGCTACAAGAAATGCTGAGTTCAATGATTTTAGAAAAACATAGAAATACTTGCATGAAATAATGAAGAGCAAAATGAGCAGAAGCAAGAGAACATTGTATACACTAACAACAATATTATTTTAAGAACAACTTTGAGAGAGTAAGTTATTTTGGCTATTATAAATACCCAAATTAACTATAATGAAGAAAGATGTTATTTACATCCAAAGAAAGATCTGATAAATAGAAGTATGTATCCAGAGAAAGACCTGATAAGTAGAAGTATGTACAGAATAATGTTACATATATGTGTATATATGTATGTGTGCATATATGTACACACATATACACACACCTATTTGTGTCTAATGGAAGCCATCTCTAGGGAGGGGGGAGGGAAGGAAAAAAATTACATAATAATTTTGCTTTATATTTGAAAGGAATAGAAAGTTGTATGTAGTAAGTTTACAGTTTAATAAGCAATCATATTTTTTATTGTACTGCATTATGAAAATGCTCATTTTATTCCATTAATTTAAAAAGAAAAATTTTTATTACTTGGTGTTCACTGGCTATTTACTATTCTGTCTTAATAAAATGCTTTGCTATTTGGTTACCAAAAGCAACTCACATTGTTAATAAGGAGCTATGAAGGTGAGTAGGATCCTTGATAAATGACAATATTCCTAATGAGTGCTTATCTGGTCAGTCAATAAATATTTATTAAGTATCTACTATGAACCAGAAACTGTGCTAAGCACTGAAGATAGATATACAAATAAAAACAATGATAGTCTCTACCTTAAGGAGCTTATAATCAAATGTAGGAAAACAACACACAAAAGGAAGCTGAAAATTAGGATTGGAAGGGAAAGGACATGATGAAGAAGCCCAAAGATGTCCCAAAGCAGTGCTGATGGTAGAAACTTAGGAGAAGACTATGCTCAGTCCCCTCTATAAGTAGAGGTCCTGGAGTTTATGGCTCTGCTTTCTAGTCAGACGTTCTAAACAGAAGAGCGGAGGGTACTGAGGATATGTGAGTACCAGGCATATTCAATCTTGCAGAATGATAAGATTTCGCTATAGAAGGAAGGTATCATGGAAAGGTCTCAAAAAGTAGTGTATCTGGTGGGAAATGTGGAGAAGACTATGATGAAATGTTATTTAAAGCTAAAAGGGACCTTATAGATCATCTAATCCAACCTACGCTTGTTAGATTAAATGATCTCCTAGGTTTCTTCCAGTTTTGAATATAAATCCTGTGACTAAAGCCAATGCTATTCCCACTGCATGAGATTGCCTTTCCTTCTGCTTTTATCATCATCCCATCCACTGCTGAGCCTAGACCTGTCCTGAACTGATTTTTCTCTTACCCCAAACCATTATATTGTCCTTCAAATGCATTGCCAGTATTTTTAGCAGATTACTAATTAATATGGGTAAAAATATGAAAATCATCTTATATTTCATTGAGTAGCATACTGTCCAGATAGAAGATGATGGTTTAGTTGTATTCTGATCAGACCACAACTAGAAGACTGTGCTCAGTTCTAGGCTTCACATCTATAACACCAATATAATATTCACAGTGCTGACAGCAACTGTAACTTTGCTGGCATAGTTCTCAATCGCAAAATATAACAGACTCTCCATATATAAGACAGGAGAAACACATTTAATCAGACACCAGAAAATCAAATCCCAATACCAGGAAACCAAATACATCATAGCAACAATGCAGCAGAGAGCCACACTCTCCTTTTGCCTTCCCACAAACCAGTATTCACAAGGCTAGCTGTTTCCTTGGATGTGTCCTCTCTCTCTCACTGTCTAGCTGCTCGGACTTTCAGCTTCCTGTGGGTTCTGCTCCACCCTTCAGCAAACTCCTCCCACCACAAGCTCCATGTAATTATATTCAGCCTATTGGGGGGCACAAAAGATCTTCAAGTTACCATTACTATTACATTATCTCAGGACATGACAAACTGATGTATATATTCAGAGTAAATGAGTTAGGATGCTGAGTGGATAACATGCCATACGAGTCAAGTCAAATCAAGAAGCATTTATTATGTTCAGGCCAAGCACTGTGTCAAGCACTAGGCAGCTAAATGGCACCAGGGGATAGAGGCCTGGACCTAGCATCAAGAAGATCTGAGTTCAAATTTGACTTTTGCTAACTATTAGCTATTTTACCCTGGTCAAGTTACTTAACCCCTATCACCCCAATTTCTTTCTTATTTGTAAAATAGGGAAGATAATAAAAGCCCCAACCTCACTAGGTTGTTATGAGAATAAAATGAGGTAAGATAGCACATAATAGGAGCTGAAAAACAGGGAATAGTAGGAGACACCCACATGAGGGCATGAAAGTAGAGTCTGGGGAATGAAAGATGGCTATCCTTAGACCCTTTCTCAAAATGAAGGTTTTAGGAAGTACTTGCCAATAGGAGAAGGGGACTATAGAGGCAGAGGGAAAAAGAAGCCGAGTCATAGAAGTGGAGTTCAAAGAATGAAAAGGATTTGTTGAAAGAACTGGAGTTATTCAGCCTACAGAAAAAAAGGACTTAGTTGTGGCCATATTTGAGAGTTTGAGAATTTCAAGTATTTGAAATTTGAAATTTGAAAATCCCACAGTCTGGTGAGAGGAAGATTAGGTTTATTCTTTTCCCCCCAGAGAGTAGAACTGGAGATAATGGATAAAAGATATAGAGAGGCATATTTAGGCTCAATATTGGGGAAAAAATTTCTAAAAATTAAAGTAAACCATAAGTGCAAAGAACTGCCTTGGTAGAAAGGGGTCTTCTAAAACCTGGAGGTTAGAGAAGGCTATTCTTCTGTACATACTGGTTGTTCTAAATGGTCTCTAGAGTCCCTTCAAAACACTGAGATTCTACAATTCTGTGGAAGGGAAAAAAAGTATCTTTTTCATCAGAACTGCTGTTGATTCACACCTCTGTGCTTTCCTTTCTCTGCTTACAATTTAAAACAAACAAGCTAATTGCCTGTTTACCTAACAGAGCAGTTTCTGACAAATACACATAATCCCAGTACAGTAATCCATAATACCTCTATCAGATATTAACTGCATAATTTATATACTCTCATAAAATTGGGCAATATGAATCCCAGAACTAACTCCTTAACAGCCCCAGAATTTAGTGGGACTCTTTGTTGATCACTTAAGGATTTCTTTTCAAACTAGTGAAAATAAGGGCTGCTTTTCTAAACATGCTTTTAAGATATAGTAATTGTATGGGAATGTGTATTAAAACACTGACAAAATGTATCTTCAGAGAGTATCAGCACTTAAATGTTGAGTCAGAAACTCATTACAGAATACTCCTTTCTTGGTACATCCTCACATTTTTTAACTTACTTTGTCAAAGCAAAATTTTCCATAATAATAATAAGATAATTTCAAACATTTTAAGGGGAAAACCCCCAAATAACCCCATTCTTCTAGGTTTTAGCCAGATATTTAGGAAGTTCAAGATATTTATGTATATATAATGGTTATTGAATACTAGCATCTGGAAAAGACAATTAGTAAATAAATGAATTGGGATTTCATTTATGCTTCTATTGGGGCATAAAAGTATAGGATTTGGGGCAACTTTCTAAGAATGAAAGTTGCAGAACAGTTGTCAATCTACATTATTAGAGAGAGATTTCTGAGCAATGAAATCACAGTTTCAGAAGAAAAAGAAAAAAAGTATTTCTTAGTTTAAACTGGGCTTGATATGTGGTCTTGACCCTTAGTTTAAGAAGTGCTAAGGGGTCTTGAGTGGAAAATGTTTAAGAAGTCCTGAAGTCTAGGTCTTGAAGTAGGTATAGAAAAATTATGATTGAGCTTGACTGCCATCTACAAAATGAAAACTTGCTTCTTTTATTAATAGTGATTAATGGCCTGTAATCAAGGAACAATCTGTTACACAAACAATTAGCTCATTTGCTTGATGTGTAAACAGAGGTTAATTCAAAATTTTCTAATTCTTCTTCCCTTATAATATTCTCTTAATAGAATGTATATTTATTAGATTGACTGTGGAACTCTTAAAATAAAGCTTCTTTACTCATTTTTCAAGGGCTGAACAGACCAACATTTCTGAAATAAGGGACTACTTCATTTATTGATCAGAAAACAATTGGTCTTACCTTCATTTACTATACTGTCTTTTTGCTATTATAACCTAAAGGGATAAAATGGAGACAGTTGTTTTGTTTTTGGGGAGGAACATGGGGGGCGGGGTGGAGGATGGCAAAGATGACTGAAGTTGAGAAGGTAACTGAATGGTTCAGAGTACAGTGTTCCATCATTGCTAACACCCTCCCTGAGCTTACTCTCATGTTTGTTTCTAGCTGTTGAATTAAGATCATGAGCAGTCTTGGCAGCAATCATCCCAAACTACATTCTGCTTAGTCTCCAGTATAGCTGGAGATCATTACATTTTTTTCTGATCAAATCTACAAGAATAATAGGAGAAACAACTGCACTGTGAATTTTGCCTCAGATACCCTAGTCAACCAAATATAAAACTGGCATATGGCACAGGAGCATGCTACAGATGGCTCAACAGCAGCAATGCACATCTGGCACATGGTTGTTTGATTCTGTATTTGCCAACTAACCAGATGACTCTTTTTGGAGGGAAGCCCAATAAGAGAAATGAACTAATCTTCCCTCACAGGCTCCATACTTTAGCCACTCCTCTCACCCGCATCCATCTGCCCTGTTTCATTCTTGGAATCCCCTACCATTCTCTGCAGCAAAATCAGAGAGTATTTTGGTTCCGTTAGATGGTAAATAGTACCCAGTGCCTCTGATTTAACAGCCACTGTGACTGTTCTGAATATTTGATAGTAACTCATTTGATATACTGTAAAGAAGGAAGACTGTTTGTGGCAGCTAATTCTACCATGTTTAGAATATGCTGGTGGGAATTACAGGAGTAGCTGTCTTTTTTTTTTCCAGAAAGATTTTCAATTGCACATTACCCTTTTCACCCCAAGCTCAGCTCTGGGTAAAATCACACCCTAGAGTAAAATGGAAGGAAATCATCGTCTGGCTCTGTTTTCAAACCAATTTATCTTCTATTTAAATGTTTCAAAAATATTCTGGAAAGATCAGGGCATACTTTCTTTAAGGGTGAGCAGTTTGTATTATAGGTCAGTATCAACCACCAGACTACAAAACTTTTAAGAACCTGAAATTCTTTAATAGAAAAATCAATTGTGTGTATATATATGTATATGTGTATATATGTTTGTATATACACATATGTGTGTGTGTGTATAAAGCTACCTGATGGGAGGGAGAACTGGAGAAATTTAGAAATTGGTTTTCATTGATTAAAAAAATACCATCACTCAGTTTTTATACAAGTTTTATACTACAACTTGATTTCTCTTCCTTCATGTTAGTTCATAAGAAAAGTGGAATCAAGGGAGTTGAAAGAATTAGTGAATTTTATCTAGAAAAGTTAATATAAGGACCCTAAAAGTCCATCCTATTGGAGAAATTAAATAATGAATGGAAGTTTTTTGCAAGACTTATGATGCCAAACAACCTTGAAGCCCCAAGCATTGGACATTTGTGACAGAAGGACTTTAAATGACTTAAAAAGATTCAAGGTGGCCTAAGAAGTTGTTCTCTACTAACGACTGGAGAAATGGAGAGTTAGATAAGCAATGGATGATAATAGTTTGTTATGGGAAAACCAAGTTCATGTGATAGGTAACTACTGCTAAATAATGCTATCAAAAATGCAGAAATTTTAAAGGCTTTATTATGTTTAAGCATGATTTCACATTCAGGAAAATAACTGTGGACCCTGATTTGGGGTTCAAAAAGTTACTTTGTAGGGAACTTTACATCAGGGAGACAGATAAATTTTTTTTTGTCATACAGAAATCATTATGGCTATAAAGATCAAACAAACTTAAACAAAATCATAATCTCATACATTACCTGACAGACCCAGTTAAACAGATTCTATAAGTAAACCAAGTCAGGTTACAGATTAAACTACATTTAGAGGGCTCATAATGGAGTGATTTGGAGGTTAGATTTACATGCCTCAAAGATAAGTACAGGGATGAAGTCAGTTGGGATCCTTCCACAGAGTTAGTAAATCCCTTGGAATGGTTTAAAAATTGTGTAGATGCTATATTCCCCTCTTCCTCTCTGTTGTTTATCACAGTAATGTCAAAAGTCTTCCCTTAATACTATTATTCTATGATTCAGGTTTTAGGCAGGTGAGACTAATATTAAGAGGAGACAGGTTGAAGGAGTCAGTCAAATTTTCAGGAAAAATGGTCCTGAGCTCCAAATAATAAAATCCAATAAAAGGGAAATTTAAAATGCTCATAAAAAGTTCAAGGTCAGTGTCAGAAGTCAAAGTGGAGCTGTAGTAGGAGAGACCAAATTTGGGAAAGACTAGAAACGGGAGTTGATGGAAACTCATAGAATTGTATAAAGATGGTCAAGTCCGAAAAAAAGCCAAAAATTAGTTAGTTTAAAATTAGACCAACAGTGATATAGTAATGTGAGTCCAAAGAATAAGTCTCAAACTAAGTGATTAATCCATAAAGGGAAAAGCTCAGATGGTGTGCAAGTATTGTTAGCCAAAAAAAATTATAAAAATAAAATCTTTGGTGGCTGTTTTTGGAAAACAGCTCTTTCTCACTGTAGATCATCACTTGGAAGTTGGATTTCAATGATGATAAAAAAAGATATTCTGTTTAGGTATCATTTGGAGTAGATGATTCTTAAGGTCTCTTCTAGCTCTGAGATTTTTTGAAAAGAGCCTGACTGTGGACAAAATTCAGTGTACCCAACTAAGCAGGGCAAAGGAGGTTATCCCAGTAGAAGCACAAGCAGAAAACAATCAGTGGACATCTAGATAGGTCATTGGCATTGCAAAAGTCCAACAAGAGATACTGAGACACATAAATCATAGAATCTAGTCCCTGGAAGACCTGGGGTACCAAACAGTAAATCTATTCTCTGGAAGATCTTAGTGTATAAGGCCAGAATTCAGTTGCTAAGGAACTAGGATAGCAGCAGAAATATTAATTAACATTTATTTACCATTTTAAGGTTTAAAAAACACTCTTCATATGTTGTCTCATTTAATCCTTATAACAACTCTGTGGTATTGGTACTTCTCAGATACATGGGTGAAAAAACTGAAGTTTGGAGAGGTTAAGTGATTTGCCCATGGTTATCCAAAAGTTAGTATCAGAGTGTAGCAGCAAGCACTCCAGCGTCCCCAGGGTGGCTGCTCACACAAGTTTTTAGATCTGCTTTGTTAAAGGAAAGCAACTCAAAATGGGTTAACAAGCTTACTTTAATCAGTCAAATATGTATTGTTTATCTAGTTCAGGGGAAAGAGGTCAGCACCCTGAACTTCAAAGTATACAGACAGAATTATCAAGACAGAGAAACAGATCAAGTAGACAGTTTTCCAAACTGTCCAACCATTACATCCATACCAAATCAACATCTGGGTTTCAAAGCTGGGGGGCCCTGGACAACGGCTTCCCAGAGTTTCATCTGATCAAATCACAGAACACTTCTCAAAGTGAGCCCCAAAACAAAGCCTCACATCAGGGATTATATAGCCTTCTCCTGGCTCAGAGAATGTAACAACCTTTTGGACCCACTGGCCAATCAAAAAGTATCTACTGAAAAACAAGCCTCCTACCCCAGGCTCCAGGTGCACTTTAGCCTAGGGGCAGGGAAGATCTTTAAATTTACATTCCCATTACACAGAGGCAGGCTTTAAACTCAAATTTTTCCTATATTCCTTCTGTACTACGGTGGCAGCAAAGGAGTTACGATAAAATGCATGTAATTGTGAACTTCTCTCATTTATGTTTTTAAAAGAAGTATACACACACACACACACAGAGGGAGAGAGAGGGAAAGGGATAGAGGGAAAGAGAAAAAAATATAGACATAGATATAAATACCAAAACAGACACAGACATAGACATAAAAATAGTTATAGACATCGACAGAAAGACATAAACATTGTCATAGACATAGACATAGACATAGACATAGGGTGCCCTGAAAGTTTTAGTGCAGTTTTAAACCTTATTAGCTTAAAACTCCACTAAGACTTTTGGAACACTCTGTATATTAAATTTAAGTCAGTAACAAAACTCTCCTGTTTGTGACCTCTTTTTCAACTTTTTTCTCCTATGCATTTAAAAAGTGCTTTATATTTGTTCTTTTTTTGGTTATATAATAAAGGTAATCACTACCACCACCACCACCATTACTACTATCACCACCACTCCCAATTTGCTTTAACTACAGCATACCCATTGGATCTTGCATAAAACTGAACTGTTGTCCCCTGAGTTATTTCCAGTATATCATAGGCTTAGTACTAAGTTTAGCAGTTTGGGATGATGCAGAAATTCCTTGGTCCCAGTGATGGTATAAGGTGGAAGGTCATTCTTGAAAAGCATTAGCCAGTGACCCTTAAGAGTCACTGATTCAGTGGACTTTAAAAGGAAATACAACTTATGTTCTCGCTCTCTTCTTCCCCTCTCTGGAATGTGTAGTGATGATGCTTCTCAAATAGAATTTCTGTGGTTTCTTCCTACTTCCACCATCTCAGCACTAATCTTATCACTCATGGCAGTTAGAATGTATCGTTTAAATGAGCCTGAAAGTAGACCTTGGGTCCTTGGCCGCTTCTTATACTTTGCGTTTCTTTCCCTGGACACAGGTGAGCTAATAACAATCTTGAGATATATGCCTTGGATGTAACCTTGTAATTTGAGGAAGTTAAGACCTCCTGGGTCCTTCAATTAGAGCTGACTGACAGCAAGAACAGTTTCAGCAAATATAGCCTTCGTGGAGAAAATTATCCATAGGAGCATGAACCTAAAATCTGACCTGTCTTGTTTGAAGGAGTTATTCAGACAGTACAAAGTCACAATAAAGATGAAATGCTGATTTAGTAGCTCTACTGGCTCATGGTGTAAGAATCAGTCTCATGAGGAAAGTCATAATAGGAGATATAGGTTAGTATAAGTTAACTATAGAGGTTATTTTAAAATTTTATTAATATCTGCTTATGACACATTTCAGCATTTGTTTTCTATAGACCAAATAAATGTCTTATACCTACATCTACATTGGATATACCTGTATTTTCATTGTACATTATTAATTACCTTTCTGGTCTCTTTTAGAGGAAACCCTAGACATGAGGTCAAACCTATGTTTCAAATGACTTAGGGCTCTATGATAAGATCATAAAGAACTATAGGGATAAGCTATGGACTAGATCTATGATTTCATTCATATATGGAACCCCAATGAGAAAATCCATTCTACCAATTCAGGGTGGCACCTTCTCTGAAATAGTCTTAGAGAGTTGCCTAGAGAATAGAAAAGATAATTGACTTGCCAAAAAATGGGAGGGTAGAGGTTTGAACCCAAACCTTCCTGGTTCTTAGGCTTGCTCTTATTCCACTATACCACAACTCCCTCCCACCCCCACCCCAGAACCCACAACAATGACAAAAGGATCCTAACCCTTCATTTTAGAGCTATACTTCCCACAAGACTGCACAAGGTGTTAGCATAAAATAAGAGATGAGGTCATTCAGTGGAAAAAAGGGAGCCACCCAGATACCCGAGACAAGATTGTCTGTCTCTACATGTATCTGTCATCACCCAATAACCTAGGTCCTCCTCCCCAAGTAAGAGCCCTGTCTTGTAACAAATATCTATAGTTCAGCAAAACAAACAAATCATTGTTTATGTCAGAATACGTAGCTCATGTTACATTTCTAATCTATTAAGAACTCTGATCAAAGCAGTCAACAAAAGTGACAGTCAGAGAAAAATAATTATCAATTATTTGGTGCTGTATACTAAGCCATAGCATAATGGAAAGAAAGCTAGCCTCAGAGCCAGAAAAAAAACAAACAAACTGGGTTTAAGTCCTACCCTTGACAGATACTGGTCCTGGGGCCCTGGACAAATCACTTAACCTCTTAGTGCACTAAATCAATGATGTCAAACTCAACTATACATAAACTCTCTGTGGGTTACATACTGACTTGGTTTTAAAATGTAATGTCATCAAGATAGAAGCAGCTGAGCCCCCTCCAAACAACTTTAAAATAATGTCTCATATCAAATTGAGAAGGTGTTATGGGAATGGAAATCTAAATATCTTCCCTTCCCCTAGGTCCTTTGATAGGTTTAAGTGACTGAGAACCTTCCTTGATTTGAAAATATACTCTGCCCCCTAATAGGCTTAATGTGGTCACATGGACCCTGTGGCAGGAGGCTTGTTTTTCAGGAATGCCCACACATTGTTGCTTTGTGATTGGGCAATGGGTCAAGAGGGTTGTAACATTCTCTGAGCCAGGAGAAGGTTATACATACCCTGATATGAGATTTTGCTTTGGGGCTTACTTTGAGAAAAGTTGTGTGATTTGAACAACGGGCAGCCGTTGAGCCCCGCAGCTTTGAAAACTCCAATGTTGGTGCTTCCCTCTCTGGTAGCTATAACTAGGTATGGATATAATGGTCAGACAGCTGGAAGCCTGTCTGCTGATCTGTTTCTCTGTCTGCTTGTAACTTCTGCTTGTAACTTGTTTGTATTCTCTGAAGTTCAGGGTGCTGACTTTTTCCTCTGAACTAGGTAAATGACATATGTTTGATTAAAGCAAGATTGTTAACCCATTTTGAGTTGCTTTCCTTTAGAAAAGCAGATCTAAGAATCTGTGTTGGCAGCCACCCTGGGTATGCTAGGGTGCTTGCTGCTACAGGAAGTCAGAAGGAAATATCTATGACAGTGGGATGGGGGCTCACCCAGAACAGCAATATCTGCTGAGGACCTTGGAGATGTCAACAGCAGAAACAGCAGTTTTTGGAGCTGTCAAATCAGAAATGGTAAGACAATTGGGCAATTAGTTAGAAAGAGACTACAGGAGACCCGTATGCTATTAGTAGGTACAGGACAGGGAGCTGGCAACTCATCACTCTTTGCAGATAATATACTTAGAGAACCCTAGAGAATCAACTAACAAATTATTCAAAACAATTAACAACTTTAGCAAAAATGCAGGATAGAAGATAAACTCACATAAATGATTAGCATTTCTATGTATTACCAACAATATCCTGTAGGAAGAGATAGAAAGAGAAATTCCACTTATAGTAACTGCAGAGATTATTAAATACCTGGAAGTCTACCTGCCAAGAGAAACCCAGGGACTATGTGAACACAATTACAAGATACTTTTCTTTTCTTTTTTTTTTTTTTTTAAAGCAATTGGGGTTAAGTAACTTGCTCAAGGTTACATGGCCAGGTGTTTCTGGGTGGGTGCTAAGTGTCTGAGCCCGGGATTCGATCTCCAAGTCTTCTCAACACTGGAGCCGGTGCTCTTACTAGCTGTAAGATACTTTTCATACGAATAAAGACAGATCTAAACACTTGGAGAAATAGTAATTTTTCACAGGTAGGTGTAATGCCATGCACAGCAGCTTTCCTGAAGAACTGCTACTGTGAACAGCTTTTAAGATTCTGAATACACAGTATAGT
The DNA here is from genome assembly GCF_028583685.1 of Petaurus breviceps papuanus. Classification (NCBI taxonomy): domain Eukaryota; kingdom Metazoa; phylum Chordata; class Mammalia; order Diprotodontia; family Petauridae; genus Petaurus; species Petaurus breviceps. The sequence continues at coordinate 53,956,006 of NW_027187391.1, forward strand.
GAACACTCTATTCCATAACATATCAAAGCAAAACTTCCACAGAAAATCAAGGTACAGCATTCACAATATTACAACTTATATTCACAAACAGTTTATCATTAAAATGGCCACATAGTTTTCATCAAAGTGGTCACAATATTTAGAACAAAAAACAATCATATCAAAGTACAACAGTCAAAATCTTCCACTCATGGGGCAAAGTCTTCCACTTATAGGGCACTCTTAAGTTAACTCAATCAGTCACTTATCCAGCAAAGTCTTCTACTCATAGGGCAAAGTCTTGATTAATTAAATCAGTCACTTATTCAGCAATAAATTACTATCATTAATCACTAAGTACAAAGAAAATATAGACCCTCCAGCCCTAGGTCACTAGTAAACTACAATTTCATCATTACTCAACACCCAGGGAGAAATCTTTTCATCTTGACTTGGGGCCAGTTCTCAGATTCCCTGGATCCCCTTCCATAGTCCCAGATTCTACCTGGATTCACCAGACTGTCACCTGGGTTCAATGGCAGACAGCTCCCAGTTCCTTGTACAGCTCTCTGGGTAGGTCCTGCTCCACACTGAAGTTCACAGTGTCTGATCCATGTCAGATCCTTCACAATTTCTGCTCCAGGGAATTCAAGGCTCAACCAAGCCACAAACAAAGTCTCAGCATCCCAGTCATACTTCCTCAGTCACCTGGGCTCCTGGCTCCTGTTCAGAAGAAGCTCCACCACAACAAGTTCTCAGGAAACTCTGGCTTAGTTCTCCATTCTCTCTTCTGTAGCTGCTCTGCCACCAGATGCTGGTCTCAAGAAATTCTGACTGTGCCTCTCTGGGGCATTTCCTTATATACACACAGCATTAGCTTCCTATTTCCGCCAACAGGAGACAGGAGTTCATACCTTCTGTTTCCCCAACAGAGGCTTGATCAATTACTAAGTGCTAAGTACCTGCTACCTTTGCCAACACAATGGCATCTTCAAATTCAAATTACATCACTATTACAGTAGGTCAAGTCAGTATAATAAAAATGGCAATTCTACCAAAATTAGTTTAACTTATACCAACCAAACCCAATGATATCAGGGTCTAACCCTAAGCAATTGGCTGAGAAGGAATTATTACAAATGAGGAAATGGGCTCTAAGGAAGCTTAAATGACTTGTCCAAGGCCACACAGCTAACAAATGGCAGAATTCAACAAGTCAACAAGAACATATTAAGTACCTACTATGTGCCAAGCACTGTGTACTATAGTGAAGATACAAAGAAAGTAGGAAGAAAGAACAAAGAGAAGAGAGGAGAGAAAAATGAAAGGAAAAGACAAAATAATTCATACTAGAATTCAACACACTCTTTGTTCTTTGCACCATAGCTAATGTATATTATCACATGCATGAGAAAAGGTATGTTTCAGAATATTCTGGAGTCCAAGACCCAAACCATTTATTCTTTTTACGTGCCCTTTTCTATATGGTGTACAAAGGAAAAGATCCAGTGAGCAAATCAAGCCTTGGCAGTTTGGCTTGCTTTCTGCCTAAATGCTTCCCTTGAGGCATGGCAGCTGTGCAACCTACTAGTGATGGGAATTCTCCCAATCTCAGGTGATTAACATAAAAATCAGAGCTTTTTCTCAGACCTATTTTCAAAGATTTAAATATAAGAATTCATTTGCCTGTCATTCTAGAATGATTTTGAAAGTCTGCTAATAGTTATTGCCTATTTGTTAATAACAATTAATTTGTACATGGCACTATAAGGTATATAATAGGTCTGTTCATATGTTATTATCCCTATTTTACAGGTGAGAAAAATGAGATTCTGAGAACTTTAGTAACTTCACCAAAAAACTAGAAGATGAATGACCCATGACTGTAACCAAAGTCTCCTGGTTGAAAGTTTAGCACTTTAGCCACAGTACCAGAATGCCTTGGGGTGATATATGGAGACGCTAACCCAAACTGAGTCCCATTCAAAAGTATACAGACACACTATTAAGGCATATGACCCTACACATATGAATCTCTCCTTCTTTCTAACTTACTCTCTATCTCAACACAATTTCAAGTGTACTATTCCATTCAATCTTCTGTGAAGTTTACTCATTCCTATCATAAAAGCATTATCTATAGGTTCTCCTATCACATTCTACCTGTTGTCAAACCCAGCTGACTAAATCTGACCTTGTTACCATTCCCAGACATGTAAATTGCCTGAGACTGACCAGACTCCACTTCCAGCGTCTGACCAGTTTTGTAAATGTCCCAAACTCTCCTCTGCAGAGGTTTCCAAGCTTTCTCTACGAACTTCTGATTGTTATGCAAAACAATTTACCTAGTAAAAAATGCCCCTAACCCCTCCTACCTGCAGTTTAGCCAATCCCTCTACCTAAACCCTCTCACCTGTAGCTTGGCTAACTCTTCTGCCTAACTCTTTCCACCTGCAGGTTGGTCAATCTCCTTGCCTTAGCATCCTATATAAACCAGACCCATCTTTAAGTACCCCAGCACTTTGTGGTACCTTGAGCTGTAGCTTACTTGCACTGACTAAAGTCAATTTTGCTACACTGGCTGTTTTCTCTTGGATTCAGATTGACACTGGGAATGCTTTCCAGTCTTCTGTATCAATACAGGAAGGATAACATAGCATCTATTTTCTCATTGTTGGCCTGAATGAATGCCAAGGAGTAAAAACCTAATCCTTTCTCTTTTGATTCATTTTAGAGTTTGCACCACATAGGGTCGTAGATGCATAGGATCATAGACATATCTGAATGGAACCATAAAGTCCATCTAGTTCAACCTTCCACTTCCTGATTTTACAGATGAGGAAACTGAGGCTCAGAGAGGTTAAATGACTAGCCTGGGATTTCACATAAATGTGAAGTGGTATTTGAACCTTGTTCTTCCTGACTTCAAGTCCAACATTCTATCCACTATATGCATCTTTGGCTCTCAAAGACTCTAGCTTTCTTTCTTGGAAATATGTTTATTAATATGAACATTTAAAAATATGTTAAAAGTAGTGCTTTCTCCTTTGCACTCTGAGGAATGTCCAGTCTCTTTTCCTTTTTTGATTGACCTGAATTTCAATCCCTAGATAACTACTAGCAAAATGATGTAGTTGAAAAGTCATTTTCTTTTTCTTACATCCACCAGGGCTCTGATTTTTTTAAACCTGATTCATATTGCTTTCTTTCCCTCCTCCATTCACTATATTCATACACACATTTAAATCGCCTCCTCATGAAAGAAGTGGAGAAGAAAAAGCCACTGCTGCCTTGGTTCACACGAAAGGGAATGTGACCTTGCACGTGAACAGGAGTATCAGTGGTCTTTTTTTAAGCTTTCTTACAGTAGACAAAGCTGGTGGACTACCTCTGCAGGAATTATGATTGTCTCACCATGCTGCCTACACCCCAATCATCATCTCATCTCTCTTCCTCCACAGCTTTGAACTCTTCCTGGGTTTCCTAGCTCTGAGCTTTCATCTTATCTCACAGTCTCTAAGGATTACCTGGCCATCTCTACACCATAACCCACTCTCTTCCAGCTCCCCTTTTATGTGTTGTCCTCTACCAATAGAATGTAAGATACTAGAGGGAAGGGACTGTCTTGGTTTCTTATATTTGTATCCCTCATGTTTAAAATAGCACTTGGCACATATATTGATAGACATATAGAGATTACTCACATACTATCGTCTATCCTCCATCCATCCATCCATCTATCTATCTATCTATCTATCTATCTATCTATCTATCTATCTATCTATCTATCTATCTACCAATCTGTCTCTGATATGTGGCATTAGAGAGCATAAAACAGCGAATGCTTTTGTCTTTTTTTTTTTTGTCTTTGACCCTAAAGAAGAAACTACTGGCTCTAAAAGATTTCTCTTCTCCTTATCTAATACCACCATCACTTCCACCCCCATTCTGAACTCCTCTGGAGCCCAGGAAGCAAATCCAACCCCATGGAGCTAATGATCAGATGACCATCTTTTCTTATTGAAGGAGTTGATAATGAGTCTTCACTGTCATCACACCCACCTATGTTGTTGAGTAGGTAGAGGAGTAAGTCCAAGAGCAGCTTGAAATATCCCAAGTTTCCCCCTCTCCAATCCCAGTCAGTTCTGGTTTTCTTGCTGGGAAGCACCTGTTTTTCTGAAGATCCTTCAGACCCTTGCATTTGGGCTCAAGGAAACCAAAACCACAGAAGACCTGAAGTTAGCAGACAGGTTAGCAAAAAAACAGCAATAATAAAAAATAATAATAACAAGCCTTTTAAAGTATTTTAAGATTCACCAAACCCTTACCATAGATCTAGAACTAAAAGCAACCTCAGAGACCATCTAGTTCAACCCCCTCATTTTATGGATGAGGAAAGTGAGGCATAAAGAATTAATGTGATTTACCAAAGATCACATAAAAAATAAGGAGTAAACCTAAAATTTGAACCCAGGTCCACTGGCCTCAAACCCTAAAATATCTTTTCCTATGACAACCTTTCCCTTACTTTCCATTTATTATATCTCATTTAATCCTCATAACAATCCTTTGAGGTGGGTACTATAATATTGTCAATCCCCATTTCACAGATGAGGGAACTGAAGTTGTATAGGAAATATTTGAAAGAGAGAAACACTAATATACTGTCAACAGAATTGTGAACTAGTCCACCCTAAGAAACCTTAAGAAAGTGAGTAAATATCTATATTCTTTGACAGAGAGATCTTACTGTTAGAATTATGTTAAATGTCCATTGACTAGGAAAGGGCTCAACATCTTGTGGTATGTGAATGTAATGAAATATTATTACTCTGTTTTAAGATTCAATTAATCTAAAAATTTTAGAGAGGCATAGAAGACATGAACTGATATGAAGTGAAGTAAGCGGGATTAGGAATACAAATACATGACTAAAACAATTTCCATGAAAATAGCAATATGACAATTGAAATTGAATGCCATAAACTCATAAAGACCAAGTTTGGCCCAAAAGGATGGGCATAAAGGAGTACATACTACCACTTCCCCATCCTACCATAGGTGGAGGACTATGGACGTGAAATATTGCATTAAATGTCAGATTTTATTGGTGTGGTTGGTTTTGGTGTTTTTTTTTTTTCCTCTTCTTTTTCTGCTTTATTACATTGGATGGCTCTTGGGGAAGAATGAATAGACATTAAGTAATAGAAAAACAAAAGGTATAAAATTTCATTTTTTAAAAATTATAATAAATTAGCTCCAAAATAAAGATATGAGAATGTAATTCCTCCTTACTTTTTGGCAAAGGTGACGAATTATGGGTTGTTTTTTTTTTTTAATATCCATTGTGCAATGGGTGGTTTTTGTGGAGGGCAAGTGAGGATTGATATGAGATATTTTTTGAAAAAGATATAAAAAGCTAATACTTAAAAATCCTATCCTTCTAATAATAATTCAGCTCTGCTTATTTTACCTAATTTGTGGCTCCAAACCTGGTTCATCCAGTTCATTCTGCAGTATTTTCACGTGTTTTTTTTTTTCTCTGCCTATACTTTTTTTTTTTTAAATAAATGACTGAGAGGGTATAAGGTGCAACAGAGATAAATGCTAGCTGAAAAGAAGTCAGAATGGCAAAGAAAAATTACAGTACTTAAAGCTTTCTGAGGAGGGGCCTTCAAAGTAATTTCCACAAACATCCTTGAGAAATGCTGCCTCCACATCTTCAAAGGTTGAAGTCAATGTGAATGTTCTAGGGACAGCAGATCTTAATGAGTTACAACAAACGTGCAAACCTTGAGTGTAAGAAGGTCTAGGGTCATGGCTCAGGAGCTAATTCCATGCTCAGTCCACACATCAAATCTGACGAACTTTAATTGGAGTTAGGAAAGACAAACAACTCCAGAACCTGGCTGTGAGTTGGTAATTTATGATGCACCCATGAAATAAAGGGATCCTTACCCCTGGGCAATGCAATGGGCCAAATTTATGGCCATCAATTACTTTTGCCTGACAGTTAGGTCAGTCACTGGCCCTCAGTGATTCATGTGCAATGGGAGACAGGAGCAATAACAAGGAAATAAACAGAGCTTCCATGGCTGCAGAAAGGATCTAGGAATGAAGGAAGGATGAAGTTAGGGTTTTTCTTGTAGTTCCTTCCCCATCCCCAACCCTGGTCATTGGGAAAAACCATGGCCTCAATGCACTGGAAGAGAGACTTTCTTTCCAAAATTCTGTTTCTAAGGAGACACATTGAATTTAATTCTCTTCTTTGAATGGAGGTGGAGGAGTGGAAGAATTTTAAATTGCATTGATCTACTGGATATTATGGGGAGGCTACACTGCCTATCTTTCAAAGTTTTATTTTTCCTACATAGAACTATACCTGAAAGGAGGGGAATATAGTCCACGTGCCAGAGGCAGTATGGTCTAGTTAAAATTTACTAGACTCAGAGTCAAATCTAAAGCTAACGAGGACTGTTGACTATTCCTGGAAGCCATGACTCTCTTAAGTTAATCCAAGATTATATCATCTTTTTTGGCTACTGAATCACACTTCTGACTCACATGGAGACTCACATTGTGGTCCTCTAAAATCCCCAGATTTTTTTTTCGAATAAATCCTTATACACATACACAGGTACCCTTTACTTATAAAATTGGTTTTTTGAACCCAAGTATAGCATATTTATCCCTATGGAATCTCAACTTATTAAATTTAGCCCAGTATTATAGCCCTTCAAGCCCTACAGTACATCTAGGATCCTGTGTAACAGCACTTAACACAGAACCTAGCATGTAGCAGGTGTTTAATATATGTGTGCTGACTTGAATTGACTCTCAAGGTCTTTTGGGGTTTTAACTGTTATTCAATATGTTAACTATTTCTCCCAGATTTTTATCATCAACAAAGTTGGCAAGTACACCATCTGTGACTTCATCCAAGCTATTAATTAAAAATGGCAAATAACACAAACATAGATCCTTAGAATACTCCACTAGAGACTTCCTCCTGTCAAATTCACATTGAGCCAGACATTCAAATAGTCTTTTTTGGGGGGCTGGGGGAAAGGCAATCAGAGTTAAGTGATTTGCTTGGCGTCACACAATTAGTGAGTGTATGAGGCCAAATTTGAACTCAGGTCCTCCTGACTGTGGGGTCAGTGTATAGCTCTACCATAGCACCTAGCTGCCCCTCCATTCAAAGAGTCTTGAATTCATCAGGCTGTATTGACATGTAGTATACATTTCTCCAGTTTTTCAACCAGTGATACTGGGGAGAAAAGAGAGATAAGGGATTTCCTCATCCAGTGGAATGTAATCTCTTGAGGACAAGGATTGTTCCATTTTTATATTTGCATCCCTAGGATCTAACTAGGATATACCACATATAAGGTGTTTAATAAATGCTTCTTGTATTCAGCTGAATGAAAGGAGTTAGAGAACTAAGCCTCTTAGCAACATCCTTGATGCCAGAGTAGAATAGTGTTATAAGAATGTAAATTTTTAAGATCTTCCCTGCCCCTAGGTTAAGTGCACTTGGAGCCTGTGGTGGGAAGCTTGTTTTTCAGGTATGTCCACATCTTGGTGCTTTGTGATTGGGCAGTGGGTCAAGAGGGTTGTTACATTCTCTGAGCCAGGAGAAGGCTATATAAGCCCTGATGGGAGGCTTTGCTTTGGGGGTCACTTTGAGAAGTGTTGTGTGATTTGACCAGATGAGACTCTGGGCAACCATTGTTGAGAGTTCCCCCAGCTTTGAAAAACCCAGATGTTGATGCTTCCCTCTCTGGTAACTGTGATTTGGTATGGATGTAATGGTTGGACAGTTTGGAAGCCTGTCTGCTTGATCTGTTTCTCTGTCTTGTAACTTCTGTCCATATACTCTGAAGTTCGGGGTGCTGACCTTTTTCCCCTGAACTAGGTAAACAATATATGTTTGATTGATTAAAGTAAGCTTGTTAACCCATTTTGAGTTGCTTTCCTTTAGAAAAGCAGATCTAAGAACCTGTGTTGGCAGCCACCCTGGAGATACTGGGGTGCTTGCTGCTACAAATAGGTTAACCAGCAGTGATGGTAAGAAAAGTGGATATCTGAAAAGATGACTATCTTTTAGAAGATGGGGTCAGATCAATGAATTCCAGAGCTACTAAGACAACTATAAGATTTTCCTAACCAAATACATTGGGCAAAGAAAAAAAAAACTGAGATAGCATTAAATAACCTAACTCTGGGGACAGGTACAAAAGTAGGGGATGAGTCATACAGGAAAAGGAAAATTAAGAAGAGCTAGGGGCAAGCAGTTCCCTGTGAGAATGCATGGAAGACTGGGTTTAACTGGAAAAACTTGCATCATTTGTAACTTTCCCCTTTGATTGTCACAGTAAAATACACTTCATTTTTTCTTTATAATACTTAGTAGTAAATACTCTAAAATACTTAAAATAAGGGTGATAGACTGTTTCCAGGGAAATGTAAAATGTTGCATCCTTCTCTTCTACAACCTAATTTAGTCCTTGATGTTCCTCATAGAAGACACTTCGTCTCCTGATTCCTGACATTTAAACTGGCTGCCTCTGATAACTAGAATGTTCTCCTTCCTCACTTTTTCCTCTTGGAAGCCTTGACTTCCTTCAAGAGTCACCTGAAATGCTACCTTCTAGAGGAGGGAGGTCCTGACCGGTCCCTCACCTCTCCAGACACTAGTGCCTTCTCTTTAAAAGTTACCATTAAAAAAATTCTGAATGTATATTAAATGCCCCCATTTATACATATGTTCCATCTCATCAGAATTTAAGCTTCTTACAGATATGGCCTGTTTTTGCTTTATTTTTTGTATCCCTAGCACATGGCACATCACAGTCCCTGGAGATTTGGAAAAGAAAATTCTCCTCACCAAAATCCTTCATACTGTAAAATAGTTCGAAATTAGAAATGGATATGATTATATAATTGAAAGTGTCATTAAAGAAGGTACATCATTACTTGATATATCACCACTGCACAATGAGGATCATGAGACCTTTTCATCTGACTTAAAGCTAAAACCTCCTATATGTGTTGTCTGCTCCCATTAGCATGTGGGCCCATCTTTCAGTAACTGTCCTTCTCTTCTATTTGCATCCCCAGCACTTTGTACAGTACTTTACACATAATAAGTACTTAATAAAAAGCTTTTCCATTTATTCAGAGTACATATCACATAGTGAACACTTAATACATGTTTATTGACTAATTGGATTGAATATAAAGGGGACCCTCTCCAGAGAAGGGTTCTGATAACTGCTAGGAATCTGTAAGGAGTACTTATAAACCAGTTCCAAGGACTCAGTGACAGAAAAGAATAAGAATACCATCAAAAGAGGAGCAACTGAGTATGGTAATGCACCTTTACACATGGCACCATGCCAAACTAGATCAAACTGTCTTCTTATTTCCTACCAGATTAATATATTCCTCTCCCTTCAAATGTCACCATCTACCCTTTCCCTTTCCATAGGTTCTTCCTTCTATTCTTTTTTCCTAACTCCCGTTCTTCTACTTCTTTCCCCTTGCTATAATGATTGTTAATTTCTTTCATTTCTCCATCCCATCTTTCCTCTACTCTTTTAGTTCTATTCCTGCACATTAAATTCCCCACACCCAGTGATGAATAAAAAGTAAAAAAAAAGCATGTAATTCCATCTTCTACACATATGTGCTAAAATAAATAAATATATATACCTATATATCTTAATTTCCATTCTTAAATTTTGAAATGAATCATATTACATGTATCTATGTTTTTTTTTCATCACTGTTTGTATGTTAACATCAAGATTCACTGCCATGGAATAAAACTTCTTGGGGAAAGAGAGTAGGATTTCTATTTCATAAGTCACTGTATACTCCTGGCAGAATGCTATACACCAAATAGGCACATAAATGGATGCTTAACAGATGCTAATAATGAAGATAGCCTGAAACGAACCCATGAGGCAAAATGTTATGTCTATGCTCTATGACATTCCTGCATGCTAGAACACAATAACATGGTCACAGAACATCAAGAGAATAAAAAAGACAAGAATCAAATCTATCAGAGAAGACCTGGAAGTTGATGATGTGAAAGGAACTGAAGGAGGATATGGGTGCTGTCAGGGATAGCCCCCTTGATTATTAAACACTGACCTTGACTACAAGAGGGTAAAAAAGAAAACGGTGTAGATAGTTTAGCTTAATTCATCCCACAAAGAAGAATCAAACATTTATCTCACAATAAGGGAGGCCTGAAGCACAGACAATGAGAAAATCATCTTTGCTTTATGAAACAATGACACTGCAAATTACCCAAGGTAGAGCCTACTACCCTCATTTTTGGATTTTTAGTCTCACCTGAGATTTTATTGGCATAAGGCACAGCCAGTGAGGAAACATTCTCTACCAATGCAGCTTAACTTCTTCTCTGTCACTAATTGAGTTGCCTAGGGGAGTTGAGAGATTAAGTGATTTGCTGATCCCTACTGACCCTAGGTGTCAGATATAGGATTTTAACAAGGGTCTTCCTGACTCCAGGGCCATCTCATTATCCACTGTGCCCTGTTGACTCTCTCTTCCTAAAGTTAAACTAGTCAATTATGGGCAAAAGTGAGTAGAGGCAAGAACATTGGGCGGGGATTCAGGAGACTGGAGTTCTAGCCTCCCCTTCACAACTCTTGGCCTCAGTTTCCTCATTTGTAAAGTGAATGATTAGTTCTAGATGATGCCTAATTACCCTTCCACCACTGCCTGCCTTAGTGAGTGACACAAAAATGAGCACAATGATTAATAATAGGCACATATTTGATGAATCAAACTCAATTTTACGAAAAACAGACGAAAACCAGAAATCTGTTTTCTCCTGATAGCTACTTTCCCCTCCCCCAAGGATTATGCAGTTCAGACCTGTCATATTAACAGAACTAGTAAAATCTCAATATGAAAAATTCTCTCCACAGGTGCAAATCAGTAACTCATTTTTAACTCAGAGTCTTAGGAAACTACCCAGTTTCCTAAAACAGTAAAGTGACCTACTCAGAGTCATACAGTCTGTCCATGTCACAGGACTGAAACCTAGGTGCCCCTGACAATAAGCCTGGTCCTCTATCCATTCTACCATGTTACCTCCTCATAGATTCAGAATAATACTTGACTGGCTTTAATTTTCTAGGAAGTGAGTGAATTGCACTAAGCTTATAAACCCGCCCATAATACATACCTGATGATCTGATTACTGCATTTGACCCTGAAACAAATGTCATATCATTCCTTCGTAAGTATATGTACCCTAAGTATAACATTAATGAAGAAAACAGTTGAACAGGCACCTAGATAAATACACTGGTCATGAGAGAAACCTCTATGCAAGGGACTAGCAGAGATCCAGAAATGGGTAGTGGAAGTGAGAGGGGGAAAACTACTAATAGGTGTCATTGTAAGACCAGCAAGGAGAGATTTGCTTCCAAACCTAGTGCAGGTGAGGGCACTATTTAACCATGGCCAACGCAAACTTCCCCTCATCAAACCAAAAAAAAAAAAATACCACAGCTGTGTCGAAAGTCACAAACACTGATATCCTGAAGTTTACACAGTCATTTGTTTTTATTTTAGGAAACAGCATCGAGTTTGTCAGGAAGAAAAAAAGAAAACAGGAAGAAAATAACTCTTTCTTTAAACACCACCCTCCCCGCCTCCTTTGAACTAGATGGGGAGGAGGCAGGAAGTTAGAATCATAGAATGATAGAGCTGAAAAGAGCCTAAGCAGCCATCTATTCTGAATTCCTCCTTTGACCAATAAAAAACTGAGGCCTAGAGAGGTGGTCACTTGTCTAAGGTCTCACAGCTGATTATATAGGCAGATGAAGCTAGATTTCCTGAGTCTTAGTCAAGTGGTCCTTCCAACAGATCACATTAATACTTTCTCCCCATTAATCCTCATGCCTTAAGCATCATCTCCTCCATCCTCCCACATCCACAGGGTTGAAGGATGCATCATAGGCAGGGAGATAGAAATAAAGAGCACATCGAGTCAAAGCTACGTCTGGCTTTTAAAGAAGGAGATGGCCTTAAATTCCATTCACATATATCATGTCTTTTTTTCTGTGGCTGGCTCAGATCAGTGAGGATAATTAGACTAACTCTCTGGTGGCAGGGCAGGTGGTAGCTGAATGGCTAGAAAATTACACACTTTGCTTCTATGCTGCCAGAAATCCCTGTTTTCCTATTTCTGATGTTGTTCTGGGAGGGGGGAAGGGGAGGGAAGCTCTGCTTTTCAAAAAATCAAGTTTAAGTAGAGCCACACATAAAATCTTTACAGAACTAATAGTACCATGTGAGCAGAGGCAAGAAATTCCAGGGCCTTATTGAATAAGAACATTGAGTTAAAAATATAGAATATCAATATAACTAGTCAGAGGTTAAGGATGAAAGGTAGGAAATTAATTATATATGGATTGTCATATATATTATGATATATATAGGAATATACTTATTCCTAGCAAAGATGGCATATACACTATTCTTAGCCTGCCCTCCAAGATCTTCCACCTCTGTCTCGAGTCTACCTTTCCAGTCATATCATATGGTATGCCCTTTCATATAAGACTATGTTCTGAACTTACTGAATGATTCATCTTTTCCTGGACTGACCCCCAACTTTTCTCACCTTAACACTTCTGCTATGCAATTCATTGTGCCTGGAATGCACTTTTCTTCTCATCTTCTCACCTCCACTCTCTATGGTCTTTTTTTTATGATTAGAATTCTATCCCAAACTCAAAGGCTCAGCACATGTTCAGAGTTGTAACTGAAAATTCTGGTATCTGGAGCAAATTCAGAGGATGGAGAGGGGAGAGAGATAATCCAGGATACCTTGGTGACAGCATGCATCACCATGACCACTGATCCCATGTATCCTATATGGGACAGTTCCCTGGCTAGGTGGTATAAGAACCATCTGTCCTAGCCAGGTTTATTAATGTCATTGCTGTGGTAGATGCAGAGAAGAGAGAGAGGCCGCCAGGACACTAAGTCTATTGCACGTCATTATACCTACAGAAACCAAAATGCTCTATGTATGTAAATCTCTAGCCAAGGAATATGCAGGTCACCATTCAGTGTCCTCAACTGACACCAGTTGGGGAAGGCAGGCTAGTGAAATGGTATCTCATGGTGACAAGTCTCTTAGTAAAAGATAATAATGGCCACACCCAGTGAAAGGTGTAGGTGTCCTCTACCTATTGCATCATATTGTTGCCTTCCCAGTTGGAGTGTGAACTCCCTAAAAGAGGGAACTGCCTAGCTTTTTCTGTTTATAGTCTCAGGGCTTAGCATAGGGCTAGGCACCTAATAAGCAGGCAATAAATGCAAACCCCTTTAGTCATTCACCAGCATCATGTTACTATCCATTGATTTCATGTCATCCAGTTCAAATGAAATGGGGGAAAGTGATGTCAGATGTCAGTGCCTTTGGGCAAAGCCCTAGTTTCCCCATGCTGATTATAGTTCTCTAGGGTTGTGGGTTGGGAAGGAACAGAGATGAACATCAAAGGCAAATTTATTTTCAAAAATCAATCAATAAAATATTCATTTAAAATAAAGAATTAACAACTGACCAATCAATCACCAAGTATTTTTACATGCCCACCAAATGTCAGACACTGTGACAGGTACTGGAGATACAAAGACAAAAGTTAAACAAAATCTTTCATCAAGGAGGCTATATTCCATCATTAAAAGTAATATATGGGGGAAGGGAGAGTCAAGATGGCATTGTAAAAGCAGGAACTTGGTTTAGCTCTTCCCCCACCCCTCCAAACACCTGTAAAAATGATTCTAAACAAATTTTAGAGCTATAGAACCCACAAAATGACAAAGTGAAACACATATCCAGCTGAAGACAGCCTGGCAAGCCAACAGGAAAGGTCTTTTGCACCGGACAGGGAGCGGAGCACAGTCTTGTGAAGGCCATACTGGCCCACTGGCACAGACCAGGCTGGAGAAGACGTCAGGGTACTAAATCACTGGCAGTGGTGGTGGTTTCCAGACTTCTCAACCCACAAACACCAAAGACAAAGTAAGAGGTCAGTGAGGAAACTCTGCTGGACCTGCGTAAGAGAAGAGCATAGTCCAGTCCCAGACCCAGGTCAGTGGAGGTGGCAGCTTTGCCTGCTTGGATCTGGATCACAGTCTTAGGTGATGGTCCAGGGATGAGGAAGAGCACTAACATGGCAGAGCTTGTGGCAGCTATGGAGAGGGAGTCCTCCTCATATTTCAGAGGCAGAAAAAAGTGCTTGTGGTCACTCACAGACCAGACTGCAGGCCAGGAGAGGAGTAAAAGCCTCTCCTTTGATCAAATCACCTTAGAAGAAGTGAAAATTTACAGGTGTCTAAAAGTAGTTCTGACAACAGCTCCACAAAACCCTGAAAATTTAGGACAAAGCACTCTCCACCACTCTGGAAGCAGAGTTCTACCTTGGCAAAGAGCACAGAGCAAACAGAGGAAAAAAATCAGACTATAGAATCTTTCTTTGGTGACAAAGAAGAACAAAACATACAACCAGAAGACAACAAAGTAAAGCTCCTGCATCAAAAGCCTCCAAGAAAAATATGAATTGGTCACCGGCCATGGAGAAGCTCAAAAAGAATTTTGAAAATCAAGTAAGAGAAGTAGAGGAAAAATTGTAAAGAGAAATGAGAGTGATGTATCACGAAAATCATGAAAAACAAGTCAACAGCTTGCTAAAGGAGACGCAAAAAAAACACTTTAAAAAATAACATCTTAAAAAATAGACTAACTCAAATGGTAAAAGAGGTCCAAAAAGCCAATGAGGAGAAAAATGCCTTAAAAAAAAAAGCAAAACTGACCAAATAGAAAAGGAGGTCCAAAAGTTCACTGAAGAAAATAATTCCTTCAAAATTACAATGGAGCAAAAGAAAGCTAATCACCTCACAAGAAATTAAGATATTATAAAACAGATACAAAAGAATGAAAAAACAGAAGACAATATGAAATATCTCATTGGAAAAACCATTGACCTGGAAAACAGATCCAGGAGAAATACTTTAAAAATTACTGCACTACTTGAAATCCATGATAAAAAAAAATAGCTTAGACATCATCTTTCAAGAAATTATCAAGGAAAACTGCCCTGATATTCTAGAACTAGAGGTAAAATAGAAATGGAAAGAATCCACCGATCACCTCTTGAAAAAGATCCCAAAAAGAAAACACCTAGAAATATTGTAGCCAAATTTCAGAGTTCCCAGGTCAGGGAGAAAATATTATAAGCTGACAGGAAGAAACAATTTGGATATTGTGGAAACACAATCAGGACAACAGAAGATCTAAAAGCTTCTACATTAAGGGATCAAAGGACTTGCAATATGGTATTCTGGAGGTCAAAGGAGCAAGGATTAAAACCAAGAATCACCTACCTAGCAAAATTGAGTATAATATTGCAGGGTAAAAAATGGAAATTCAATGAAATAGAGGACTTTCAAGTATTCTTGATGAAAAGACCAGAGCTGAACAGAAAATTTGACTTTCAAATACAGGAATCAAGAGAAGCATGAAAAGGTAAACAGGAAAGAGAAATCATAAGGGACTTATTAAAGTTGGACGCTTTGTACTCCTACATGGAAAGATGATATTTGTAACTCATGAGACTTCTCAGTATTAGGATAGTTGAAAGAAATATGTGCATGTGTGTATATGTACATATATATGTTTATATATACATGTGTATATATGTGTAGGTATATGTGTGTATATGCATATGTATGTATATATATAGACAGATAGCACATGAATATATGTGTGTGTATATGTGTGTATATATAGACAAAGTTGTATATGAAGAGATGATATCTAAAAAATAAAATTAAGTGTTGAGAGAGGAATATATTGGGAAGAGAAGAAAGGGAAAGATAGAATAAGGTAAATTATCTCACATAAAAGAGTCAAGAGAAAGCTGTTACAGTGAAGGTGAAGAGTAGGGAGGTGAAAGGGAATGAGTCTATCTTACATTCATTGGATTTGACTTAATGAGGGAATATTATGCACAATCAATTAGTTATTGTAAAGCCAATCACAAGCAACTCTCTTGGGGACTGCTGCTGTTAATAACTTTAAGGATCACATAGTATAGTGAACTCTCTATTTATTCAGCAATAAATTGAAGCATAACATTCAAGAAACTAAAGAACAATATTCACAACAATATAACATAACTTATTACTAAAGTGGCCACATAGTCTTAAACAATATATATCATTCAGTAAGTCACAATCTCCTCAATTAATACACAGTATCCAAGTAAAATGCTCTTTCATCTTGACTCAAACCTGGCTCCCAATCATCCTTAAGAGAAAGCAGAAAGTACAAATACTACCCATCCCTAACTCACAATAAGTCACAGTCTTAATCATGAGGTATGGGCTCTGGGAGCTCCTGAGCTCTCCTTGAGTCTTTGAGGTACAGGCTCTGGGAACCTCCCTTGGACTCTTGATTAAATCATCCCATTTGATGAGACATTTGCATGAAGCAATAAGTCTTATGGCTGAGCCCAGACCTCTAGCCTAGTTACTAGCCTAGCCCTCCATTGTTCATCTACTTCCCACCCAAACTGGCCTGGCCCACCATTGTCTGTGGTCTCCAGGTGTCCTCCATTGATTTCCCACTCTTTAATCCCTCATTGACCTCATTAACTCCTCCTGAAGACCCTCCCCAAACTCCTCCCCTAGACCACCCCTAGATTCCTCCCACAACTTTCTGTATACGAGACCCCATCCTGTCTTCATGTTTGTGAGAGCATCATAGAATAGTGAGATCACCATAGAATGACCTAGCACAGACTTACTCTGTGTCTAATACAAGCGAACTTTTAATAAATTTTATTTTTCTTTGGCTTTGAGAAGACTTGAGTCAAATTCATTTGGCAGGACCCAGCTTATTGCTATTTTGGGGTCTCCAGAGCAACCCTAACCCTCTTTAGGGGTAACCTCTTCATCATCATCAGTCAATACAGAGTACCCAAGCAAAATCTTCTTTCATCTTAATGAAGAGGGGTTAGGGAAAAAAAAAATTGGCTTCCCAATTTCACCAACAGGTCCCTTCCCAACAAGGGGAAAGGATAAGAGGAGAGCATAAGGAAGGAGTGGTCAAACAACAGATCCTCAAGTAGGCAGGAGATTTGGTATGTCTGGAGACATCCCTTAGTTTCCCCTTCTATGCCCCTGACCTGACTGGTCAAGGGAATGGTAGAACCAATTGGTTAGAACAGAGAACTTAGTCATAATAAAGTGGGTAACCTCACCTGCAGCCTCAATGTTTGACGAGAGTTCAGTGAGGGAAATGGAGAAGGTGGGAGCACTGCCAAGCCCCAGGCTTCCCCATCATTCAGATTCTTGAGAAGACTGGAGGACAGGGAATTGGGAGGTGGCTCTACCACTTTTACCTCGGTGACCATCCTTCCTCCAATATCCTTTCTGGTCAGATGGGCACAGTTCTAGAGGCATTGGTTCCTGGGGCTCCCTCTGGGGGTTGCCCTGGAGGGGCACTCGTTGGACCAGTGACCCTCTTTGTGACATCAAAAGTGGGTTTTCCCCCTCCTCAAGTGACTGGACTTCCCCCAAGGGGGTCCTCTGGAGGGGCTTTTCCTGGCCATGGCAGCAGCCAAGAATTGAGCATGTTCTCTGTCTCTAGTTCATTCCCTGTGTTCTTTCTCCTCTGCTGCAACTAGGTGTCTGTTATTAAAGACTCCAAAGGCAGTCTCCAGTAATTGTGCCTGAGGTGTTTGGGGTCCTCATTGCCAATATCTGCAGTTTCCTCCTAATATATGGGGCAGACTAATAAAATACATGTTAAGGATTGCTGCCCCTTCTATAGAGTCAGGATCTAAATTTGTATACTTTTTAATAGCTTCTACAAGTCTACCTAGGAAAAGGGCAGAGTTTTCTTGATTTGTCTGAGAAATTTCTCTTTCTGATAATTTAGTTGCTTTTGAAATGCAGTTCTTAGGCCCTCTAAAAGGCAAAGTACCATATGGTTCTCTTTTCTCTGTCCTCCCAGATCTGATAATCCCATCCTGGGTCTCTGGTGGGAACAGCAGCTGTTCCTGGGGGGGATTTTCTGGGGTCATTGCTAGCCAAACGATTCCCAAATTTTTGGACTTGTTCCCAGATTCTCCTCTTCTTCTCAGTGGAACAATAGGTAGAGAAGGGGATATGCAAATCACCCCAAGAAAGCTCAAATTGCAGGAATAAGTCCCAAAAGCCTTCAGTAAACTTTGTTGGGCTTTTGGAGAATTTACCCAACTTTTCTTTAATTTGATTGAAGTGGAGAATGGCACACGTACTCTAGTTGCCCAGCCAACAGAGAGCTGCTTCCCTTAAGGGAAAAAGTATTGAAGGTTCTTTGGGGACAGAGGCTTGGGAAGGGAGATTGGAAGTCCCACTTCCTGTAAGAGAGTGACTGGGGGGTGCTGGCTGAACTGGATCAGATTGCAAGACTGAGGGATCAGGCTGGCAAGGGGGAAAGTCAGCTGGCATCTGAGGAGTAAAAGAAGATACCTCTATGACTGCCTGGGGAGTAGGGCCTGAGGAATAAGTGGGTGTTGCCTCAGGCAGAGGGGCCACAGAGGGAGGCTTCTCAGCAAGACCAGTGGCTGGGACCTGACGAGGGGTCCCTGAGGGGAAAGGGGCCATGCTGGGAGATGCATGGTAGGAGAAATGGATGGTGTAGGAAACAGGAAATGAGGGGTGTTGGGCTAGAGGAAAAGGGAAGGGGAACCAAAGGGAAGAGGGTTTGGGTGCAGCATAAGGGGATGGGGAAGCTGCCTCAGTGACCTCAGCAGGAGTTGCTGAGGGGGGAGGGGCTGGGGCTGAAGCCATAGGAAAGGGGTCATTTAATTTGTCCCCATTGCCCCTCTGTGGAGGAGCTCAAGCTTCAAGCATCTCACAGTCTTTCCTGAGAACCTTGTTCTGAGAAAATTCAACAAAAGCCATTAAGTAGTCAATTTCTATCCAGCTTCTTTCTCTGCGACAGTGTGATTCTAACTGCAAGAGACTATTCTCTTTTTATTTAAATCAAATGCTTTATTAACTTCTAGCTTACATCACTCATTTTTGCAAGATTTTGAGTTACAAATTTTCTCCCCATTTTTCCCCTACCCACCACCTCAAAATGGTGATCCCACTGGATATCCCCTCCTCCAATCTGCTCTCTCCCATACCCCCTCCAACTTTCAAGTAGGGCATGGTGGATCTCTATGCACCAGTGCCTGTATATCTTATTTCCCAGTTACATGTAAAATAATGTTGATAATAGTATACACACACACACACACACACACATATATATTTATATATATATATATTTTAAACATTTGATTTTAAAACTTTGAATTCCAGAGGCATTCCCTTCCTCCCTTGTCACCCACCTTACTGGGAAGATAAGCAATTCCATATAGGTTGTATATGTGTAGCTATGCAAAACATTTCTATAGAAGATATATATTGTGGAAGACTGACTATATTTCCCTCCCTCCTATCCCACCTCCCACTTGTTCTATTCTCTACTTTGATCCTGTCCCTTTTCAAAAGTGGTGTTTCCAACTTCCCTCCCCCCCCCAACCTGCCCTCCCTTTCATCATCTCCCCTCTCATCCCCCTTCCCCTACTCTCCTGTAGGGTGAGAAACCCTATTTAGTGTGTATGTCATTCCTCCCTAAGCCCAATTCAATGAGTATAAGGTTGACCCATTCCCTTTTGCCTTCCTGTTCTTCCCCTCCATTGTAACTATTTTCCCTTACCTCTTCTATATGAGATATTTTACCCCATTCTGTCTCTCCCCATCTCCTCTCATTATATTCCTCTCTCACCTCTTAATTTTACCTTTTAAGTATCATCCCTTCCTACTAAATTGGTCCTGTGCCCTCTATCTATGTATACCTGTACGCATATATACACACATTTGCATATGTATTCATATACCCTCCTATATAGACTTATATATGTAAGTGTGTGTATATATTTATATATATATATTTATATATACATAATATACATTTCTATTCCTTTCAATTATTCTCATACTGAGAAAAGTTTCTTAAGTTACAATTATTGTTTTTCCATGTAAGAATGTAAATAGTTCAACTTTGATAAGTTCCTTATGATTTCTTTTCCCTGTTCACCTTCTCATGTTTCTCTTGCTTCTTTTATCTGAATGTCAAATTTTCTATTCAACTCTGTTTTTTTCATCAAGAATGCTTGAAAGTCTTCTATTACACTGAATGACCATATTTTCCCCTGAAACATGATACTAAGTTTTGCTGGCTAAGTGATTCTTGGTTTTAATCCCAGCTCCTTTGCCCTCTGGAATATCATATTCCAAGCCCTTCAACCCCTCAGTGTAGAAGCTGCAAGATCCTGTGTTATCCTGATTGTGTTTCCAGAATATTCAAATTGTTTCTTCCTAGCTGCTTGTAATATCTTCTCTGTGATCTGGAAATTCTGGAACCTGACTATAATATTCCTAGGAGTTTTCTTTTTGGGATCTTTTTTAGGAGGTGACGGGTAGATTCTTTCAACTTCTATTTTGCTCTCTGCTTCTCAAACATCAGGGCAATTTTCCTTGAGAATTTCTTGAAGAATGATTTCGAGGTTCTTTTTTTTGATCATGGCTTTCAGGAAGTCCAATAATTTTTAAATTATCTCTCCTGGATCTATTTTCCAGGTCAGTGGTTTTCCCAATGAGATAATTCACATTGCCTTTTATTTTTTTCATTTGTTTGCATCTGTTTAATATTATCTTGATTTCTCATAAAGTCACTAGCTTTCACTTGCTCCAATGTAATTCTGAAGCAATGATTCTCTTCAGTGAGCTTTTGAGATTTATTTTCCATCTGGCAAATTTGGCTTTGTAAAGCATTCTTCTCCTCATTGCCTTTTTGAGCCTCTTTTGCCATTTGAGTTAGGCTATTTTTTAAGGTGTTATTTTCTTCTGTCAAGTTGTTGACTCTCATTTCATAATTTTCTTGCATCGTTCTCATTTCTCTTCCCAATTTTTCTTCCACTTCTCTTTTTTGGTTTTCAAAATCCTTCTTAAGGTCCTCTATGACCTGTAACCACCTCATATTTTTCTTTGAAGCTTTTGGTGCAGGAGTTCTGTCTTCACTGTCTTCCTCCTGTTCCATGCTTTGATCCTTTTTGTCCCCAAAATAGGAGTGTAAAGTTGTATTCCTCTGCTTGGTTTACTTCCTTTGCCTGCTCATGTTGTTACTCAATTACTTTTGGGCTTTTTGCAACAGTAGGATTCTGCCACCAGACAGTGGAGCTTCATCTCAAATACTGTAGTTTTCTCAGCTACCAAAGGTATTAGTTGAGTGCCCTCTCTGAAGCCTCCACATACTCTGGCAAGCTGGTCATACACCCCAGGACCTCCACCCTAGACTGCAATCCAGATCCAAGCAGGTTAAAGCAAGAGCAATTACCCCTCAGACTAGTCACTTGTTCCCCCTACAATCTGCAGGCCAGGAGCTAAAGCTGTTAATGTGGTGGCAGCTGCAAGGCCACAGCACTTCAGTGGCTTCTCACCCTGGGGGCAAAGGCCAACTGCACTCCCAACTACTGGATCCCAAAGTCCACACTGCAGTGACCTCTCACTTTTTCCTTAGTATCTATGGGTTGATAATTCTGGAAACTGCCACAGCTGTTGGTGATATGAATCCCTCCAGCCAGCAGCTGGTCAGGCCACCCTGGGGGTAAAACCTCCGATTCTCATGGGGCTGGGGTCAGCTCCCAGAGCGCTGCACTGGCCAATTCCTGCCAGCCTGCTGGGCTCTCCTTGGCCAAAGGTTAGCTTCTCTGTGTCATTTTGTGGGTTCTGTAGCTCCAAAGTTTGTTCAGAGTCACCTTTTACATGAATTGGAGGGGGTGAGAGCCTGAGCCTCACGGAGGTCCTGTTTCTACTCTGCCATCTTGACTCCTGAGAGTAATCTCTTTTAAAGTCCCCAAAACAGGCCATGATTCATCATCTTTTAGGCTATACCTAGGGAAAACAGCTTTGCAAAACAAAACAAAACAAAAAAAACCCTACTTTTCCTTTTTAAGATCTTCAGATAAACTAAATTTTTTCCAATGTTGTAAAAGACTACCCAAAGGCAAACTTTTAGTACCTGCAGCCCTTTTACAATCTGCCAAAGGATTTCAAATGACTGTCACGTGACCCATGGCAACCAACCATAATCAGTGGGCCACATGTGCAGGCCTGCTGTAGAGAAAACTGTTAGTTAAGCACAAATGAGGGACAAGTCAAACTATACCTCCACTCCTCTCTCTGCCCTCCTAAATCCCTTTCTGGTTGCATTTCCTTGCCTATTCTTTGTGCAATGTATACATAGACACATACTTATACATACTGTAATATTTATAAAGGTAAGCCCCATGTAATGAATTTATAGTTGTACAGGGATGAGAGTGCACAGAGTGATAGGTAGGAGAGAAATGGCTGCATGGTTTGAAGCCCAGATCCACATGTTATTTTCTGGAGGATCAGAGGGACAGTAGGTACCAGGTCTATGATTTCATTAGAATAAGGAACTCCCAGTAAGGAAAGATCTATACTCTGCAGAATATCTGTTCTGCAGCTTATAATCTTAGAGTTAATTGCCCAGAAAACTGAGAGGCTAAATGTTTCCAACCAGCATCATATATACCAGAAACAGAACTTGAATCCAGGCTCTGGCTCCTAAATCTGAGGCCAACCCTTCATCTATGCCATTTGATGCCTCTTTATTATAATACAATAAAACAGTTGGCCAGTGAACCCATATTCATGTTGCTTCACATTGTATATAATTTAATACTTCCTTCTACTCTATTTTAGCCACCTGCAACAGCAATGTAGTTATATTCCCTTCATTTTCTGCCTTTCAAAAGCTCATCAACACCAGGTTCTCCATGCTGAGTTATACCTTAATATCTCCCTTCATTATTGTGAGCAAGTGATTGCTACATGTCCCTTAAGGCTTTGAAGACAAAAATGAAATGTTGTTTATACATGTGGATCCTCTAACTGATGTTCAATATTGCAGATGTAGGTAAAATCTAGTTTTCCCTCTATAAAATATGTCCAGCTATTCAGTTTAGTCTGTAAAGAATTGAGTCAGAAAAAAAGGACCTAAAGAGATAAAAACTTTGGTAGTAGTATAACTGACTCAGAACACTAGAAGTAGAAGGGATTCAAGCAATCATTTATTCCAATGACTTCAAGTTGAAGTTGAGGAATAGGCCCCATGTCCTGACTCTGGGCATCTTCTCTCAGTATCCCCCATGCCTGGAACACTCTCCTTCCTCATCTCTGCCTCCTAGATTCATTGGCTTCCTTCAACTTCCAGCTAAAATCTCACCTTCTACAGGAAGGCGTCCTGACTTCACCTTAATTCTAGTGCTTTTCTTCTGTAGATTATCTCCTATTTATCTTGCATATTGCTGGTTTGTACATAGTTATTTTCATATTATCTCCCTATCAGATCAGGAGTTGCTTGAGAGCAGGGACTGTCAATTGTCTTTCTTTGTACCTCAGTGATTAACGAAGTCTCAGGCACCTATTAGATGCTTAATAAATGTTTATTGACTGATTGACTTACTGACTAGGCTATGTTTGTTCCTTGTTCAATGTCACAGAGCTAGTTAGTAGTAAAGCCAAGGGGCATGAGATATCTACTCATATAATTTGAACTGATCTTGAGTTGTCTCCCACTGTGGGAAATTTCATTAATTTGAGAACTTTTATTGTAGAAATTTTTTTCATCAATATACACACCAGCCACATATAACACTCAGCTTAGCA
>NW_027187391.1:53979856-53996559 GCF_028583685.1 Petaurus breviceps papuanus
CAATATGGGCATACTTTCCTCTGTGATCAATTCAGTGTGCGTTTTTCTAGAGCCAAATATAAGCATCCTTGCTAAATATCTAATGTGGTCTTGAAATGAACTAGTCAATATCTTTTACATTCCACCTGCTTCACCTGTCATTGATGTCTCCTACATCACTGTTCCTACTTATTTCCTTGTTTATAATGTGTTGCAGACTTCTCAAGTCCATTTTATATATGTGTGTGTAGTGCCCATATACACACACACATATATATATATATACATATATATCTATATATATACGTATTCAAATACACACTGAAGGAAAAGCTCTATAGGTTGCCTATTCATCATAGTCTGACCAACAGGCATTTTTTATCCACATAATTTCCCTCCCTATTGTTAGTTAAATCACTTTTCTTGAGCAACTATAGATCTTATTTAGGATGTTTTGCAAGGTTCCAGGGTTCAATACATTTAGCACAACTACTGTGTGTACATATATCCACATGTATATATCTATGCATGTATATATGTACACCTGTGTGTTCATATATGTAGGTATTTCAAGAAATATGTATGAATACATACATACACACTTATGGATGAAATTTATTGGTTGACCACCCATCACAGTCTGGCCAACTGACATTCTTTATCCATTTAGTTTTTTCCTGGGTATGAGTAGTTAAGTCAAACTCTTGAGTGATTATAGATCTAAATGTGAAAATGTTAGGGCTTAATACAATCAACACGACTGATACAGTCAAGTTGAAAAGTGTTATTAATTATTTACCATGTTCCAGGCACTATGCTAATCCTTGAGAATATAAAGAAAGGCAAAAACTATCCCTGCCATCATGCAGCTCACATTTAAGTGGGACAGTGTTCAAACCACTATGTACATATGAGATATGTCGCAGTTAATTGGACATACTCTTAGAAGGAAAGTACTAGCATGAAGGGGGATCAGGAAAGGTTTCTTGCACAAGGTGAAATTTAAGTAAAACTTAGAGGAAACCAGGAGGCAAAAATGAGGAGAGAGAATACTTCAGGCATGAGATGGTGCAATGAGCACTGGATTTGTAGACATAGAACCTGAGTTCCAATCCTATCCCTGCCATTTACTACCTATTTGACCTTGAATAAATCACTTATTCTCTCTGTGCCTCAATTATAAAATGAGGAGGTGGGAAGACAGTCTTTAACGTCCTTTCCAACTCTAAATCTACAATCCGTAAACTGGAATATACAAAGGAAAGTACAGGGGGATTGCCTGTCCAACTTGGATTTTAACTTGTATTTCTTTCATGATGATAGTGAGCATCTTCAGGTAGCATCAATTTCTCTTTCATTACTAATCAAAGTGTCCTACAAAAAGGTTTTCCATGATATTATGTATTCAAAGAAATCATGTATATTTTTATAGATGCACAGAAGACACTTATTGGAGGAAAACCTTTAACGTGATGCTTTGTTCTATCACAGATATTTTTTTTTTCAAAATCAACAAGTACAGTGGGAACTTGCATTCTCTTTATCTTTCCATCAACTGTGTAATGATAAAGATGTGATCTACTGTGGAATATTGTTTATGAAATCCTTTCTTTTCCCTCTATCACACTCAAAGTGAGGGTAGATTATCATCATTAGAATTTTATATGAATAGGAAAGTAGGCACACACATCAGTAGTTATTAATGATCTGTCAATTTTTAAAGCAATAATAAAATATTTCCATGACTTGATATCTTCTGATTCTTTTCCACATTGAGAAATGATCCCTCAGCACCTTCAAAACATGTATCATTTCCAGGATATACCCCTTCTCTATATAGTTTACTTCAATTGCTTTTTTTTCCTCATCTCTTCAAGAAACACATCTAAGACTATTATGTCATTGTCTAAGTATAGTTGGCCTACTATCCCTGATTATGAGAAGAACTTATTCTAAAATCTTTAAATATCTTCCCCACCTTTCATCTGTTTATTATTCTCCTTCAAGTTTCACTTTTAAATGTTGCACAGAACTAAGAGTCACTTTGTATATTTCTTTTTTTTTCATGAAATGTCATGGCCAAAAAATTGATCACCCAGTGGTCAACCTACTGGAGATTGATACTCTGTGTACTTAGTTAGGTTGATGCTCAGAAAGCAAATACATCCTATTGTCAATACTGATTAAAACATTGAATTTAATAGAAATAAATGTAAGTTCCTGTGCTTGGGTGTAATAAAAGCAACTTCACAAGTATAGGATGAGAGATGCTTGAGTGGACAAGTGAAAAAAAATCCAAAGGTCTGATTAAATTACAAATTCAGTTAGAGTTATAAAATGACATGGAGGCTAAAAAAATACTGAAGTAAACAAGTTTCATGAAGAAAGGTGTGGTGCCCAGAAAAAAAGATGGTTGTTTTAGAATTTACTTTCATTTCTTGGTGCCATTTAAGAATTTTAAAAACTAGATGTATATTAACAAATTGGACAAATTAAAATCA
Organism: Petaurus breviceps papuanus; assembly: GCF_028583685.1. NCBI lineage: Eukaryota > Metazoa > Chordata > Mammalia > Diprotodontia > Petauridae > Petaurus > Petaurus breviceps. Next base: position 53,982,337 of record NW_027187391.1, read on the forward strand.
AGCCTCTGTTACTATCTGTATGACCTTGGGCAAGTCACTTCTGTTCTTTTAGTCTCAGATTACTTTTCCTGGACTGATGTAACTTTGTGGATAACAAAGGCCTTGGAGATGAACTAACCTGATCAGCACCCCTATTGAAATAGAATGTACTATCAAAGGATCATAGATGGTCTAGAGTTGGAAGTGTCCTCAGAAGTTATCTAGTGCACCCCCTACATTTTACAGATAAGGAAAATGAGATCCAAGGAGACTGGGTAACTGACCCAAGGTTGCCCAGATAGTAAGCATATCAGAGGTTGATTGGAACTGTATTCTGTACCAGTGGTGCCACATTAAAATAGAAACAAATCCTGTTAGCCTCATATTGACTTAAAATATCATAAATAAACATTATCTGTGTTGTATTGTATTTTTTACTTATTTTATTAAAGATTTCCCAATTATAACAATTTCATTTGGGCTGCACTCAGGAGTTTTGCAGTCAACTAAGCCTATGGGTTATGAGTTTGATACTTCTGATAGACTTTAAAGGTTTAGTTCAAGATCTGTATCTGTCTCAGAGAAAAAAATCTCCTTTGGGATGATTTGTTTTTATCAAGGGAACTTATAATAATAACAATTTTAAACAATAAAAATAACAACTTGTATTGTGTTTTTACATTGTGATTTACATACATTACTTCATTTGACCTTCACAATAACCCTAGTAAGTATGAATAGGATTTACATTTCCCAAGGATCTAAATTATTCTCTAATTAAAATTCCTCATTTTATAAATGTGGAAGATGAGGCTTAGAGATACTAGGTGACTTGTCCCAAGTGACACAAGTTTTATGACAGCAAGTCCAGTATGCTTGCTAATAAATCACGTTGCTATTCCATAGTATACATTGAATTATACTACTCTTGGAGATAGGAATGGGGGAGAGGAAGGCGAATATGCCATGTTGCTCATCTAGAAGAGTCATTGAATTGGCCCACTTATTGGAAGCAAGGTGGGATAGGGGAAGAAATAACTATTCCTGGTCAATTGAATGGAACTCCATCTCTTTAGGCTTTTAAGTTCTCATCTTTTATAACATTCTAGGACTAGAGCAGGAAGCTCTTAAAGCAGGAAACAGCACTTAAAGAAGATAAATCTGGTGATAGAGTACAGAATAGATAGGAAAGAGTCTGGAGTCATAGAGACTGGTTAGTAGGTCATAGCAATATTCTGAGTATGAAATGATGAGGTTCTAGATGATGTGGTAGATATGAAAATTTAGTGGAAATGATGAAAATGAAAGGGATACTAGTGAAAGAATCAATACAGCTGGATGATTGGTCATATACAGGGGATGAAAGAACAAGACAACACTAAGAGGAACCTCTGATTTTAAATCTGAGGTATTCTCAATGGAATATCAATCCTCTCTTTCTTTCTACCATGATGATCTAATGATCAACTGATCCCTCAAACTGTTCTCTTCTACAATGACTGAATCAAAGACTGACCAATTGGAAATTAACTTATATCTTTGTGTCTCTGGTGACTATAATCAGGATTTTTTTTTCTTGCTTATTTAACCTGGTAGATGCCTAAAAGTTAAACATTTTCCCTTGTGTTAGTTAAAATGGGCTACACAAAGGTGAATTGATTTCAGCATGTATTGGCCAATTAACGTCTTATGCAGAAATCTCTTAGTCCCAAAAAAGCAATTACAACAGACTAGAAAAAGAATATATGGACACAAAGGCCAAATATCAAGGACTGACCTTTGTAAAGCATACTCCTAGTTAGAAAATGGGAAAAGAAAGAGGGGCCAGAAAAGAAGTAAAAAGAGAAACATCAAAATTGTGTCAAAGAAGCCAAGGAGGGAACTTGGTGAAGTAGGGGGGCAATAAACCATGTCAAAATTATAAAATGTTGTATGCAGGTTTAAAAATGCATAAGCATAATCATGATATTAATTTGTTATACATTTCTATAGTATCACAAGATGTATAATAATAAAATATTATGGACCAGATCAATTGAGGAATGACCATTTATTATATGCTTACTAAGTGTTAGATGTTTAAGTTCTAGACAAAGAAAAGGCAAACACAGTTCTTTCACTCAAGCATATGAAGGAAGCTTAATGGGATAGACAACATGTCCATAAACAGGTATATTCAAAATAGATATAGAACAGATGAAAGGTTATCTTCTGGATCTCCATAGCATCCATCTCCTTGCCTGGTACTTGTGAACAGAAGGTCATTGAACAGATATTTTTTTTAAAGCAATTGGGGTTAAGTAACTTGCTCAAGGTTACATGGCCAGTTATTTTGTGTGGGTGTTAAGTATCTGAGGCCGGAACTGATCCCGGGTCTCCCGACTCCAGGGCTGGTGCTCTTACTCACTGTGCCACCTGGCTGCCCCCAGATTCTTTTTTACATTATTTCAAGAAATTTTTAATGATTTTGATGTATGTATGGAAGATCCTTTGCTGGAAAGAATACTTTAAGATGGCATTTTGCTCTGCCGACTCAAATATTTTTTTCATAATCAATAAATCATAAATTATATGTATAATGCAGTTATATACATCTTTCTGCAAATTGTGAAATGGAAAAGACATGGTCCATCGCTGAAGGCCCACATATTTCTTACTACTAATAATAATTCCTTATTAAAGATAAATTTTTATAGGGAAGAATATAGATGACTGCCAGAAACCAACATGGTAGAAGGGGAAAGAATAAAGCCTCTGTAGTTGGCCTCCCCCAATGTTCTTCTCTGCAATCTAACAGGAAAGTGATAAATACAAAGCCTTGAAAATTACAATTTAATAAAAAGCAGACCATTTGAAAGTAAACTGTTGAGTTTTTAGGGATCATTTGGAAAAGTTACTCCAAAAGTTTTGAAGAACATTTCACAAGCTGAACTCATTCTTTCTTCCCTTTTTTTCAGCCTATACCCACAACTACCAAGTTATTCTCCATGGTCTCATTACTCCTTTCTCTCTGCCTAATGCCCATGTTACCTTTTCTATGTCCAGTCAATCTAGTCCTGCCAATGCTTCCTCAGCATAGTCTCTAGACCAGAGGTTGTTAATTCGGAATTTGTGGACCCCCATGGAATTCTTGATAGATTTCCAAGGGTGCATAATCTTGGATGAGAAAGAAAAAATGCATCTTTATTTTTACTAATCTCTAACTGAAATTTAGCATACCTTTCCATTATGAAAGTAAGCAACAAACTACATTAGTAAGTATGTGTGACTTTATCACCAATAGAAATCGTGTAATATTATGGTCATTTTAATCACAGTATAGTTGTTGCAGATAACTTGAAAAACTTTTATGCTTATCACTATTTCAAAATTTCTGGTTATTAGATCTGTCACCGGATATTAATATGTAACATTTAAAAATATTTTAAAATTACATTTCAACATAAGTGTTTTCTTTGTAATCTTATGTATTTTATTTTATGCTTTTAAAAGTATTATTCTGAGTAAATATACATAGACTTCACCAGACTGACATAGGGAACCAAAACAAAGAATTGAGAACACATACTCTAAACCCTTTTTAAACTTCTTTATCTATTACTCTTTTCCAGAACTCTATTGGCATGTTATTTGGTGACAGTTTTGTCATTCTGGAAGCAAACATATAGTTCTAAGGAGCTTTTGAATATATTATGAAGAAGAAACATTTTTAAACAATAAAAGAATTCATCCAAAATAGTAGGTGAATGTTCCTACAACTTCATCACAATAGATAAACAGCTTAATGCAAAAGAATGTTGATATGCTTATTTAATATTTCATTGGAAAAACATTTCTTTTTCCACTAAAGTTTTTCATGCAGCTATTTCTAGTTACAGTAATATAATTTGACAATGAGAGTTATTACAGAGCAATGCAATAACATGCTAAGGTTATAAACTGATAATTTCTGTGATTTTTCAAGGCAAAAATAATTATGATTATTTTTCTTAGTAATTACAAATGGTAATTATACTTGAAGTTAACATAAAAACTATAAACCAATAGATCAGAAATTATACTGTTGGTAGCCGACCAATAAAAGTTTCCACTTCCAGTAGTAACAGCCAATTTTAAAGGCTTTAGCAAATTCAATATGGATAACAGCCTCCTTGCCAAATATACAAGAAAGATTACAAGGCATTTTTTAGGCACTGAAAATACGCTCCATTTAAATGTGTAAGTCAATTATATATACAATTACTTCGCTTTATGCACATTATAGATGCAGATCATCTAAGTCTTACTAAATTAACTGAATAGATGCAAACCACCAAAATTAAGATATAAGGCCTCAGGCTACAAAGCCTTCAGAAATTTTCTGTGGTACAAGAAACAGGACATGCTGACAAATCTTTCCCTAAAAACAACCTTTTTCAACAGGAATAGGCCTCAAAAATACATTTAACAGGTTCAGGGGTAGGGAACCTGTGGCCTCAAGGCCACATATGGCCTTCTAGGTCCTTCAATGCGACCTTTTGACTGGGTCCAAGTTTAACAGAAAAAAACCTTTTATTAAGGGGATTTGTTCTGTGAAGTTTGGATTCAGTTCAGAAGGCAATACTTAAATACCTGAAAGATCTGTGACTTTGTTTTCAGTATCAGGGAACTCCTGCTGTTGGAATTGTCTCCATCAATATTGACTGCAACTCATGAATAACTTAGAATGTAATTCCTACAGAGTTGATCCAAGGCACATAAGGGTTAAATGACTTATTAAGCTAACAAATATAAGAAGCAAGACTTGATCCCAAGGTACACTGTGTCCAAATTTAGACCTCTATTGAACTGTACCATGCCGTTTCTATGTCTCCATTTTTTGAATATCAACTTTAAAAAAATCTGTTCTTTTGCTACAAAAAATAAATTATGTAAATATATGAACAGCTCTACAGACATATCTTAGATATGAAAATATATCTTAAACATTTAAGGTTTTAAGTACTGGAATGCGATTATTTTAGGACTTGAAGATACTAAGTGATCTGATTATATATAAAATGTGTTCAGTTATGTGTGTAATAGTCAAGAGCAGAGAAGAGACTTGTTCAGTCATTTTTCAGTTGTGTCCTACTCTTCATGGCCCCATTTGGAGTTTTCTTGGCAAAGATACTGGAGTGATTTGCCATTTCCTTTTCCAGTTAGGTTTATGGATGAGGAAACTGAGATAAACGGGGATAAATGATTTGTTAAGGGTCACACTGTTAAACAGGAAGTGTCTGAAGCCAGATTGGAACTCCTGAAGATGAGTCTTCCTGACTTCAGACCTATCTGTCTTTGTGCCACCTATCTGCCCCAGAGAAGAGACTTGCGAACAAGTAAATCAAAAGGCAATTCAAGGTAGCAGATTAATAACAAGACCAGTTTAATCTATGTAAATTCAGAATTTCATATGGTAAGAACATTGAGCTCAGGAATTCGGCCTATTGATTTTTGAATGTTCCCCTACTAACCAACATCCCAAAGTCAATGTGCCTTATACAAAGGTGATAATTAATATGAATTAGCTGAACAGATTGATAAATGAACATAGTATGCTCTCACAAAAGAAAAAAATTATTCATATTGGCAAACCTCATTCTAGAGATACACCATGGTGGATCAAAGGCTGGTATTAGAGTGAGAATGACCTAGGTTCAAATCCTAACACTGACAAATTCTAGCTGTGTCACCACAGGCAAGTCACTTAACTTCTCAGTTCCCCAAGCAATTATAAATCATGGATGAGCTGCCGCTCTGCATTAATTGAAGTTCTTTCTCCACAAGTTCTACCATCAATGAAATCTCAGGTTGCTCCAAATCCCTATTCAAAAGCATGAGTTATATTGGATGTTAATTCTTGTCTCCCATGCACATTAGTGATATATAGATGATCTTTTTCTCCCTCTGTAACAGCCTGGCACATAGTAAGCACTTAAATGCTTGTTTAATGACTGACAAGTCATATTTACTCCACAACTCCAGCACCATCAGAGGCACAATAAAATTCCATTATAACATCTCATAGCTAAAGACTGGAGGCTTCCTAAAGGAAGCCAATATATTTATTAACACAATATACTCACAATACTGTGATCATGTTCATAGAAAGCAATTATTTCAAATCTGAGCTATCTTTAATCTGCACTTTCAAAGTTTTCACTCTCAAGGTGCTAAATTTTCAGATCCTTCAGAATGTCTATATAATGAAGTTGATGTGAGCTATACAATAAATTATCCTAATCCTCCAGTACCTAGCATAATAATCAGTATGGAAAGGAAGGAGAAAATGAACAAGCATTTGTTAAAAATGACTACATTTTTTACACTGTGCTAAGTACATTACAAATATCACCTCATTTTGCTCGTCACAACAGCCCTGAAATGCTATTCCAGGTGCTATTATTATCCCCACTTTACAGATGAGGAAACTAAGGCAGATGGAAGATAAGTAACTTACCTGAGGTTCCAAAGCTAGTAAATGTCATAGGCCAAATTTCAAATCAAGTCTTCCTAACTCCTGGCCCAGTGCTCTGTCTGCTGTACCAGCTAGCTTTCTCTAAGCTCCTTAAGGCAGGTATGTCATTTTTAAAAGCTCCTTACTCTTAAGCAGAAATGTCTTGGTTAAATTATATCCCAAATAAAAATAATCATCTTGGTTGATTTAGTTATTAAGTTTCAAATAGAAAGAATGTATGTGTGTATGTATCTCATACATACACAATACATTAAAATAAACTCTTATTAAGTGCTTTCTGTGTGCCAAGAAGGTACTGTGCTGAGCATAGGAAATACAAGGGAGGTTTACAATCCAACAGAAGACAACAAAGGGAAGCTAGAAAATCGGGAAGGAAAGAGAGAAAAGGAAGGAGGTATTCACACCAGGAGCATGGTGATGGAGTAGAATCCAAAATCCAAAGAATGCAGTTAATGAGAAATAAAGAGTTCACTGACCTTCTTTATAGAGACTCTGGGAAGAGTTTTTTCTATACCTTCTAGAAATCCAGTCAGAGGAGCAGAGGCTACTACATATTTATGCATATATTCATAACAAGGAAGGAAGCAAGCAATTAGTAAGCATCTACTAGATGCCAGGCTCAGTGTTTAGTAGTTTACAAATATCTCACTTAATTCTCACAATAACCCTATGAGGTAGCTGCTATTATTACAGTTGAGAAAACTGAGGAATGACAGAGGTCAAGTTGAAGAGGTTACCCCTAAAGAGGGTTAGGGTTGCTCTGGAGACCCCAAAATACCAACACATTGGGTCCTGCCGAATGAATTTGTCAAGTCTTCTCAGCCAAAGAAAAGTAAAATTTATTAAAAGTTTGCTTGCATTAGACACAGAGTAAGTCTGTGCTAGGTCATTCTATGGTGCTCTCTATTCTATGGCACTCTCACTATTCTAGGTCATTCTATGGCACTCTCACACCACATGGTGTGAGGTGGGGTCTTATATACAGAAGGCTGTGGGAGGAATGTAGGGATAGTCTAGAGGAGGAGTTTGGGGAGGGTCTTCAGGAGAAGTTAATGAGGTCAATGAGTGATGAAGAGTGGGAGGTAGCTGGAGGCTACAGACAATGGTGGGCTAGGCCAGTTCAAGGGTGTATTGATATTTTGATAGGCTCAAGGGTGGGAAGTAGATGAACAATGGAGGGCTAGGCTAGTAATTAGGCTAGTAGTTAGCAGCTAGTAACTAGGCTAGAGGTCTGGGCCCAGCCACAATGTAAGGATTATTGCCTCATGTAAATGCCTCATCAAATGAGACAATTTAATAAAGAGCCTTCCAAGGGAGGTTCCCAGAGCCTGTACCTCAAGGACTCAAGGAGAGCTAGATGGGGCTCCCAGAGCCCTACCTCATCAAAGTGATTGCACAAGGTCACACAGCTAGTAAGCTGTCTGAGGTCAAATTTTAACTACCGTGTTTCCCCGATAATAAGACACTGTCTTATTTTTATTTTTGGACAGAAAAACACCAGAGGGCTTATTTTAAGGGGAGGGCTTATTTTAATGAACATTGACAACAATTTTAATAAACAGGTAAATGTGAACAAAAAAATGTACCTTTATTCAATAAGCAAATCACTGGGGAAGAACAGGATGACGTGCTCACTGCTGCAGCTCTGACTGGATGCAGCTTGGAGCTCGGCTTATTTTCGGGGGAGGGCTTATTTTAGAGGAATCTTACACAGTAAGGGGAGGGCTTATTTTCGGGATAGGTCTTATTATCGGGGAAACAAGGTAGGATCTCCCTGATTCCAGGCCCAGCACTCTGTCCCCTCTACTATCTATGTGCATACTGTAGGTAGGTAATAAAGTGTTTGTTGCTTGAATGACAATAAACTCCACAGAGCTAAAGGGAAGTATAAAAGCCTGCCTACATCATCCAGCAGAGAAAAATTGGATAGAAGTGATTATGGTCATCAGTTATCATAAGATGTTTATTCTACCTCACCTCTCCTATCCAATCAATCACTAAGCCTGGTCAATTCTACCTTCACGAAATGGCTCAGATCTTTACCCTTCTCTGTACTCACAAGGCCACCATCCTGGTTCAGTCCCTCATGAACCATCAGCTACAATAGCCTCCTAAGTGTTCCTTCAGCTTCAAGTTTTTCCCCTCTCCAATCCATCCTTCATACAACTGTAAAAATTATTTTCTATGGGGTGGCTAGATGGCACAGTGAATGGAGCACCATCCCTGGAGTCAGGAGGCCCTGAGTTCAAATTCAGATTCAGACACTTAATACTAGCCGTGTGACCTTGGGCAAGTCACTTAACCCCAACTGCCCTGCCTTTCCCCCTCCAAAAAAAGGGAAAAAAATATTTTCCTAAGGAACAGCCTTTACAGTGTCACTCCCCTGCTCTGTAAAATCCTATCAAGTTCCCTTTTACCCAAAGAATAATCTTATCTTCTTAATCTGGAGTCTATGACTGTGGATAGGACCAAACAACACCAATCCTTATATAAATATATATCTTGCTTCATCTTTGTATCTCTATCACCTAGCCCAATGTACATAGTGGGTTCTTTAAATGTTTTTGCTCAAATAAATTGAATTGCAACCCTCTCTGAAATATGAGTATTTTTTCAGAATATGTCTTTGAAACAAGTCATCACTAAAATTCAATGTAAACAGTGGTTAGATTCCAAAATATTGTTACTAAGTACATTCTGCCACATTTATTATTCTTTGTAATTATAGAAATAAGCTGAATTAAATTTATAGAGTTGATTTAATAAAAAACATCATAAGGAATAAGAATTTAAAGAGAAAAATTAAATTCTAAGTACTTTCAGCATGTTTTCTATTTTATTATATCCTTTTTCATTAATTCTGTTTTTGAGACCCTATCATATGCCAGGCACTGTAAGCACTAATGTATTCCAAAATAACAATTAAGTCAGAAGTCACAATGAAATCTATAGCCCTTCCATCTCTACAATATTCTTTCCTACTGTAGACTTATACTTGAATCTGACTTGCCTCTGGGGCTATAACTGAGAGACTAAGAAAATTAAACTTTTCATCCTTTAATCACTTCATGATAGCATTTTGGCCCTGCACATAGTGAATAAGAACTATCTTTGCCCAAAGAAGAGAGATGTCCTTCCCTTGCTTTTTTGCTTTGAATGTTACTCTCAAACTGAAAATTAGCAGACAAAAATGGTCATGACAATAATCAACCCTCCTCAGCCTCCATGATTATTTTTACATGATAAAAAGAATTGAGAACGAGATAGAAATATTAAGTCTTTTATACTAATCCTACATTGCCTTTTTGCAATTAGCCCAATTTATCCAATATGAGTCCTTCTATACTCTGTATGGATTTTTCAACCCACTTTCTAACCCAGTCTATCCTTTAAGGGAAATCTATAAAAACTCACCTTTTAACTTTAAAATATCACAACTTTTTTTTTAAACATACAGAATATATCAACACTTTTAAAATAGAGAATAACATCTTAATAAGAGACCACAATCACAAAGAAAAATCTTCATGTATGTATTGCATAAAAAGGATTGCTCTAAAATGCTAGGTATTGTTAAACTATAACCACACAGAAATAGATGACAGCAGTAGTACCATAAACTAATTTAATTAGGAATATCTCAAATAACCTCTTATAAAAATTAATTATATAGGAGTTCAGATAAATCAATAGAAACAAAAAAAAATTTCATGAAGTGAAAATTCTCCCCCAATGTTATTATGATTCACTGTTTATACAGATATGGGCAAAAAGCATCTTATAATAAAGACTGTCATATCTCTTTGCACATTCATTTAGGTTAGTTATAAAATGTAAATAAACCTGAATCAATAACATCCAATCTAGATTTTTAAAAGCCAGATCTATTAGATTAAACAGATGCACTGTTCAGAATGCTGAGAATGCAGAGGATTAGTAAAACTTAATGTAATGTATTACTATGTAGTTTTTAAAAAAAAAATCTCAGAAAAAATAATAGATACAATATGGCAAGCATAAACCTACATAAAATTAAGCACACTGATGCATAAAAGAATGATCACATTTGAGTTTATTATATTTCCCTTGCAAACTGGAATATATTTTTGCTGGGAGAAGCAATATCTCCCAGAAGTGGGGAACTACATGTAGTCTCAAGGCTGCAGTTTCCCCACCCTGGTGCTCTCTGAGATAGTGCTTTTTTCTTGGGAACAGTTAAAATGAATGGGAAAATGCTTGCTTCACTGAAATGAGATTAGATAGATATATGTTCCTTTTTATGACACCAAAATCCTGCTTGATTTATTTTATACAATTCCTGCTGTAGTCCAATATGTCTGAGAGCCTTTAATGGACATTATGGCATTTGTAAGGTGAGTCTAAGAATCTACAACCAGTTCTAACTTTGACTTCTAAATTATTTACTGGATCGTTGAGCATGAGTGAGTAAAAATGGTTGAATAAAACCTTTGGGTTATACCTTATTGATAATTTATTATCCTTTCAGACAAACTAAAAAAAATGTGGCAAAATGCAATTTAAAATTTGTAATAAAAGCTTTGATGAGGAAATCTCAATAATAATATTTATCTTCTCTGACAGCCCTACAGATATCCAGATATAAAGGATGGCCACTGTATACATTTTCTTCCCATTCTTTTTATTTCCCAATGAAATCACTGTATCACTGGCCATAGGGAATATGAAACTTTATTTAGAAGTATCTAATACTAGATGTCTGGTTAAAGTCTTTCTTAGTACTTTGAATATGTATCAATGTGATCTTCCATATCACAGAGACATGGAATTTTAGATTTGGAAGGAAATTTAGAGATAATCTAGTGAATATTGCTGCTTTATAGGTGAGAGAAGAGACTCAGACAAGTTAAGAGACTTTTAAGGCATCAGAGCAAAGGGGAAATAAATTCCTAATGTTTTTTTTCCAAGTTCTGTATTTTTCTTTCCATGTAACCACCTTTATGATTTATTAATCAAAATACCTTTGTTTGGAGGCAGCTTGGTGGTGCAATGGATAGAATTTAGGACCTGAGTTAGGAAAATCTGAATTTAAGACCTGGGTTCAGATTTTTACTAGCTGTGGGACCCTAGGTAATTCACTGAGCCTCTATTTGCCTTATTTTCCTATTCTTCAAAATGGGGATAATAATATCTACTGCCTAGATTTATTGGTGAGGATAGGATGAGATTATATTTGTAAAGTATTTTACAAATTTTAAAGCACTATATTAGTGTTTCCTAATGTTTCTGTTTAGATAGCATAGGAATTTAAACTAAACTTTTAACAAAATGTATAACTTTCCAAATGTGTTACATGAGTGTAGCTCAAAATGGACATTTCTAAAAGTCTCTAACAATCCAGGCAAGGTTTCTTCCTTTGCCTATGATTCTTAGAAGTAACAACTTCTGCACAACTTCAAATATTTATTGTGCACTTAACATTGGCTATCATTTAGGGAACTGCAAAGATAAATAAGATATGCCCCAGCCCATATGCAACTTGCCATCACTTTTATTTTAAGGAAACAAATGATCACATAGAGAATGTCAAGATGGTGCAGTGAGAGGTCAGAACTGCTAAAGGTCTTCTTAAACCTCTTCTACAACAACCACAGAAAATGCCTCAAACTGATTTCTTAGTGGGAAAGACAAGACAAAGTCATAGTGCATCATCTTTCCAGCCCAGGAAAGTTTAGGAAGACAGAAAGAGAGGTCTGAGGACACTGGGTAGGGGTGCCAGGGACACAATGCAACAGAAATGTCACTTGGCAATAATGGCAGCACTGGACTATGGTGATGATAATAGCAGTGGCAGGGAGCAGCTCAGATCCTAGAGATAGTAGGGGAACTGAAATCTGGACAGAAAGAGAGAACAGCAGATCCTTGCACTGACAATAGGAAAAGGATTATGTGCCATTTGGCAAGCTCTCTTGTCCTTTACCTAATTTTGGATCAAAATTCCAGAGTGGAAAGGAATAGTCATGGTTGTGAAGGAGCAGAGGCCTCACCTGTGTAAGGACCAGAATGCAGATGAGGAGGAGGGCAGCAAAAAGACCTCTTCCCAGATCACACTATGTTAGAAATGTTGAAAACTTACAGGCTACCAGACCAAGCTGTGAAATCAGATGAAGAATACAAAAGATAATAGTTTAGGCCAGTTACATGGAGATGAGCAGAGCCCAATTTTAACATAAAGTTCAAAGTCAAGGAGTAAGCTGAATAAATGAGCAAACAACAATAGCCAAATCATAAAAAGTTGTTATGGTGACTGAAAAGCTCAAGACAGAAACACAGAAGACAATGACTTGGAAACATCTACAAGCCAAGCCTCAAAGAAAAAGAAAATTTGGATGTAAGAACAACAAGAATTACTAGAATAGCTAAAGAAAGATAAAAAAAGAACAAAATAATGATTTTGAAAATCAAATAAGAGCAATAGAGGAAACATGGGAAAAGAAATGAGAATTATGGAAGAAAATGATAAGAAGAGAATTAAGAGCTTGGTATAAAAAAGGCACAAAGATATTAAAGAAAACAACTCCTTAAAAAATCAGAATTGCCCAAATGGTAAAAGAAGTACAAAAACCTCATTGAAAAAACAACTCCATAAAACTTAGAATTGGTCTTATAGAAGCAAAACTCCATAAGATATCAAGAAACAATAAAACAATATCAAAAGATTAAAAGTAATGGAAGAAAATGTGAAATATCTCATAGGAAAAGCAACTGATCTATAAAATAGATTGAGGAGAGATAATTTAAAAATTATTAATCTATCTGAAAGTCATAAACAATAAAAAAGAATCTCAATAGCATATTACAAGAAATTATATGGCGAATGGCCCATATATCTTAGAAACAGAGGGAAAAGTACAAATTGAAAGAATTCACTAGTCACCTCCCAAAAGAAATTCCAAGATGAAAACTTCCAAGAATATTATAGTCAAAATTCTGAGCTCCTAGGTCAAGGAGGAAATATTGCAAGTAACCAGGGAGAAGTAATTCAGATACTATGAAGCCACAGTCAGGATCACACAAGATTTAGCACCTGTCTCCATGACTGCATGGAGGTGATAAGGAGGACAGAATAAGGAAAGCATTGATCAGAAGCAAAACAGACCCTTGAGAAGAGGACAAGATAAAAAAAGAGAAAGATAAATATAAGGGAGTAGAATGGAGGGAAACACACAGTTAGTGATTACAGATGTGAATGAGAATGAAATGAACTCACTCATAAGATGGAAGAGAATAGTGTAATAGATTAGAAACCATAATCCAACAATATTTTGTTTACAAAAGACACATGAAACAGAAAGATACACACAGAATTAAAATAAGGATCTAGAGCAGAACACATAATTCTTCAGCTGCAGTTAAAAAGGAAAATAAATTCCATCTATTCATTCAAATATAATGATTGTTTAGTTATAAACTTTATATTCCAAATAGAACAAAGTTCTTTCTTGGCATCTATTATCTACAACTTCTAAAAGCAAATATGAGACAAATTTTCACAAGAAAAAATACTAAAAGTGCCTTAGGAAGTTATTCTCTCCTTCTTCAAATTGTTTTAATTTATATGTATTTTATATTTATGTATATATAGATTATACTTATTTTCTTAGCATCAGAAAATCACAAACTTAGAGATGGACAGGGCCTTGCAAGTAATCTATTCCAATCTCTCTCTGTTTCTCTCTCTCTCTCTCTCTCTCTCTCTCTCTCTCTCT
>NW_027187391.1:53996569-54051786 GCF_028583685.1 Petaurus breviceps papuanus
TCTCTCTCTCTCTCTCTCTCTCTCTCTCTCTCTCTCTCTCTCTCTCTGTGTCTGTCTCTCTTTTATTTTTTTAACAAATGAGGAAAATGAGGTCTGTAGAGGTTAAATGACTGCAGTTCCCATACATGTTGTATACTACCCCCAGCAAAATATGAGACTATTGAGTAGAGGGACAATGGAGTTTTGTTTTGTTTTTTGTCTTCACATCCCTAGTTCTCAGCATAGTAACTAGTAAGTAGTAGGTGTTTAATAAATATTTTGAATAGAATTGACTCCACTTTCTCACAGGAATTACTATAGCTTTGTTATAGGAATGCTATTTCATTATTTCCTTTGGAAAGCTGATTTATCTAATCACTATGAAAATCAGGATAAGTTTTTTTCTTTCATCCTTATAATTAATTCAATTCTACCCAATTCTACTGGGTCAACTATGTACAAGGTTCTATGCCAGGCATAGAACATAAAGAGACAAAAACAAACAAACAAAAAACTATCTCCACCTTCAAAGAACTTATATAATAATAGCCAGCAATGGTTCAGTGGATAGAGTAAGGTGGGCCTTGATTGAGGAAGATCTGAGTTCAAATGTGGTCTCAAACTCTTACTAGCTATGTGACCATGGGCAAATCACCTAACCCTATTTATGTAAGTTTCCTCATATATGAAATGAGCTGGAAAAGGAAATGGCAAACCATTACAGTAACTTTGCCTAGAAAACCCCACAACTGAAACTACTGAACAACAAAGTACTCATATGATGCTTTAAGGTTTGAAAAGTGCTTTAGAAATATATTTTTTAAAATTTGGTCCTCAAAACAACCCTTTGAAGGAGGTGCTATTACCATCACTATTTTTAAAGTAGGAACATTGAGGCAAACAGAGATTAAGTGACTTGCCCAGGATCACATAATTTCTGAAGCCAGATTTGAACTAAGATCTTCCTGACTCTGAGCCTAGCACTTTATCCACTCTTCTACTTAGCTTTCTATTGAATGAATACAACACCTACACAAATACATAAATGCATTGTACCAAACAATAAGAAGTCATTTCTTGAGGGAAAGAGAATTAGTAGAAGGGATAAAAAGAAAAAGCTATGTACAGGAGGTGGTACCCAAGCTGAAAGAAAGTATTGAAAGAGGCCAGGGATTCAAGAGGAAGGAGAGCATTTCAGACACAGGGGGACCACTTTACAAAGAAATTGAAATTAGAGATGAAATGTCATGTATGAGGAACACTGAAAAGGGCCTGAAAAGCTTGGTAGAAATGAAGTTTAAAATGATCACTGCAAACGGGCAATCTGGTACCTCCTCTTAACCTCCTCCTCTCCAAGGTAAATAACCATATTTGTTATTTGTTTGTCATCTTCAAGATGATCACTCTCTATTATCCCAGTCTCTATTATATACAAAGTATTAATATAATAGGTATTATACAAAATTATATTAAAATGGCAAGAATTATATCTATTAGGACTTTATAATCTCATTACAGAAAATAAGTAACAAGCCTAACATAATCAGCACATATATTATCAAGAATTGATCCTATCTTAATTTCCACAGTTCATTCCCCCCCCCCTTTGTTTCCTGGAGTTCACAATGACTTTATATCTATTATCTTATTTAGTCTCAGTAAATCTTTACTAATCCAATATGGGTAGATATAATTTTCATTATTCTGATGCATAAACAAAGGCATGAAGGATTATTTGTTCAAAGGGGCACAAATAGGTGAACAACCTACATGACTATGCTGTCCAAAACTTGTTACTTAAGCATTAAAAAGAAATGCTTGTGTAAAATTACAATTATAAATATTTATTAGCCAATTAAATTTGGGCCCCAATGGAAAGGTAAGAATAGTTATTTGACATTACAGTAAAGCAGGGCTTTTTCTTCACAATTTTTGGTAAAGCTATTATTAAGGTAGAGAGACCAAAGTCTTGTCCCATGGTGCTGGAATTCAGAAGGGATCTGACAGCATTTTCAATCTTTCAGCATTATAGAAAAATTACCTAAAATAGAAAGCTGATAATGTTTTCTCCTCCCAATAACAGCTGTACCCAAGGTGAGCTTCTAGTTGTCCTGTCCATGTTCAGTATTCTGAGTTTAGGCCTTTTATATCTTGGGGAATTTACCTACCCTTCCTTACCAACTGAATTGAAACACTTTTCACACCATTTGTCAAGGAAATAAAAATTTCTGGTTATGGTTCTGATTTTTTGTAGCACAAAAGTCACTCAATGATCTGGGGGAGATTTGCAGTAAATGTTGATAATGAATTTTTAAAACCAACATATAAGCAAGCTGGCTCTGTCAGTGCTATTATTTTGATGTTTTTGACAAGTTAGTTTCTGATTTGTCATACAAAACAGCTTACTTAGGAATAAGAGGAATGCCAAATTTTCTTTCAGCAGTTTAGAAGCAATTATGGCATAGTGGATAGAGTGCTGGGCCTGGAATCAGAAAGACTCATCTTTGTGAGTTCAAATTTGGCTTCAGACATGCGCTAGCTGTGTGACCCTGAGCACGTCACTTAAATGACAGGTTTGCCTCAATTTCCTCATCTATAAAAATGAGCTGGAGAAGGAAATGTTAAACCATTCCAATATCTTTGTTAAGAAAACCCCAAATGGAATCACATTCAGACATGACCAACCAACAATAAAAGAAGCAACTATAGATAAAGCTTTTGAGGAGTCAAAGTGAAGTCAAGTCAATTAGCATTTATTGAGTAATTATTATGTGTTAGGTACTGTGTTAAGAACTGGAGTGAGTCATTGGATGATGAAGGACCTCTGTCATACAGTTAGTGTCTGAAGTTGGATTGGAATTTAGGTCTTCCTAATTCTAGGCCCAGAATTCTAGCCATTGTGCTATCTAACTGCCTAGCTTAAATAACTAGAGGGAAATTCAGTACTCATAACTAAGTTATACCAATAGAATCACAATTACAAAACTATCTAAATAAAATTTTCAATTTTAGTGTTATACTAATCAAACCACCAAGAAACTATAATAGAGAACCAGATAAAATATTATTAGCATCCATTTGGAGGGAAAATGAATAATCTCAAGAAAAACAATGAAAAAATAATAATAAAGCATGAATGTGATAGGAGCAACATCTACCCACATACTTAGCTCATTTTTAACTAAAAGATAACAGAATTGTCTTCCAGACTCAATTAGTACAGAAGACTAAACATCAATCAAGTGAAATAATTTTCTGGTTGCCTCTGTGTAAAAGTCTAGAACAGGAAGGCCTAGAGTTGTAGAGGGTTGGATGGGTGTAGCAGCAAGCACCCCAAGCATCCTCAGGGTGGCTGCCAACACAGGTTCTTGGATCTGCTTTGTTAAAGGAAAGCAACTCAAAATGGGTTAACAAGCTTACTTTAATCAGTCAAATATGTATCGTTTACCTAGTTCAGGGGAAAAAGGTCAGCACCCCGAACTTCAGAGTATACAGACAGAATTATCAAGACAGAGAGAGATCAAGTAGGCAGTTTCCAAACTGTCCAACCATTACATCCATACCAAATCAACATCTGGGTTTCATCAATATCTGGGTTTTTCAAAGCGGGGGGAGGAGGGGGGGCTCTCAACAACAGCTTCCCAGAGTCCAGATCAAATCACACAACACTTCTCAAAGTGAGCCCCAAAACAAAGCTACACATCAGGGCTTATATAGCCTTCTCCTGGCTCAGAGAATGTAACAACCTTATTGACTCACTGGCCAATCAAGAAGTGTCTACTGAAAAACAAGCCTCCCACCCCAGGCTCCAGGGGCACTTTAGCCTAGGGGCAGGGAAGATCTTAAAAATTTACATTCCCATTACAATGGGGGATGGGAGTAAGTGTTGAAGAGGTGGTCAGATGATCCATGTTACGGATCAGGCAACAATATGGCTAAGTTGAGCCATAAGAGCTCATCCTCATGTGAATCATTCTGGTATCCTTGCTGAATGTCATTTTCATTCTCTTGTTAAGTTTTTGTTTTGTTTTGGGGTTTTTTGCTCATGTTATATACTCATTCCATTTTAATCTTGATCCTGAATCACAATACTAATTGGAGTCAGGTTTGGTCAAGAATGGGAAAATAGCTCTTTAAGATTTCAACCATAGTCATCAAACCTTATGGTACTGGATAAAAAATAGAAAACTACATCAATCAATAAACATTTATTGTTGCTTAGTCATTTCAGTTGTATGTATCCAACTTTTTGTTACCCCTTTTAGAGTTTTCTTGGCAGAGGTACTGGAGTGGTTTAGCTATTTCCTTCTCCAGATCATTTTACAGATAAGGAAACTGAAGCAAACAGGATATAAGTGAATTGTCCAGGGTCACATAACTAGCAAGTATCTGAGGTTGGATTTGAACTCAGGTCCTCCAGATTCCAGACCCAGCACTCTATCTACTGAGCCACTTAGACCTACCATGTGCCATGTACTGTGCTAAGTGCTGGGGATACAAAAGGAGACAAAAGACAGTCTTTCCCATCAAGGAATTTACAGTGTAATGGTGGAAATAAATATACACAGACCAAGGTATATACAGGATAAATAGGAAATAATTAACAGAGAGAAGGAACTAGAATTAAGAGGGGTTGGGGAAGGCTTCCTACAGAAGATGGAATTTTGGGGGTCACTTTTAAAGGAAGTCAGAGGGTAGTCAGTAGTTGGAGTGGAGGAGGGAAAGTGTTCCAAATATTGAGGACAGCCAGAGAAAATGCCTACATAAATGAAACAGACTGGATAAGGCATAATCAGAAATAATTTAACTCAGTAACTTAGTGTTTGATAAATCTGAGGATATAAATGACTTGCGGAGGAGTTCCCTATATGATAAGATTAGCTGGTGAAACTGGAAAGTAGTTTGGCAGAAATTAGGTTAAGATGAGCATTTTATTCCATATATCACAATAAACTCCAAATGGAGATGTGAACTGAATATTAGAGGGATTTCTATAACCCCCCCAAATTAGAAGAGAAACGGAATAAATGCCTTTCTTATTCCATATATCACAATAAACTCCAAATGGAGATGTGAACTGAATATTAGAGGGATTTCTATAACCCCCCCAAATTAGAAGAGAAACGGAATAGATGACTTTCATAGCTATGGCAAGAGTAAAACTTCTTAACCAATGAAGAAACAGAAGCAATCACAAAAGAAAATAGATTCAATTACATGAAGTTGAAAAGCTTTTACATGAAAAAAATGAGACTAAGATAAGAAAGGACTTGGTCAAGGAGGAAAAATGTTTATAAAAATGTATTTGGTAAGAGTCTGATATCTAACATATATAGGTAAATTACACAAATATTTAATAACAAAAGTCTTTCCCATTATAATGGATAAGTGGCCAAAGAATATAATCAAACAACTTTCAACAGAAGATTTGTACACTATTAATTACTATATGAAGATTGTTCAAAATCATTATTAATAAAATAAATACAAATTAAAACAACTCTGAGGTTTCACCTTACACCTAGCAAATTGATGATAAAAAAGATGATAAAAATATACAAATGGTAGCACTGTAAGTATTGTGAAGACAGATATATTATTGGTGGAGCTGCATCCAATCACTCTGAAAAGCAAATTCAAATTATGCTATGAAAATGAGTAAGATATTCATACTTTTTGACCCAAAGATTCTACTGCTAGGCATTTATCCCAAGCAGGTAAATGATTTTTGTTTAAGACAACTTGGAGGCCTTTCCCAAAAGATCAATGGTAAAGCAAGGATTCCCATTATCACCATAACTATCTAACATAATGCTAGAAATGCTAACCCTAGAAATAAAAAAATGGAAATTAAGGGAGTAAGTACAAAGAACGTTATAATTCTTTTTTACAAATAATAATGTAATTTACTTAGAAATCCTCAAAAGGTAACCAAAAATTAATTTAAACAATAAATTCATCAAAGTTGCAGGAAATAAAATAAATCCAAATAAATCATAATCATTCCTGTATGTTAGCAAACCCAGAAGAAAGAGCTAGAAAACAGCTATGATATATTTGGCACTCTATCTATGAAGGTACACCCAGGAACTATATAAATCCAACTATAAAACACTCTTTACAAAAATACAGACCTAATATTTGTAGAAACATTAAATTTTTCATGACTAGGTCGAGCTAATGTTATCTAAATTAACTTAATAATTTAGTGCTGAAGCAATCAAAATGCCAAAGGAACATTTTAGAGAGCTAGGGAAAAAACAAACAAACAAACTTTACAATAAAGGAGTAATCATTAAAACAATTTGTTACTGGCTTATTTTTTTGTCTTTTGTTTTTTGGAGGAGGGAAGGCAGAGGAATTGGGGTTAAGTGACTTGCCCAAGGTCACACAGCTAGTAAGTGTTACATGTCTGAGGCTGGATTTGAACTCAGGTCCTCCTGAGGCTGGTACTCTATTCACTGCACCACCTAGCTGCCCCCTTTGTACTGTTTTAAAACTGGAAAGGTCAATCAATGGAATAAATTATGTGCATAACATAGAGAGAAAGCAAACATTAAAAATGGTGTTCAATAAGTCCAAGTTATTATATATATATAGAGAAAGGGCTGACTGACAAAAACTACTGTAAAGTTTAGACACCAGTCTAGCAGCAATTTGATTTATACTAATACCTCATATCACATACTACAATAAACTCCAGATGGATATATGACCTATATATAAAAGGTCACATCATAAACAAGTTAGTGGAGTAGGGAAGAATTACCTTTCAGATTTATGAATTTAGAAAACTTTTATGATAAAAACATGATAGAATTGCACAAGATAGAGTGGACAATTTTGATTATATCAGATTTATAAATTTTGCACAAACAAATTTAATGTAGCTAAAATTAGAAGGGAAAAGGATGAAAAACTTTGAACAATCTTTAAAAGGTGAAATTTTGTAGCAAGTTTCTCCAGTGAAGGTTTCATATCAAATATGAACACACACACACACACACACACACACACATATGGAACTTAACCAATTTGATGACTAAGAGACATTCCCCAATAGATAAATGATCAAAGAATATGAACAGGCAGTTTTCAAAGGAAGAAATTCCAGCTATTCAGAACTATATTTTAAAAAAATACTCTAAATCACTAATAATTAGAAAAATGCTAATCAAAGTAACTCTGTGATTTCTCTTTCAAATACATCAGACTAACAAAGATTACCAAAGAGGAAATTGTAATTAGTGAAAGAACTGTAGGAAAACAAACACACTGATGCATTATCATCAGACAATTTGGTGTTACGCTCAAGAAGTTACAAAATTATGCATACTTTTTGACTCAGCTATAACACTAGTAGGCCTACACTGCCAAAGAGATCAAAGAAAGAGGAAAAGGACCTAAGTGTACACAAATATTTATAGGACCATAGTAGCCAAAAATTGGGAAACTAACGGAATGTCCTGTATTTGGCAATAGCTAAATGAATTCAAATATTTGAAATGTGAATATTATTGTGCTGTAAGAAATGACAAAATGGACAGAAGAAACTGGGAAGACCTCTATGAATTGTTATAGAACAAAGACAGCAGAACAAAAAACAATTCATACAATGACAATATCAAAGAGATATATGACTTTGAAAAACTTCAGGACTCTGATCAATGAAATGATCAACCAAATGTCCAGAAGACTGAAGAGGAAACGTGCCACTCACCTCTTACCAGAGAAGTGAGGGATTTAAAATGCAGAAAGATTTTTATTTGGGGTATATCCAAGGAGAGAATTTCTTTTGCTAAACTATGCATATTTATGATGAGAGTTTCATATTTTTTTTTTGGATCTTGTTTGTTTTGCATTTGTTTAATGGAGGGAAATGAGAGGAAGTGATTGTAAATGTGAATAAATAACTCTTTTAAAAGATCTCATATACACTCAAACAGGTACAGCATCACTTTTTGTAATAGCAAAGAAACTAGAAACAAAGTGGATAGCTTTCAACAATGTAATGTTGAAATAAGATGTATTACATGAATATTATGGGATATTTCTTTACTGTAAAAAAGAATGTGTTTAATAAATTTTGAGACACACTGGAAGATTTATATGAACTGATACAAAGTGGACTAAGCAGAACCAGGAAAACGATATATACAGCTTCAATGATGTAAATGTAAAGAACAACAATCAAAATCAATGCTATTAAATTGTAATGATCCAATTTGGCTGCAAAGATAAGTCAAATGAATTTACCTCCCTCTCATCTCTGCATAGGTAGTTACTATCTGCATATAATATTAGGCTTTGATGTGTTAGTAAAAAAATCTTTTTAATTCTTTGTTAAAAGCTGTTTCTTTGGGAGAGGAGTGTGACACATATTGGAAAATAAAACTTATAAAAAAACAAAAAAAGAATATTTTTCAAAAGCAAAAAATTATTGACATCAATATTTGGGGTTAGAATTACCTTTTATCTTCAGCCTTCAAAGGGATATATGCCATTAGAGGGATATTTGAGCCGAAAATATGAACTAGTTACTTTTTCTTGAAAAAATTCCTTGACTTTTTTTTTAAAAGCAATCGGGGTTAAGTAACTTGCTCAAGGTTACATGGCCAGTTATTTCTGGGTGTGGTGCTGAGTGTCTGAGCCTGGGATTTGGTCCACAGGTCATCCCGGCACTGGAGCCAGTGCTCTTACTTGCTGAGCCACCTGGCTGCCCTCCTTAAGACTTTTTAGAATCATTTGAACTAATTCACAGCTCCATCAACTGAGTCAGATTTCCTATTGTAATGCAAAAATAAAAATTGCTATAGTAAATTTAAGGGACTTTCAAAATCTAGTTTTTGGGTAGCTTATTTATAACAAATCAAAACATCATTAAATTAAATATCATTAATATCATGTATGATATCATATCATATAAAAAATATTATCAGGACCTGGGATATCCTCAATAAAGGGAATTCTTAGTGAGGAAACTCCCTCCACCCCAGATTTGTAATTTATAATCTTAGGGAGTTTTCTGCTACTTTGAGATATTAAGTCATTTGCCCAGGGTCACACAGCCTAAATGTTTCTGAGATGAAATTTAAAGCCAGGTCTTACTGATTTGGAGGCCAGCCCTCTCTTTATTATTCTATTATCACTCAGATACATAGAAAGATTTGATGAATTTGATAAGCATACCCAAAGTTAACTAAAAGTGAAGGACATGTGATTTGTAAAGGAAATATTTAAAAAAGTGTAATACTGCTAGTAATGGAAAAGCTTACAAACAATATCAATGTGTAATGATCAATTTTATAATTAAGCATGTTATGAATTAGAAATGAATAGGTCATTTATTTAATACTCTTTCCAGGGTCTGAATATTTTTTGACCTACTTCAAAGTCAAAGAAATTATTTGCCTTGGAAAGTTGCCACTGAAATATCTCTTTACTTCTGAACAAAGAAATATTTTTTTTCACTGAAAAACTTCTATCATTTCTTTCCTTTTGGAAATTCATATTCTCCTCAAGTCAAAATACTCACTTGTGAGATGGGTACTGAAATAACAATAATGAAAAAATTCATGGCTTTGATAAAATATTATTACATTAAAAAAATAATAGTAATAACTATTATCCTCTATCATATCCCCAAGAATCTCTTCATTCATACCTCATACCTCAGAAGTACCCTCTGCCCTTGAGGCCCTTTCTTTTGATTAGAGGGTGGAGGGCTACTACCAAGACCTCAGTTTAAGGATGGTGCACAGGTCAGCTATCTCTTCCTTCCAAACTGGATGCATTTCTCTGAACTTTTCCATCATCACAACCTGGCCAGCTACCTTCATCCCTTGCCCAGCCACTTTTCAGTTTCTTTTTATGGTATTTATTATCTCCCCTTTTCTTGAGGGCAGAAACTATCTACCTTTTTGCTTGTTATTAATGTTCCCAGCTCTAAGCACATTGTAGGTACTTAATAAATGCTTGTTGACTAGCTAGTAATAGCTTTCATTTATATAGTACTTTAAGGTTTGCAAAGCACTTTCCATATTTCATCACAATAACCCACAAAGGGCAGGTGTTATTATCCCTATTTTCAGATTAAGAAAATGAGGTTCAAGCAAGTTCTGTGACTTTCCCAGAGTCAGGTAGATAGTGAGTATCTGAAATGGGATCGGAACTCTGGTATCCTGATGTTAAGTCCAGCACTCTAACCTGCTACTACTTCATAGGACCTCTCTCAGTGATACCCTAATGGAATGCAAGCTCCATCACTTCCTACCAAGTTAGAAAGATTTACATGTGTAGGTCTAGCCATGGGCTGGGTACAGGTCATTGGAAGACCAGACTGCTTAATTTGGAGATTCCCATCCCCAGACAGCTGATCACCAAGTGATACATTTTTGGGGTCATAACAATTCATGAAGATTGTCTCCTAAAACATTGGACATGTTATAATCTGTGCTGTTGGGAAAATTATTCACACCACTGAAATCACAGAACTTTAGAAATATTGGAGTTTGTTCTGCAGACAGTAATTTCACAGTTAGTTTCTGCTAAATGCTAAAAAGCCTTAGGAAAATAAGCCCTAAATTATAGATAGACTATTAAAAAAAACATCAAATAGCTACAAATAGTTGTGTTCACTTTTTTTTTCATTTTAGAGAATGGGTCTACTGAAACTATACAGAAAGGACATATCTCTGCTTAGAGTTTTTATGTACCTTTTGTCACCTCAAATTAATCATTTCCTGCTAGAAAGCCAAAGAAAAGATTCAGCCCCATGGGATTACTAAAACTAATGCTTGCTATAAAATGTATTGTACCTTCTACTTCTAGTGAACACCAAATGGTGGACGATGCTGGTGCTGCAGGAGGGGCTGGAGGCCCTGGGGGCCCCAGCGTCAGAGGCTGGGGTGGCTTCCACGGTGGCTTTGGCAGTGGGGGCCAATGTCGAGGCTGAGGCCGTGGTCAAGGTCGAGGCTGGGGCCGTAGCCGCAGGGCCCGGGGAGGAAAGGCCAAAGACAAGGAGTAGGCTCCTGTCACTAATCTGGGCCGGCTAGTCAAGGACTTCTTTTCTCCCTTCCTATCAAGGAGTCTGAGCTCATAGATTTCTTCCTGGGATCTTCATTGAAAGATGAGGTTCTGAAGATCATGCCTGTTCAGAAACAAACTAGAGCTAGACAACGTACCAGGTTCAAGGCTTTTGTGGCCATTGGTGACTACAATGGCCATGTTGGTCTGGGTGTCAAGTGCTCCAAGGAAGTGGCCACAGCTATTCGTGATACTATCATTCTGGCCGAGCTGTCCATTGTTCCTGTGAGACATGGCTATTGGGGGAAGAAGATTGGCAAGCCTCACACAGTACCCTGCAAGGTCATTGGGCAATGTGGGTCGGTTCTGGTGAGCCTGATCCCCGCCCCTAGAGGTACTGGCATTGTCTCAGCTCCTGTGCCTAAGAAGCTCCTGATGATGGCTGTAATTGATGACTGCTACACTTCTGTGAAAGGCTGTACTACCACTCTGGGCAACTTTGCTAAAGCTACCTTTGATGCCATCTCCAAAACATATAGCTATCTAACCCCAGACCTGTGGAAGGAGACTATGTTCACTAAGTAAGTCCCCTTATCAGGAATTCACCAACGGTCTTGTGAAGACTCATACTTGAGTATCTATCCAGATGACCCAGGCAGCTGCTGTGGCAACCACATAGATTTTTTTTTATAAACAAATAAATTGAACTATGCCTGCTAAAAAAATTAAAAAAAAATAAAATGTATTGTATTATGCAAAGAAGTCAGAACAAACATATATCTAACCAATAATGAAGTAATAAAATGTTGATGAATGGGAGGGTTCTTTTGTTTTTAACACTTTAATTTAAAGTTTAGAGTTCCAAATTTTATCCCTTCCCTCCCTTTATGCCCTTCCCCCCTCCCTGAGATGGCAAGCAATTAAGTAAAGTTTTTTTTAAATGCTTTATTAACTTCTGATTTACATCGTTTGTTTCCGCCAGATTTTGAGTTACAAATTTTCTCCCCGTTTTTCCCCCACCCATCCCCCCAAAACAGCAGTCCCACAGGATATCCCCACCTCTGATCTGCTCTCTCCCATATTTTCTCCCATACCCGTTTCAACTTTTCCAGTGGATCTCTATGCCTCAGTGCCTGTATATCTTTTTTTGTTCTTAATAACATGTAAAATGGTATTAATAATAGTATATATATATATACAGACACACACACACACACACACACACATATATATATATATATACATATATTTGAATATTTGATTTTAAAACTTTCAATTCCAGATTCATTCCCTTCCCCCCCTGCCACCCACCCCCACTGGGGAGACAAGCAGTTCAGTATGGGTTGTACATGTGCGGCTAATGCAAAACAATAACATAGTAGATGTACTATAAAAGACTGACTATATTTCCCTCCCTCCTATCCCACATCCCACTTGTTCTATTCTCTACTTTGATCCTGTCCCTTTTCAAAAGTGCGTGCTTCCAACTTCCCTCCCCCCCAGCCTGCCCTCCCTTCCATCATCCCCCCTCACATCCCCTTCCCCCCCTATTCTCCTGGAGGGTGAGATCCCCTATTTAGTGTGTATTTCCCTCCCTCCTCAAGCCAGATTCAATAGGAATAAGGTTGACCCATTCCCTTTTGCCTTCCTATTCTTCCCCTCCATTGTAACCATTTTCCCTTGCCTCATCTGTATGAGATAGTTGCCCCACTCTGTCTCTCCCCATCTCCTCTCATTATATTCCTCTCACCTCTTAATTTCACCTTTAAGTATCATCCCTTCCTGTTAATTTGGTCCCGTGCCCTCTATCTATGTATACCTGTAAACATATATACACACATTCACATATGTATTCATATGCCCGCATACCCTCATATAAAGACATATATATATATATTTCTAATCCCTTCAACTACTGAGAAAAGTTTCATAAGTTACAATTATTGTTTTTCCATGTAGGAATGTTAATAGTTCAACTTTGGCCAGGTGGCTCAGCAAGCAAGAGCACCGGCCCCAGTGCCAGGACGACCCGGATCAAATCCGGGCCCAGACACTCAGCACCACACCCAGAAACAACAACTGGCCGTGCAACCCCGAGCAAGCTACTCAACCCCGATTGCTTTAAAAAAAAATAGTTCAACTTTGATAAATTCCTTATGATTTCTTTTCCCTGTTTACCTTCTCATGCTTCTCTTGCTTCTTGTATCTGAATGTCAAATTTTCTATTCAACTCTGGTTTTTTCAGCAAGAATGCTTGAAAGTCCTGTATTCCACTGAATGACCATATTTTCCCCTGAAACAGGATACTCAGTTTTGCTGGGTAGGTGACTCTTGGTTTTAATCCCAACTCCCTTGACCTCTGGAATATCACATTCCAGGCCCTTCGATCCCTCAGTGTAGAAGCTGCCAGATCCTGGATTATCCTGATTGTGTTTCCACAATATTCAAATTGTTTCTTCCTGGCTGCTTGTAATATTCTCTCCTTAATCTGGGAATTCTGGAACCTGGCTATAATATTCCTAGGAGTTTTCTTTTTGGGATCTTTTTCAGGAGGTGATCGGTGGATTCTTTCAACCTCTATTTTGCCCTCTCGTTCTAAAACATCAGGGCAGTTTTCTTTGAGAACTTCCTGGAGGATGCTTTCCAGGCTCTTACTTTGGTCATGGCTCTCAGGCAGTCCAATAATTTTTAAATTATCTCTCCTGGATCTATTTTCCAGGTCAGTGGTTTTTCCCATGAGATATTTCACATTGCCTTCTATTCTTTCATTTGTTTGGATCTGTTTAACAGCATCTTGATTTCTCATAAAGTCATTAGCTTCCATTTGCTCCAATCTAATTCTGAAGCAATGATTCTCCTCAGTGAGCTTTTGAGATTCTTTTTCCATCTGGCAAATTCGACTTTTTAAGGCATTCTTCTCCTCATTGCCTTTCTGAGCCTCCTTTGCCATTTGAGTCAGTCTGTTTTTTAAGGTATGATTGTCCTCAGTCAGGCTGTTGACTCTCATTTCATAATTTTCTTGCATTGTTCTCATTTCTCTTCCCAATTTTTCCTCCACTTCTCTTATCTGCTTCTTAAGGTCCTCTATGGCCTGGAACCAGCTTGTATTTTCCTTTGAAGCTTTTGGTGCAGGAGTTCTTACTTCACTGATTTCCTCCTGTTCCATGCCTTGCTCCTTCTTATCCCCAAAATAGGAGTGTAATGTTGGAATCTTCTGTCTGCTTTGTTTCCTTTGCCTGCTCATTTTGCCACTCAATGATTTGACTTTTGGGCTTTTTGCCACAGTAGGACTCTGCCACCAGACAGGGGAGTTTTCGTCCCAAACGCTGGGTTTTTCTCAGCTGCTGGAGGTATTAGATGGGTGCCCTCTCTGAGGTCTCCACACGCTCTGGCAAGCTGGACACACACCCCAGGACCTCCACCCTAGACTGCAATCCAGATCCAAGCAGGTTAAAGCAAGAGCGATTACCCCTCAGACTGGTGCTTGGTCCCCTTACACTCTGCAGGCCAGGAGCTGAAGCTGCCACGTGGCGCTGGCAGGCCAGCATCTCAGCAGTTTCTCGCCCCGGGGGTAAAAGCCACGCACTCCCACTTACTGGGTCCCAAAGTCCAGAATGTACTGGCCTCTCACCTTGTCCTTCGCATCTATGTATTGATAAATCTGGAAATGTCCACAGCTGCTGCTGATCTGGAGTCCCTCTGGCTGGCGGCTGGTCAGGCCCGCCCTGGGGCTAAAGCCTCGGTGCGGTGCTGGGCTCGACTCCCAGAGCATTGCGCTGGCCGATTCCTGCCGGCCTGCCGGGCTGTTCTCAGCGGGAGGTTAGCTTCTCTGTGTCATTTTGTGGGTTCTGCAGCTCTAAGTAAAGTTATACATGTGTAATTATGTAAAACTAATTTTTTCATATTAGTCATTTTATACAAGAAGACCTGAATAAAAGAAAAAAGAAAGAAAGTAAAAAATAGCATGCTTCAGTCTGTATTCAAGCAATGTCAGTTCTTTCTCTGGAGGCAGATGGTATGCTTCATCATTAATCTTTTAGGATTGTCTTAGATCATTGTATTGCTGAGAATAGCTAAGTCATTCACAATTCTTCATCAAACAATATTGTGGTCATTGGGTACAACATTCTCCTAGTTCTGTTCACTTCACTATGCATCAGTTCATGTACGCCTTTCCAGGTTTTTCTGAAATCATCCTGGTTCTCATTTCTTCTAGCATAATAATATTCCATTATAATAATATATCACAGCTTTTTTAGCTATTCCCCAGTTGATGGGCATCTTTTCAATTTCCAATTCTTAGCCCCTACAAAAAGAGCTACTATAAATACTTTTGTAAAAATCGGTCCTTTTTCCTTTTTATGTCTTTGGGATATAGACCTAGCAGTGGTATTTCTGGATCAAAGGATATGCACAGTTTTATATAAAACAATATTTTTATACTTTTATTCGTAGTTCCAAATTGCTCTCCAGAATGGATGAAACACTTCACAACTCCATTAGCAATGCATTAGTGTCACAGTTCTCCTATATCCCCTCCAACATTCAACATTTTCCTTTTTTTTGTCATATTAGCCAATTTGATAGGTATGAGGTAGAACCTAAGAGTTGTTTTAATTTGCATTTTTCTAATCAATAGTGATTAAGAGTATCTTTTGATAGACTGTGGACAGCTTTGATTTCTTTGTGTGAAAATTGCCTGTTCATATCCTTTGATCATTTATCAATTGGAGAGTGACTTGTATTTTTTTTAAAGCAATTGGGGTTAAGTAACTTGCTCAAGGTTACACGGCCAGTTATTTTGTGTGGGTGCCAAGCATCTGAGGCTGGAACCGATCCCGGGTCTCCCAATGCCGGGGCCGGCGCTCTTACTCACTGCGCCACCTGGCTGCCCCCAAGTGACTAGTATTTTTTTATAAATTTGATTCAGTTTTCTACATATTTGAGAAATGAGACCTTTGTCAGATATATTTGGTGCAAATTTCCCCCCAGTTTTCTGCTTTCCTTATAACTTTGGTTGCATTGGTTTTGTTTGTACAAAAACTTTGAATTCACCAGAGTGAAAGCTGTGAATTCACACCTTTAATTTTTTTTGAGGGGCAATTAGGGTTAAGTGACTTGCCTAAGGTCACACAGCTAGTAATTATTAAGTGTCTGAGGTCATATTTGAATTCAGGTCCTCCTGACTCCAGGGTTGGTGCTCTATTCACTGCACCACCTAGCCACCCCCACACCTTTCATTTTTAATGCTAGTAATTTGGTTTATCTTTTTTATTGTTTTTTTTTCATAAAACCAGTTTCTAGTTTTATTTATTAATCCAATGGTTTTCTTACTTTCAATTTTATTAATTCCTCCTTTGATTTTCAGGATTTGCAATTTGGTATTTAATTGGGTAGTTTTAATTTGTTCTTTTTCTACTTTGTTTTAGTTGCACACCCAATTCATTGATCTGTTTTTATCCCTCTGTTTTATTGAGGTAAGTAATTAGATATATATTTTCCCCTAAGTACCACTTTAATTTCATCCCATAAATTTTGTTAAGTTGCCTCACTGTTGTGATTTTCTTTATGAAATTAGATTTTGTTTCTATGATTTGTTCTTTGACCACTTAATTTTTATGATTAGATTATTTAATTTCCAATTAATTTTTAATCTCTTACCATTACCCATTATTGAATATGATTTTATTGCATTATGATCTGAAAAGGATGCATTTACTATGTCTACTCTTCTGCATCTGGTTGTGAGTTTTTTATGTCCTAATACATGGTCAATTTTTATTTATTTATTTATTTATTTATTTGCTTTTTGGAGGCAGAAGGCAGGGCAATTGTAGTTAAGTGACTTGCCCAAGGTCACACAGCTAGTGTTACATGTCTGAGGCTGGATTTTAACTCAGGTGCTCCTGTATCCACGGACAGTGTTCTATTCACTGTGCCACCTAGCCACCCCTACATCATCAATTTTTGTGTAGGTGCCATGTACTACTGAGAAAAAGGCATATTCCTTTCTACTTATTCAATTTTCTTCAGTGATCTATCATATCTAACTTTTCCAGAATTTTATTCACCTCTTTAACTTTAACCTTCTTGTTTACTTTTTGGTTAGATTTAACTAGTTCCGAGAGGTGAAAGTTGATGTCCCCCAATAGTATAGTTTTTTTTAATTATGTTTCTTCCTGTAACTCATTCAATTTCTCCTTCAAAAATTTAGATACTATACCATTTGGTGCATACGTGTTTAATGCTGACATGACTTCATTGTCCATGATACCTTTCAGCAAGCTATAATTTCCTTCTTTATCTCTTTTAATTAGATCTACTTTTGCTTTTGCATTGTCTGAGATCATTATTGCTACTCCTGCTTTCTTTGCTTCAGATGAAGCATAATAAATTCTGCACTATCCCCTTACCTTTATCTTCTGTGTATCTCTCTGCTTCAAATGTGTTTCTTGTAAACAACATATATTAGGATTCTGGTTTTTAATCCATTCTGCTATCTGCTTCCATTTTATGGATGAGTTCATCCCATTAATATTTATAGTTATGATAATTTTATATTTTCCTCCATGATATTTTCCCCTTCTTTCTCCTCCTCTCTTTTACTCCCCTCGCTCTTTCCCTACTCCTAAGTGTTTTACTTCTGATCACCATCTTCTTCAATATACCCTCCCTTTTTTCAGTCCCCTCTTCCTCTTCTATTATCCCCATCCCCTTTTACTTCCTTATGGGGTCAGATAGATTTCTGTAGCTAACTGAATGTGTTTGTTATTTCCTCTTTTGGTCAATTTTGATGACACTTTCCCCTCCATTATGACAGCTCTTTTATACCTCTTTTATGTGGGATAGGTTACCCCATTCAATCTCTCCCCCTCCTTTTTATTTCAGTGCAATTTTCTTCTTCACCCATTTATTTTGTTTTTGGAGGTATCATTTCATCAAAGTCAACTTATGTCCATACCTTCTATCTGCATGTACTTCTTCTAATTGCTCTGGAGTAATAAAGTTCTTAAGAGTTACAAATATTATCTTGCCATATGGAAATATAAACAGTTTAATTTTGTTGAGTTTTTTATGTTTTCTCTGTCTTTTTTCTTCATTACCCTTTTATGTTTCCCTTGAGTATTGTATTTGGAGGTCAAAAATTTTTTTTTTTATTCAGCTCTGGCCTTTTAATTAGGAATGCTTGAAAGTCCTCTATTTCAATAAATACTCTTTTTTTTTTTTTGCCCTGATAGGTTATATTCAATTTTGCTGGGTAGATTATTCTTGGTTGTAATCCTAACTCCTTTGCTTTCCAGTATATTGTATTCTAAGCCCTCCCATTCTTTATTGTGGAAGCTGCCAAATCCTGTGTAATCCTGACTGTACCTCTACAATGTTTGCTTTGTTTCTTTTTGGCTGCTTGCAGTACTTTCTCCTTGATCCGTGAGCTCTGGAATTTGGCTATGATCTTTCTGGGAGTTTTTATTCGGAGATCTTTTTCAGGCAGTGAATGGTGGATTCTTTCAATTTATATTTTGTCCTCTGGTTCTAATATATCAAAGTAGTTTTCTTTGGTAATTTCTTGAAAGATGTTGTCCAGACTTTCTTTTATCATGGCTTTCAGGAAATCCAATAATTCCTATATTATTTCTTCTGTGTCTATTTTCTAGGTGAGTTGTTTTTCCAGTGAGAAATTCCACATTTTCTTCCATTTAAATTTTTTTTTAAATTTTTGTTTGATCGTATCTTGATATCTCATAGTCATTAGCTTCTACTTGCTCAATTCTAATTTTTAAGGAATTATTTTCTTCAGTGAACTTTTGTACTTCCTTCTCCATATGGTCAATTCTATTTTTTAGGTAGTTATTTTCCTTGGCAAATTTTTGTATATCTTTTCCCATGCTATTGACTCTTTTTTTTATGATTCCCTTGCATTACTCTCATTTCTATTCCCAATTTTTCTTCTGCTTCTCTAATTGGCTTTGTCTAAAATGAGATTCCATTTTTCTTTGAGGCTTTACATGTAGCAATTTTGACACTACTGCCCTTTTCTAAGTTTATACCTTGATCCTCTCTGACAGCATAGTAACTTTCTATAGTCAAGTTCTTTTTTTGCTTTTTGGTCATTTTTTTCTGCATTTTTTGGTGGCTTGGTGTTTTTATGTGAGAGTTGGGCTCTGGTCCTACACTGACCCAAGTTTTTTGTGCTGAGGCTCAAGGTCTTACTGCTTACTTTCACTGGAGGATAGGTTACACCTCTGACTTGTATAGAGGGGTGGGGTCTCCCTGTTGGCCTCCCCTGAGTGTACAGTTTAGCTACTGGCCTGGCTCAGAGGTGGGGCTGTTGCTAGGTTGCTATGGAAATGGGACTTCTTTACTAACAGGTTCTGGGAGGGAAATCTCATTGCTGAGGGAGAGTTTTTGACTGAGGAAGGGATAGAGAGGATAAGGAGATATCAAATGGACAACTTTGATTATGTAAAATTGAAAATGTGCAAACAAATGTAATTTAAATTATAAGGGAAATAGCTAACTAGAAAAAAGTTTGCAGTAATTTTTTTTTGATAATGGTCTGATATCTAAGATATAAATGACACATTTTATTTTTTAATTTTATTTTAATAATTTAAATCTACATTTTAATTTTATATTGCATAGATTTCTCCTTGTATCCTTTTATCTCTACAACCAGAAAGCCATCTTTATAACAAAGATTTTTTTTAAAAGAGAGAATAAAAAAGAAGAGGAAGAGAAAAAAGAGTAAAATTGATGAATACATAGAAAAAAAAATATGATGTAGTATGTCATGTTCTACACACAAAGCCCAACTGCTGCAAAGGAATTTATCTCTCTTCTTTATGACCAAGTTCATTCTTTGTAATTTCACAATATGTATTTCAATTATTTTGAAGTTGTTACATTTTTCATTTCCATTTTTGTAGACGTGTATATTGTGTTGCTGGCTCTTACATCATATAAGTCTTTCAATGTTTCCTTATATTTATTATGCTTGTGGTTTCTTGCAGTACAGTAATATTCCATATTCATGCACCAAATTTGTTTAACTGTTCCTTCAACTGATGGGCATCTATTTTGTTTCTAGTTAGTTCTTAGCTACCAACAAAAAATTACTACTATCAATATTATAGTGTATATGGAGCCTTTTTTTGTTGTTCAATGACTTCCTTGGAGTATACTACAAACAGTGGAATCTCTGAATCAAAAGGTATTGAAATTTTGGTCACTTTATTTGCATAATTCCAAATTGCTTTCTAGAACTGAAGTACCAAAATAATACAAATATACAAGAACAATTGAAAGGAGAGAAATAGGCAATTTTCAAAAGAAGGAAGACTAACTTAATAATTATCTGAAATGCTAAAATCATTAATAATAAGAAAAATACAAACAAAAAAGACCCTGACTATCTACCTCAAACCCCCTATATTGGAAGAGATGATAGAAGAAAATGATAATGGAAGGGGGAGAATTTTGGTAGGACAGACACAATAATATGAAGGATTATTTAATTGACCAGAACCAGTTACAGAATGTCTATTCATGCTCCAGTGTCTCCAAGATACTTCCTTCACATATTATCAAAATTCTTCAGGAATCAAGCTCCTTAGTATCCTCCATATGGACAGATACCACTTGAGGCACTTTGCACAGGAACTAGATGCCCCCCATTATAATCTCTTTTTTTTTTTTTTTTTGGAGAAGGGAAGTTAAGGCAATTAGGGTTAAGTGACTTGCTCAAGGTCACACAGCTAGTAAGTGTCATGCATAGAGGCCAGATGTAAACTCAGGTTTTTCTGACTGTAGGGCCGGTGCTCTAAGCACTGTGTCACTTAGATGCCCCACCCCCATTACAATCTTAAGTAAGATCAATGTAATGATCGATCAAAGTTCCAGAAGACAGTGATGAAGTATCTTTGTTACCACTTGGTAGAGAGGTGATAGAATATAAATGCAGAATAAGACAGAATGCCTGGCACATAGTAGGTGCTTAACAAATGCTTGAGGTTAACTGAAATTTGACCCATGTGTGAATTTGTTTAGTCTGATTAGTTATAAGGGAAAGTTTTTTTTAATTTTTTATTAAATTAATATATAATGGTTTATCTCTATATATTTGTACAAGACTTTCTATAAATCTTTCAATTTTATTTTCCTGTATGATATTGTTGTTATCACTTAAATTGTTCTTCTTAATCTGTCCTATTCATTCTGCATTAGTCATACAAGTCCTCTTATGTTTCTCTGAATTTGTCCCCTGTGTTTTTTTTAATAGCATAATAATACTGTCACAGCATATACCATAATTTATTTAGCAGCTCTCCAGTGAATAAGTGCTCATTTTATTTTTGGTTATTTGATACAATAAAAAGTAGTATTATGAATATTTTTGTACTATGGGTTCTTTCCTTCTTCCTTTGATTTCTTTGGAATTTTGTCAAGTGGTATATTACTGGGTCAAAGTATGGGTGAGATGGGGAGTTAAGGGGGGGAAGATATCTATACCAAGTCATACATAATAGAGGTTTGTGGTTTCATTTTAAAAAATACCCTTTCTCTATTATTTCTGTTAGGGAAAAATTCTTGTATTTTGATGTTTTTCAAAGTTATAAGAAAAAAAGGAAAACTTTCTTCAAAAAAACTTTCTTTAAAAGAAAGAATGACAGTTAACAGGTAGAGAAAGAACATCTTGGTAATAAATAGATTAATTTTTAACATTCTCTAGATAAAAAGTAAAATGCTCATGAGCATAGCTAACAATGTGATTACATTAGAATTCTATTAGAAGAATGGCAGTTGGAGTTTGTGCTTTGAAGAGAGAACATTTTTAAAAAAATTCCCATTCCAAGATTACAGAAAGATAATACCTCCAGCTCAATAAGTGCTTATAAAGATGCTAGATTATAAGAACTTGTTACTTTTGTAGCTTTCAAAAGCTATGATTTTGATTTTAAAATTAATATTTAACATATTTTTAAAAGTCTCTTTTTATGAATTGGTTTCACTTGTCAGTCTTTTTAATTTCATATTATAATTAATAATCCTGGATTATCTTTAACCAAAAGTTTAATATTTTGTTATAATAAAGACGTATGCAGCATTTGATTTGTAATCTTTTATTAACCAGTTTACAAATTCCAGTTGTTATATTAACAAATACCTAGCACTTCCTTTTACCTGGTGACAATAAACTGAGAAGCAAGTAAAATTTTATTTGGAACCTTAAAACCCTGGTTAAAAAAATTAGATCCTTCCATGCCATTTTACAATGGAAATGTGAAGGAAAAAGAGGGAGAAAAAATTGTTCTTAGCAGTTATAGTTGAGAGAGAGGGATAGAGATAGACAGACACAGAGAGACAGAGACAGAGAGGGGAGAGAGACAGAGAGGGGAGAGAGACTGAGAGAGACAAAGAGGCAGAGACAGAGAGACAAAAAGAGGCAGAGAAAGCAAGTGGTACATTCCTACAGATAGGACAGTATGCTGAATTAGTTAAAGTTCTGGACTAAGAGTCAAAAAGACCTAGATTCAAATCTTGTCTCTAACATTTAGTAGCTTTGTGATCACAAGCAAGTTTTAACCCCTCAGAGCATAGTTTTCTAATCTATAAAGAGAAGAGGTAAAACTAGATGACCCCTCTAATGTCCCTCTCGCTTAAAGTTTATGAACTCAAATTAAAATGAAAACTTAAAATTCCCGAAGAGAAATTTACCTAGCAGTCCAGAATAA
The DNA here is from genome assembly GCF_028583685.1 of Petaurus breviceps papuanus. Classification (NCBI taxonomy): domain Eukaryota; kingdom Metazoa; phylum Chordata; class Mammalia; order Diprotodontia; family Petauridae; genus Petaurus; species Petaurus breviceps. The sequence goes on from NW_027187391.1 coordinate 54,019,306, forward strand.
TTTTTTAATCTGCTTGATAATTCTATAGAAAATATGCATCTTTTCAATACAGTGAACCTTCATAGAAATTTATTTTGCTTGTTTTTCAAACCTAGTTAGTATTTTAAGTGTTGTTTGTACAGTTTTGAAAGAACAGATCACCTTCTGTTTATAGAACTCCTTAAGATTTTCTAAGTATTTTATTCACAACAACTCTGTGAGGCAGGCAATTTCAGTGATATTCCCATTTTACAGATGTAGGAACTAGTATTCAGACAGGTCAAGAAATTTGCCAAGGGTCATGTAGGCAATAAGTGTTAAAACTGACTCTCAAACCCAAGTCTTCTGGCTCTAAGGCCTTTCTTCTTTCTTTTATTTATTATTATTATTTTTTAATTTTGAACTTAAACACTAAATAAAATGGGCAATTTCATAAAGAAAGTAGAACAAAAAAGGATTATAACTGAAACCACAAATCTTTATTACATACAGCTTTCTCCTATGTTCTTTTCACTATACCACATTAACTATAAGTTCAATGTGGACATAAACTATAAAAATAAATAAATAAGTCAATAGCATGTATAAAAGAATTGAGGAAGTATAATGAAAAATAAAGGAATTAACATATCAGTTGACAGTTGCTATTTGAGATTAGAAAGTTGCAATCCTCATTGGGTAGTCCATTATTTCAAATGCTAGGACACATTCTGATGTAATCAAAAGAGTATGATTGGTCTTGAAGTCACAGAGCCTCAGTACAAAGCTTCAACTTTAACACCTACAAACTATATGACATTGGCCATGACACTTAATTTCTCTGTGCCACAATTTTTTCACCTATAAAAGGAGTTAGCAACACAGGTATTGCCTTCCCCATAGGCTTGTTTATAAGGCACTGTAGGAATATGCATTGTCATTACTCTATGTTAGATTCCTGGTTTTTGAAGCCTCAGTTTTCTAAAAGACCAAAAGGTCAAAAGATAACTTGAGCTGTGTCCAGAACTAGTTCCAACAGTTAGTCTGAAACAATTAAGCAAGAGGTTAACTCAGAAAATTCACTCAGGTACTGGAAAGTATAAGAATTTGAGTGCTAATTGCAAAATATTACACACTATTGTATGATGAGGGACAGAGAAGAGGCAAACACCTATAGAAGTTTATGGTCTATGAGAGTGGTTTTGCTTGTCCATGATTTACTTTGAGAACTAATTTAATTGATCACATTGGCAAATTATTTTCATAAATTCTTATTCTTATTAATTTATAATTTATATAATAATTTTAAATAATTAAAATTTTATTTATATATTTATATAATTTTATATAATACAACATATAATATTTATATAATTTATAAATTTAAATAATTATAAAATAATACATTTTATATTATAAAGAATTTATAATTCTTATTTATAAATATATTTATTATATATAATATAATATATAATGTAATATATAATATTTATAATAATTTATAATTCTTATAAATTCATAAAAAGTTGGAAGACCCCAAGAGGTCATCTATTTCAACTAAAACATTCTACTTTTGAAGAGCCCCAGTTTTTAAGTATATCTTCCTTATATTGAGCACAAATCTCTCTTCCCTTTGGGGCAAAACATAAGATATTTAATTCATTTTGAACATGAAAATCCCTCAAATGTCTGAAGCTAGACCTATACATAAATCATACATTCTCTCTATAGAAAATATATCCAGATCCTTCAACCAGTCCTTATGTGAAATGATTTCAAATCCACTCATCATTATAGCTAAATTCCTTTGAAAATACACAAGCATTTAATATCCTTTCTAAAATGTGGTTCCCAGAAATGAACATAATACTCAAGATGTGGTATCACTAGGGCAGAATACATTAGGTCAATAGCCTCTCTGCACATTTAGAAGGGAAAAAATTGAGGTTCTTTTTGAAGAGGAGGGAGCTATTTGTTCTGAGGAAAAAGAAGTTACCCGTCTCCCCCAGGACATAAAAGTACAAATTAGAAGGGCAAGTACAGCCATAGAAGCTGTCAGAGAAAAAAGAGTTGAGTCATGATGGATGGTGACTCCATGCTTAAGGATACTGGAGGTGGTAATTTATCAATCTGATATCAATAATAGAAAGATCTGTTTTCTTCCTGGAGCATATGTATTCAAGATAAACAGAGATTCTCCTAAGACTTGTCAAAACAGGTGACTGTTATCTACTTCTTCAGATCTAAGTACACTGTTGGTAGGAACCTAGAAAATACTGTTAGTGATTAAAAAAAATTCTTGAACAAGAAACAGATCACTGAACATGGACTTTTCTTCACTGCAGCTTATTGAAGGTTAAGAATATAGAAGAGAAAATTGATAAGTGAACAGTTATTTAAGAAGGTGGTGTCTAAGACTGGGATTTTAATTCCTGGATAAGGACTTAAAATATAGAAAAGGCATGCTTCTGGCCATTGATAGAGTGCACCTAACAAAGACTAAGAAGCATGTATTTTACCTAGACTTTGGTCATTCCTATGCAAAGGTCTAAAATAAAAAGGATGTGAAAATGAGAAAATTAAGTGACTTGTCCCAGGTAAAGATAGTAAACAGCAGACCCAGGATCAGAACTTAGGTCTTCTGACTTAAGTCTTCTGATTGTAAAAGCAATGGGACAGGTAGGTGGCATGGTGGATGGAGCACCAGAACTGAAAGCAGTAAGACTTGAGTTCAAAATCTGGTCTCAGACACTTCCTAGCTGTGTGATCCTGAGCTACTTCTGATTACCTAAGTTTCTTCATCTGTAAAATGGGGATAAAAATAGCACATACTTTCTAGGGTTGTTGTGAGGATAAAATGAAATAATAATTGTAAAGTGTATAGTGCTTGGCACCTAGTAAGTGCTATATAAATGTTAATTATCATCATAAAAAGCAATGCCCTTTCTTCTTATTAAAAAAGATGTATTTTGCATTTATTTTGAATGAAAATTTCTCACTATTTTTCTTCTTGTCTTTTGTTAGTACTGTATAGAAATGATAATTATTTTTACGGATTTATTTTGTGTCCCTTTTAGTATGAGTCAGTGAGGCATACTAAATAGAGATCTGTCTTCAAAGTCAAGAAGACCAGGGTTCAAATCCTGCCTCTAACATATATTGGCTTTGTGATCCTAAACTCTAGCTCTCAATGATCCCAGACAACTCTCTAAGATTCTGCATTGGAAAGCAGAATTGGTAGAGTGAATTTCCTCATCAGGATTTTCCTATATAGATTACCATTTCATCTGGGCAGACTATTTGGGAAAATAGAAATGGAAAAGAAAAAAATATATAGGAAGACAAAAGCCATGGACCAAATGCTAACATTGCAATTGTTCAATTAGTTTAAGCATTAGCCAGATCAGCTCTAGCTGACTTCAATGTGGATGGCCTAAACTTAGAATTGTCATTTTCTTCCCCCTCACATTTCATGTGGTTGGTTTGAAAAATAACCTGAGATTCAACTGTAACTTATTTTCATATGGTCATAGCCAAAATAGTATTCTCAATAGTAGATATAAAAGTACCTAAATGTCACTTGTTCTGAGATTTTGTGATGGAGTATCTAATTTTTTTTTCATTCTGAACCTTCATTGTAATTCCTGAGATAAAACTAGAAGAAATGTGAATAACTGTGAATTAATATCAATAGTTTGGGTACCATGAATCATCATCCATCCTAGGGAATAACCTGTGCAAAAAGCCATTCTATGTGTGTGGGATAAGAACCCCTTACCCAAAATAAAATAAGCAGAAATATCTCCAAGTAGAGACAGGAAAGCTTTTATTTTACAATACTTCAGGAAGGGGAAGTCTCACCACCAGGAATGGCCTGGTGGGAGAGGCCAAAGTACAAAGGGCATAGCTCACTTATATACCCCAAATCCCCCTCCCAATTGCTGTCCTTTCATTCCCATTAATCAGGAACTTATCTAATTCTGACCACAAAAATCTGCTTATACAGCAAATAAAATATTAGCAATATCAAAATAGATATGAAAGCAGACACTATTTTATGAATTGTGGGGATTTTAGGACATGGTGACCTGTCTGGAGTTTTGTAACAGGATTTCCAATTTTATATTTGTACAGGTCAGGTGGTGGTCAGTGGAAAACAAGTCTGGGACATCTGGGCCTATGGTTAAATCTTAAGGGTCTGTACTTTCCCCTCCTACATATTAGCTTAGCTTAGCAAAAATTTCAATTTATGACCAGGGAAGTAAGGCAAGGGTCCCAGGCTACTAGCCCAGGCTACTAAGTCTTTGGTACAAATCTGTCTAGATTTTTTTTTTTTTGCCTTTTGGAGGGCAATTGGGGTTAAGTAACTTGTCCAAGGTTACATAGCTAGGTTGTGTGTGTGTGTGTGTGTGTGTGTGTGTGTGAAGTGTCTGAGGCCGGATCCGAACCCAGGTCCTCCTGACTCTGGGGCTGGCGCTTTACTCACTGCACCACCTAGCCACCCCTAGATTTTAGATTACTACCTCAGAAGTTTACACTGTCCCACTCATATGTTATGTCAATAACAATAGCAGTTCATATGTAATAGGTTTTAAAATATTTTTATATCCTCACCATGCCATTTTTTTCTGAGGATATCTCTTCCAAAACACATTCAAACTCATTTTGAGTTATAGGACAAATAAAAGGCATTTATCCCAATAGAAAAAGGGTTAAAGTAGTAGGAAAAATCCTAGAGCAGGGGGAAGGTTTAGGTCCAAGTCCTTTCTTTTTCTCTAAGTTACTATGTGACTTTGAACAAGTTCACTTCATATTTCTGGGACTCAGTTTCCTATTCTTTCCATATAGTTCAACATAGTCATGACCTCTAAGATCCTTTCCAGCTCTGAAATTCTTTATGACTCTAATTTTATGTTAAATCTTGGTACAAAGACTCTCCAAATTCTTTAGCAATAGTAGAATTTTGTTGTACGAAATACTTCAACTGAATAAGCTGTAGATTAAGTCTTGGTCATCTTTTCCTATGATATAAAGATTTTATAAATGGTCTAAGTATGGTATAAAGGGCTTGTTGAAGAGGAATTTACCTATCATTGAGAATAATCAATTTCTTATTGAGTGAAACCACACAACTAACTTTGGTGATAATAAAAAGGATACAGTAGAAACGATGCTCTTAGGGCTGCAGATCTTCAAATTTAAAGAGCTGAAAAGTCTAAGCACCCTAGGATAGATCTATGGCAAAGAAATAAGAGGTCAGTTACAAGGCTGATTTTATTTGTCACTTATAGTATTGCCATGTTATTATGGTGGAAGTATAGTTCAGATTAAGTACAGTTGGTATAGAAGATAACCTTAGCAAGCTGAGGTGACTATAGATATATGAAGACTAGAACCAGTTATCAGAGGTCCAGGGTTCAAGTCCTGGCTCTGTTAGTTACTAATTGTGTTTGAGCAATGCACTTTACTAATCTTGACTTGAGTTTCCTCAGCTATCAAATAAGTGGGTTGGACTAAATGATCTTGGTATCACTTTCAAATCTAACTCTATTGTCTGAATATACTCTAATATTTTATGGCTGTCATGTAGCTATAGCTCTGCTAGATGATACAGAGGATAGAGTATTGGGCCTGGAATCAGGAAGATTCATCTTCCTGAGTTCAAATATGACCTTGCACATTTGCTAGTGGTGTGACCTTGGGCAAGTCACTTCACCCTGTTTGCCTCAATTTCCTCATCTTTAAAATGTGTTAGAGAAGGAAACAGCAAATGATTCCATTATCTTTGCTGAGAAAACCCCAAATGGGATCATGAAGAATTGGACACAACTGAACAACAAGCCATAGCTTAGCAGTCTAGATAGTACTTTGGGTCCTACAAACCGCCACTCTCATGGATTACCAGAAACATTTATCGTGTATCCACTAACATTGCTTTCTAGTTCTCAAGAGTATTTGTGCATTAATCCAAGTTGTATTTCAATGTGTTTTGCTCTCAGCACCATCTACCCTAGCTCAATACTGTTTTAAAAACCATTTAGGCCCACATATACAAAGAAAACTGACACTGGCTAAATGATGTGGTAGGGCTAGGTCTAGAGTCAGGAAGTCTTGAGTTCAAATTCTGCTTTTGATATTTACTAGCTATGTCATCCAGTCACATATTTGTCTCAGTTTCCCTCAACTGTAAAATGGGGATAATGAAGGCACTTACCTTCCATGGTTGTTCTAAAGATCAAATGAGAAAAGATTTGTAAAAACGTTTTATAAACCCTAAAGCATTGTGTATTTATTATGATTGTTTTTATTATCTCCCCTTAGCAACAGCCCCAACCTCAAAGCCACTTACAGTGCAAAGAGACATTTAGAAAACAAGTCAGGAAGACAGACAAGTCACCTTTTAAAAAAACTTTCTTGCCAAGAAATTCATTACCATTTACTAAAATGTTCTTGATGCGTGACTATTTGTAGAACAAAAATATGTTCAGTAGATTTTTCTTACAGGAGCAAGAGATTTGGATCATGCTGAATTTTGCATTTATGCACAAAAACAATTTAAGTTTGCCTCGATTTTACCCTAGCCCTTTCTCTGGACTTTATAGCTTTCTGTCTGATGGACATGTTTAATGCCTTTTCTAATTAATAGCGGTTAGACACAGGCATTGAAAAGGAAATAGTCTCCCTTTTCAGGGAGATTGAAAATTTTACTGATTTTTGAAAAATGCATTTGCCTCTAATTAGGAAGACAAAACCTCTCACATGTTAATGGACATTTTATCTTTTGTGATTCATTCTCTTTCTCCCCTTTAGAACAGCATCTCTGTACAGCATTCATAATCAAGGCCTATAATCCTCTTTAACCAGACCTTTCTATATAAAAATCTGAAGGTCTCTGTCACATTTAATTGATCATAGTCATTGAGGAGACATTCAGATAAATATTTTAATGGAATAAGTAGTTTAATAGTTAATTAAGAATGGCTAGGAGATTAACAGACTGTTTGACTGATCATAGGGATTAGATGAGATGGGAATCAACAACTCTATTTCTTCTAATGAGATGGAAGACTACAAGGCCTTGCCATCTCCCTTGCCAGTACTTCTTAATGTCCTCCAGGCTTTCCCATCTGCCCTCCCTTTATACTCTGCAGTCCCCTAGCTTTATCATCTGATCTACTTATGTAACCTAAGGGCCTATGGAACTTGTCATGGGCCCAACCACTGCACCCTTAGGATCTGGACTTTTCCATCTGCTTAGCAGCTTCTTTCTTTTATGAGTTGTCTCCCCCAATTAGCGTGTGATCTTATTAAGTGTGAGATTGCCTCAATTTTTCTATTTGTCCCTCCAGTGCTTAGTACATTGCTTGGGATATAGTATTGCATTTAATAAATGTGTTGTGGTTGGTTGGTTGGTTGTTGTTGTTTTTTTTACCATTCATTAACATAACAATTGTTAGAGCACCTCAGTTTCCCCAGACAAGAATGCTTGGATATTGTATGCAGTATTTAACATTTTACTCTATGCATGAAATTAATAAAGGAATTAGTGATACATAATAGAGCATTATCATATAGTTATGTATTCACAGCATCTTAGAATCAGGAAACCCCCAAATAACATATAGGCTGCTACAAAACCAGGAGTTCCAGGAAAGACAGTTCAATTTGTTCAATGGCTTATGGCCTCTCTTTCTTTGAGCAATCAAAATATAAAAAATACAGTGCAACTCATGAAATCTAATAAAATCAAATGAAAGATGAAAGAATTCCAGGTCCAGGATTTAATTCTTCCAAGAAGCATGGGGACATGAATTTAGATATAAACAAAAGAACTTAGTTTTCCCTTTTAGTGTACTGGTGTAGGCAGGGGCCTATATCTTTCTAATTCTCATAATGACTAGCACATCCTCAAGGGAAAGAAGAATGTAATAAAGGCAGATTCTAGAAAGGAGAATTTGGCCCCACCATCCTGCTTCTATCCTTCTGAGTCTAGGTTCTCTAGTTCCCATTTCCAGTGGTCTAAAGTAGGGCTTCTGAAACTTTTTCCACTTGCAACTCTTTCAGTGCTTCTTAAACTGTGGGGTCACGGCCCAAACAGGTCTAAAAGGAGTACCATATTCCCCTCTATCTCTACAGCTTGTTCTGCTTTTCAGTTTTATAAAAAAAGGCCACAGAGCAGCAGATAGAGCATAGACATTCAATCCTCTGTTGTATCAGAATCATAGGTCCCAGTCTTGGCTAATTTTCTGACAAGGATAAACCCCGATAACTATCACATTCACAGGCACATTGGGACAGGGCAGAGTTCCAAACTCTAGTCATGGTTAGGCTAGGAAAGAAACCAGGCCTTGATTTAAGCTTTAAAGGCCATGGCTGGAGACAGATAAAGCATCTACTGGTTTTAGAGCACATGGTTATAAGGAAGCAAGAATGTCTGGAAGGGAGGGGACAGACATAGAAAGAAGCTCAAGTACCAAATTCTAAGAAGGAATTAGAAGAAAAAAGTTAGTTAATAAAGCGAAAGTATATCAGTGTCAGCATCAGATAAAGGGGAACCCAAGGAACTACTGAGTAACTAAGGCCCTTTGAATGATCAAGGTGCAAATCTATACTGCCTTCCCATAGCTTATTTGTCAACTAGCATCAGTCATGACTGACAACTATGGTATTCACTAATTGTACAATCATAGGCAAGTCAGTTTCTATGGGCCTTCGTTCCCTTATATTTTTAACATGTATATTCTTCCTTTGATTCTATATGTCTATAACTAATGTAATACCATGACCTACATACAATCAAGATCATGGGTGATCCAAGTAACAATGGCTTTCAGATGTATGGTGAATGGGAGAAGTCTTTAGGCTATAATAACAATTGCATGCATGGAGATAATACAATAATTAGTCTGTAAGCTACTATAATTATGGCATGCATGGAAGTAATATAATCAAATATATTAACAGTGAAATATATTGGAAAAAGATGCATGGCAAGGGCTAACAGATAGATTACACTGATACCTACAAAATGTTAAAAGGCTTATAAGAACCAGAAAGTTAGATACAAAATGCCAAAGAGGGGACATGGACAAGAATTTCTTCGTCATGAATCAGTTGCCCTTTCTGCCTCCTGGAAGGTAGTACATACATCAACAGGATCATGTACCCAAAACGATGAATCATGTAAACAACTAAACTGTTTGGCTCAGGGAGTTCTTATGTGAAAAGTGCTTGAAGATAAATACATGTGAGCTATCATTATTATTTATGATGAAATTTTTAAGTAAGCAGAAAATAACAAAGACAAGACTGAACAACACACTGGCTAACCTATCCCTATTAACTTAAGTTGGGTCAAAGAGAAAAGGGAGCTAAAAATTAGAAGAGTTCTGGCTACAAGAAGAGAAAGAAGAGGTCCCATTATGTTGGAAAATATAGTTAAATAGCACTATGGTTACTATTTAACCATAAATACTAAAGAAATATAGCTAAATGTTTTGTTGCTGAGTTGTTTCAGTCATGTCTGACTTCTTTATGACCCCATTTGGGATATTCTTGGGCAAGATACTGGGGTGGTTTGCCAATTCCTTCTCCAGCTCATTTTACAGATGAGGAACTGAGGCAAACATGGTTAAGTGACTTGCCCAGGCTCACATAGTTAGTAAGTATGTGAGGTCACATTTGGACTTAGGAAGAGTCTTCCTAACTTGTTCCACTAAGCTGCCCCTATGGTTAAACACCAAACACTAAAGTTTACAATTTACCAAACTCAACTTCAGTGGGGTAATTGTCTTTTCTGGGATGTCATGCAAGCTGCCAACAACATATGTACTAACCATACATTGTAATGAGTCAGTATTGAGTATGTGCTATTTTTTACATCAAAAAGCATTTATTATAAAAGAGAGGAATTCTGGGTGACAGTTTATGTAGCACATATTATCTGTTGAAATGTTTCTCCAAATAAAATAATGTCTAGAAAGGCTATGAAAAAGGCTGTTATAATATTTTTGAGGACTGTCATCAGGAACACTCTTGCTTTTGAGTTTTTATAACTCGTGGCTAACAATCAATTGATAAACATTATAAACATTTATTAAGTGCCTACTATGTGCCAGGTATTGTAGTAAGTAATGGTTATGCAAAAGAGCCAAAAGATAGCCTCTGCCCGCAAGAAACTTACCATCTAACATGACTGATGCTCAATAGTAATGACTGGCTAGAACACAGCACACGCTCAATAAACGCTTCTGTGAAATTTTTGGATGACTAGAAAATCAGGCTGAGAAACCAGGAGAAAAATCTGCATTGCACATACATATACACACAAACATGTGTGTACATACATAAATGCCCAATGTAGTATGTAATAATACATGGACTTGTGTGTGCATCTATACATATATGTAATGTGTTGATATATAGACACATATGCATTTGTTCTTTCAAATGCCTTCATGATTATAAAAATTAGAAGTTATTAGAACTATATTTGTCTGGCTTCATTATGAGAAAAAAAAACAAGAGAAACCAAACATCTTTTGTTCATCATTTAAAAACTGAAGTGGGAGCAAAAATATTATTACGCATAGACCACGAATAACAAAAGTAAAAAATATCTGACTGTATGCTAACTTTGAAATGAAGAATAATTGCTCCATTGGCATTCTACAAAAGGTTCAGAGTTCTTAGTAAGCATTTTTCCTTCAGTTACTTTCTATCCAGTTAACTTTGATTCAGTGTATGGCTTTCTCTTTTTCCTTCAACCTAACAAGTTCCTATTGTCATTTCTTCATCCTTTAACATCTTCCTTCTTTTTCCCAGGGGCTACCTCTTTTCCTTTTATCAAATCCAGTCCTCCCAAATCCCTTGACAGAAGTTTTTTTAGTTTATTTTTTCTGAACTGAAATGCTAAATAAAGTGAACATTTCTATATATAGAAGAGAAAAAGATTGTACATGAAACTGCAGATCTGTTATATACAGCTTGCTTTTCTTTTAAAGTACATAATAAAGTCAACCTATAGCTTTCAAAGCTGCCCTGCTTTTCTGTGCTGCTTTCTGGACTTCCTTCTGTTCTCTACATTTTTTTAAAGTTGTTTCACTGACCTTTTTATTTTTTTTATTGGGAGTGGGGGAAAGGCAGGAGGTCACTCTATCCCTGGCACTGTATTGTAGAAAGTAACTTTGCCAATTATGTGACATATGAGACTAAGCAGTTCATATTGTATCTGCCAGGAACAAGTTGTCATTCTCCTGTTGACATATGGTTAAATTATGCACCATACTACCTACCCAGCTATCCATTCCACTAACAAGGACCACGGCATAAACTCCAAATTTTTGAGACAGAAACCATCACACGCTTTCTTCAGGTGATATTTCTCTAATATCTAGTTCACATTTTGACAAGCTGCAGACCACATGGAGTTTATTTACTACCATAGAATCAAAGAATTTTAGAACTGGAAGAGAATACTTATTCCAAACCCCTAATTTAACACCCATTATGATCAAATCTAGAGCTAGAAGGATCCTTAAATGTGTTTAGGTCCAACCACATCATTTTATTTTTAAGTAAATAAACTTAGAAAGGTCAAGTGACTAGCCTAAAGACAATAGTTAGTATGTGGAAAAGATAGAATTTGAACCTAAATCATCTGATTCTAGAACCATGGTCCATATAAGCCACTATATTGTGCAAGTAAATAAAAAAAAGTCAGAAAGATAGAATAATTTACCCAAGATCAGAGCTAACAAATGTTAGAACTGGAAACTGGACTAAGATCTCAGCATTTCAGCCCACAAATCCTTGCACTACATCAACACTGCTGAGGACAAATGTTTTTAACATTCCCACCACTGAGAATTTGTACCATTTAATGAACTAACCACTAGCATTTTTTTCCCTTGCCTTCAGGAGCTGGCCCAAAATAATTCCTTTTAGATTCTGGCTTTTTCCATTTATAAACTATGACCGGCACAGGGCAAACAATAGGGACAACATGATAGATTCTGCTTTACTGACATTATGTGTCTGTATTGCTGTCACTTTGTATGTCATTTTGTCCTCTCATTTATGTGTGATTTTGCACAGATCATATAGGCAAAACTACTCAATTTTCCTAATATGATAGTGATATATGAATATGAGTTTGGACTATAAGAGGGCTATTGTCCTTCTGGCTAAGGTCCATAACAGGGAATAATAATTACCTCTTTATGTTTAAATTGCTCTCTCAAAAGCAAATCATTCCTTTAAATAAAAGGTTCAGCATTGACTCCCCATATTACTAAATTAAAATGTATTGAAATTTCCACAAGTGTGTTTAAACTTCACATGTTCTGCATTTCATACTATGGAATCAAACTCAGTTGACCCTTTCATGTGCTAACTCCTCTAACCACAGCGTAAGTCATTATGTGTAAAACAACAACAAATAATAATTCTTGGAATTAGAAAAGCATTTTTTATTAAAGGAAATTCTTTTAAATAAGAGCATAAATTAAGCACTATAACTATAAGTGCTTTCAATAATTCAGTGCTTCACAATAATTTTTTCCTGCACTTCTTTGAGAAAATTTTTAGGACATGCCAATTTTTATGAGAATGTGCAATACATCACAATAGTTAGCATTTATATAATTCATTAGAATACGGTCTAATTTTGGTCAACCTAAACCTGTGAGATAGGTATTACTATTATTCCCTTTTTGTGGATGAGGAAACTGAGGCCCACTGAGGTAAAGTGTGTTGTCCAGGGTCACATAGCTAAGAAGCATCTGAGGAAGGATTTGAATTCAGGTTTTACTAACTTAAGTTCAGTGCTTTATGCACTTACCTTATTCTTATGAACTTACTTATTCTTCAGTAGAATAACTAACAATTATCAAAAGTAGAATATATGAAATCATATATACAATATTAATGAATCTCAAATAAAGTAGAAACAATGACTTATACATGGGCTTAATATCTTGGATAAATGAATACAGAGAAAATCATTTTACCAACAAAGGTAAATATACATAAACTTAATCCCTAGACTGAAGATAAACTGGGAAGAACATTTAATATGAAAGTAAATATTTATTTATTTCATACACATTTCCCATGCTTTTGATAGTTCTGTGTCCTTTTCTAATTTTGACAGTTTTATTTCTCCTCTGGATTGTTCTTTTTATCAGTAGATGCACGTAAATTTTCAGAAAGACCATTGAATTTAGTGTCATGGAACCCAGGTTCATCCTCCTGGGGCAATTAATTTCACCTCCACAGGCCTCAGTTTGCTTATCTGTTAGATGAGGAGATTGGACAAGATAATTTCTTGGATTATGGCTCTGGTTCTATGAAGACTATTTTTCAACATTTTATTTTTTTAATTAATAAGAATTCATTTTTCCTTTTTTCCCAAATTTAAGTGAAAAGAAATAGATTGTCACATAACCAATATGCCTAGGGCAAAATGAATTCCCACATTGTCCATGTCCAAAATATATATCCCTAGACATAAACCTAGGTGAAGATCAGCCAACGACTGGTGTCTTGAAAAGCTCAAGACTAGACTTCTAACCCTCCAACTACACACAGCTCAGCTGAGCTCTGCAAAGCACGTGTCTTTATAAAATAACAGAATCTCAGAGTCCTTCTAGTCCAATTGTGAAGCTCTGGGATTATGGGATTCTATGGACTGAGTTAAGTCATTTATAAAAATGTTGAAAGTCATCAGGCTAAACAGAGATCCTTGGGGAAATCCATTGGAGATCTCCTTCCAAGTTGACATGAAACTAGTTTTTGGGTCTGGTCATTCACTCAGTTCTTAACCTAGCCTCTAGCTATTATCCTCATCTCTCCATCTTGATCCACAAGAATAACAAGGGAACTTTTGTTAAATATGTACTCCCTTCTCCAGCATCTCTCTCATCTGCCAGACTAGTAAATCTGTCAAAAGTAAAAAGGATACTCTGGTGGGACCTGTTCTTGAAGAAGCCATGTGGATGTTGCTGTTTCTTCTAGATTTTTATTAACTATCCTTTTACAAAATAGCATGAACAATGGAGAGAGAGCCAGCCTCACAGACAGGAAGACCTGAGTTCAAGTTCTTCTTTTGAAGCATATCTTTCTATGCTCTTAGCAACTCTCTAATATTATAGGGCACAGAGAAATTGCTCACCTGTCTCAGCAGAGGGAATTTCTTCACTGGGGAGGTTCTATTTCTTTTTTTTTTTTTAAGCAATCAGGGTTAAGTAACTTGCTCAAGGTTAAATGGCCAGTTATTTCTGGGTGTGGTACTGAGTGTCTGAGCCTGGGATTCAATCTCCAGGTCATCCCAACACTGGAGCCGGTGCTCTTACTTGCTGAGCCACCTGGCCACCCCTGGGAGGTACTATTTCAATAAAATCACAGGTCCTGTATCTATCTCTTCAATAAATACATGGTAGAATTTTCCCAGGAATCAAAGCCAAATTCCCTGGCTTATCATTTTTCAGAATCTATGCTTTTCCCTCTTTTTTTTTTTTTTTTGAAAAGAGGAACAGCCATGCTGTAATCCTGTGGCACCCTTCTATCCTCCATCATTTTTCAAAGGTCACAGATAATGGATGAACAATTACATCTGCTCTTTCTTTCAACACTCAATCAGACAGTACATTTGAATCTGTTTTGTTGAACTCTATCAGATCAGCTAGGTGTTTCTTACTATCTCCCCATTTATCCACTGTAAGGATCCATGGCATTTTTTTTAAGCAATTGGGGTGAAGTAACTTGCTCAAGGTTACATGGCCAGTTATTTTGTGTGGGAGCCAAGTATCTGAGGCTGGAACCAATCCCACGTGTCCCGACTCCAGGGCAGGCACTCTTATTCACTGCACCACCTGGCCGCCCCAATCCACGGCATTATTAATAATCTTTTTTTTTCTGTCCTTTCCAATGCAAAGATCATTCTCTAAGTGCCTGCAGCAGGATTTGATCTCAGGTTTTCCTCATTCCATCATTATCCACTGTGTCACCACTCTGCCTAATAGCTTCATCAAAGTAGCATTATGCTAACAATTCCTAAAAGTTCATTACCACTTCTATATATTACTAACAAAACCCAAAATGCAAGAATAATAAGAGAAATTCCAGTGAAAATGAACATAAAATAAATAATATATCCAAGGGTAAATCTACCAAGACACATGCAAGATTTATACCAAGCACTCTTAACAGAAATAAAGGAAAAATTAATTGCAAACATATTTAGTGGGGGTGGCTAGGTGGTGCAGTGAATAGCGCTGGCCCTGGAGTCAGGAGGACCTGAGTTCAAATCTGGTCTCAGATACTTAACATGTATTAGCCGTGTGACCTTGGGCAAATCAACCCCAATTGCTCTGCCCTCCCCCCTCCAAAAAGCAAAAAAACCCCACCCATATTTAGTGCTCATGATTGAACCAGCACAGTATAATATATTTACAGATATAATACTATACTATATTACAAAGGAGATACTTTATAAAATTGGAAAAACAATGACAAAATTGATTTGTAATAACAAAAAGAGAAATAGAACATAGTGTTACCATACCTAAACCATATTATAAATAAGCTTTATCAAAACTAATTGGCGTTGTTTAAAGAATAGAAAGGTTGATTAGTAAAATAGACTAATGAACAAGAATAAGAGGCAATAGAAAATACTAACTCAATATTTGAAAAACTCAGGGCTTCTTAACTTAGAAAGATTTTCAGTGAGAAAACCAGAAAGCAGTTTGGCAGAAAATGTTTCCATAGGCATTTTACACCATGCACTACAATAAACACCAAATGAGTACAGAAACTGAAATTTAAAAGTGACATCAAAAACAAAACAAACAAATGAAGGACAAGAAGAGATACTTTTCACAACTACAGTTAGAATTCTTGGCCTAAAATAGGACAATTAGGTAGCACAGTGGATAGAGTGCGAGTCTTGGAGTCAGGAAGACCTGAGTTCAAATTTAGCCTCAGACACTTAGTAACTGTGTGACCCTGAACAAGTCACTTATCCCTGTTTGTCTCAGTTTCCTCATCTGTAAAATGAGCTGGAGAAGAAATGGGAAACTAGTATTTCTACCAAGAAAACCCCAAATGAGGTCACAAAGAGTCCAACATAACTGAAATGACTGAGCAAGAAAAAACTACAGAAAGACAAAACCACAGGAAAGACAAAATAAGTCATTTTCCTGAATAAAATAAAAAATCTTTGACATGGACAAAATCAAAGATCTTTGAATAAGAAAAACAACCATTGAGTAGGAAATTATGTGCACAAACATTACTGATAAAATTCTACTATCCAAGATATAAAGGAATTTACACAAATTTGTTGAGTCATTTTGGACTTTTTGTGATACATTTTGGGATTTTCTTGGCAAAGATGTTGAATGCTTTTCCATTTCCTTCTCCAGCTCATTTTAAAGATGAAAAACAAAGGCAAACAGGGTGAAATGACTTGCCCAGGGTCACACAGTAAGTATCTAAGGCTAGATTTGAACTCAGGTCTTCCTGACTCCCAGCCGGGAGCACTATCCACTGTGCCATCTACCTGCCCTATTTTACACAAACACATAACACAGAGCCATCAGCAAATAAGACAAACAAAGCATATAAACAGTTTTAAAAGAAAAATTGCAACTTATAAATGTCCATGCAAAAGCCTGTTTATTGACTGACTGTTCCAAATCACTAACAGTAAGATAGATAAAAGTAAAGAAACTCAAGAATTTTAAGGACTACAAAAGCATTATAGGAGTTGATATAGGAGAAGCAACAGTAAGACAAGCATACTAATATATCATTGGTAGAGTTCAAATCAGTCCAACTACTTGTATTTTAATTTGCAATTATGGAATAAAAACACCAAGCTATTGCTATTATACTAACAGTATCTATTCTATATAATGCTATACTATGCTATATACTCCACTATATCACACTATTCATACTCTTTGACCCAGTGATGCCACTGGAGGACACATATCCCAAAGAAGTCAAAGATAGAAATAAGGATATGTTACCTACCAAATACTCATAATACTTCCCATGGTAGCAAAGATTTAAAAATAAAATAGGCACCAAAAATTGGGGAGTGATGGAACAAATTGTAATGAAATATTATTATGCAGTAAAAATGTCAAATATGAAAAATTCAAAGAAAAAAAGGGAGATCTATATAAATTGTTGCCACATGAAATAAAGCATAACCCAAAGAACAATAAACCCAGTAATTTTAGTAATGTAAACTGAAAGATCATTAGTAGGTAGCCAAATTCTAAGTAACAAAGAGAACATTAATAGTTCCAGAGAACTGGTGGTGAAGCATAACTTCCTCTTCATGTGAAGAGTTAAGGGACTCCTAGGGAGGAATGCTGTACAAATTGTCAGATACATTACTGGACATCTTTGGTTGTCTATCTTCATAACAATGGGAGTTCAATTTGGAGAAAAATAAAAATAAATGACTGTTATATAAAAATGAAAGTCATAAATAAACTTAAAAAATAAAAACACTGGAACACAGCAACTAAGACTTGCCTTCATTGAACCAGTGCCTCTCCCTCCCTTGGTCAGGAATAGAGAGAAAGATCCACCCTCAAAACAGTAGGAAGGCAAAGAAAGGAATGACCACCAGGTATTAAGGGGAAAGTTGTTCTCCAGGAAGCTAGCCTCTCTAGGATTCACTTTGATTCCATCCTAAATCAAAATGCATTGAATACATTAGGCTTTATAAGAAGAAAGTCAAATAGCAAAACGCAAGAGCAGCTAGGCTAAATTACTCCTAAGATAAACTGCAAGGTTTCGGAGGCAGGGTTGTTTGAGGGCAGTCCCCAGATGTGTTCAGCTGGAAATCTATTGAAATGACCATACCTCCAGGGCATGGCTAATTTATCTAAAATTTCTACACTAGCACCCCAAGGTACATTGAGCTACCTACCACACTGAACCCTAGACTATGCCTGCCTGCTGTCACTAATCTCCTAAAATTACTACATTCATTGATTGACATGTATGTAATTAGCAAGAAGTATATTTGTAGTCAGGGCTCTTTTCTTTATATGTAAAAACCACTGCTGACCCACTAAAGGCTGACAACTGCCAAAGCACTTGAGTGTTTACAGTCAATGATATAGGAACCAAGAAATTCCTAAAGAGGCTATTGCACAGAAAAGACCCTGCTGACTAAAACAGTCCATTAGGCTATTTCAAGTTTTGACTTCTTTAAAGCATCTTGGCTAATAATAAGAAACTAACTTCAAGAAAAGGAAAATGAAAAAAAAAATACTCTTTAAAACTACACCACTAGGGGCAGCCAGGTGGCTCAGCGAGTAAGAGCACCAGCTCCAATGTCGGGATGACCTCGGGATCAGGTCCAGGCTCAGATACTTAGCACCGCACCCAGAAATAGCTGGCTGTGTAACCTTGAGCAAGTTGCTTAACCCCGATTGCTTAAAAAAAAAAAAACTACACCACTAGACATGATATTTAGACACTGGTAGATTGTAATTCCTTCTAAATCCAAATGGACTTCACCAATCGTCTGAAAAGTTAGAAGGCAATTAAGCTCCTCAAGAGTTCATGATGACTATGCTTTCTCAAAATACTGTGGCAAGAAACAAATGACAGTCAGCTCACCTTTGAGTCATTTCAATGGTCTGATTGAATGTAATGTATCATTGGGGAAAAAAATTCTTCAGCAGTCACATGCTTGGGACTGGCAAAATTATTTCTGCTATACTTAGTGGCTTGAAATCAAACCTCTTCTGTGAGGAGTAGAACTAAGCCCTTGAAGATGCAGCTGCCTTGAATTTGTAGGTCAACAAGAGGTAATAACTATATCCTGCCTCCATGTCTTTGCCTGGCAATGCTCCCACCTCTCACCTCTGTCGCTTGGAATCCTGAGCTCCATTGGAGGATCAGGTTAAGTGTCAGCTCTGGTATAAAGCATTTCCTGAACATTCCAAACTCTTGTCACTTCCCCAATTACTTTGTACATTTTCATATTTACTTATCTGTGTATATGCTTTCTCCCTCCTCCCACTCCATGTAAACTGATTGGGGAAAGGAATTGATCCAATTTTGTCTATATATCCCAGATACCAAGTATGTTGTTTAGTACAGAGTAGGAGCTTATTAAATTCTTACTGTATTAAATTGAATTGGCTGAATCCTATCCATGTATTTCAACTGATTTTTGCTGTTCAACTTGCCAAGGCTATAAGTTTAGACTTGGGAAGTCATATACAGACAGCTCTGATTAAATGAGGGGCCTTTAAAAGTTATTCAAAATCTAGATCAGATTTCTAGAATGAAAGGAAAGCCAAAATTTAACAAACAAATCTGAATGCTGTTTTGAATGTCAGGTGCAGATAAAGTGTAAGCACAAAGGACAGTGGGACCTAAGATACCAGACTTGCAATGGGCTCTCTTTAGGCTCTGAAGCAAATACATAGATGGGGATGACAGGTTCCATTTTCACTTACTGCTTGGCAAAGATAGATGACAAGTGGTAGATGAATGAAAGAAAGTAGCCCCAATCCTGGTCATATACAGTATATCCCAGTACCTCTAATATTAAATGTACTTTTATTACAATATGACTCTATGTATATTTGCTAAAAATTATCAAGAATCTATCAAAATTACATAAGCCCAGGGGGATTGAATGAATAATGATGGAAGACAAAATGCATTTAAGAAGAGTTATCTGAACTCTGAATTACTCTTATATAATAATGTATTATACATTTAAGTAATATGTTAAAATATACATTTAAGCATATGGTATAGAAATTAACTTTCAGGGATATTTTACTTTTCTTGTGGCAGCTAGGTGGCACAGGGGGTAGAGGACTAGGCCAGGAGTCAGAAAGTCTTGAGTTCAAATCTAGCCTCAGAGAGAGGTCTATAACCCTGGGCAAATTACTTAGCCTCTGTTTGTCTCAGTTTCCTCGTCTGTAAAATGGAGATAATAATGGTACTTACTTCCCAGGACTGCTGTGAGGATCATATGAGATAATAATTATAAAACATGTAGTACAGTCCCTGGCATATAATAAGCATTATATAAATAGTAGTGTTCTTTTACTTTATCTACTATGCCTATGAGAGGCAGCTTGATATAGTGCAGAGGTGTTGAATTCAAGGCTTATGGCCCCTTGTGTGCAGCTGGAGCCAGATTAAAATGTAACTGGGAAATGTTCAAGAAAATAAATAATGCAGCATAGATGTTGTTAACAAGTCATTTAATCTCCCAGCGCTCTAGGCAGCTCTCTGAAACAGAAAAGGTGCAGAAAAGGTGCCAGCCTGCCTTGATAAAGGGAATTTTCTCACCAAGAAATTCCCTATACCATTGAAGTCAAAGGTCTGGTCCAGTTAAAATAATGCATGTGTTTTAGGGTTTTTTTTCCCTTTCTTATATCACTGCCTATAGAAATGATTAATATTTTATAGAGTAGCCACACTATTCAATTGGTCATTCAATAAACACTATGCAAAACTGCTAGGGACACAAAGAAAGGCAAAAGATAGTCCCTGCTCTCAAGTAATTCATAGTCTGATGGAATTAAACAATTATTAAACACATACTTATGGAATGGTCCATGATTTCCCAGATTTACACAGAGAATCATGGAATTCTAGGGCTGGAAAGGAACTCAGAGGTCATTTCATCTAACTGTATTATTCTACAGATCATAGATTTAGACCTGGAAGGGACCTCAGAAATGTGTCCAATCTCCTCATTTTGTGGGCAAAGCCCAGCAACACAGCTAGTAAATGGAAAAGCTAGTACAAGAAAATCAGTTTCCTGAATTCCAGTTCAGCACTCTTCCAATTATAATGAGGTCTGCTCTGAGACATGTAATGTTGAGGCTGTGAGGGTGTTGTATAACTCACAGGAAGGCAGAATGGACATCTCTAGCCTTTTTTCCCTCAAGGGAAACTTTAATTCCTATCAGGAAGGGAAGCAGGAGGTTGGAGACAGAAACTTGGCCACTCTGCTCTCCTCAGAGAGAGAGGGTATCAAGCCAGAATTATATTTATCTGCTCCTTTAAATGTTATTATTATAGGGCAGGGGTGGGTAACCGGGGGCCTCAAGGCCACATGTGGCCTTCTAGATCCTCAAGTATGGCTCTTTGTCTGAATCCAAACTTCCTTTAGTAAAAGCGTTTGTTCTGTGAAGTTTGGATTCAGTCAAAGGGTCATCATACTTGAGGACCTAGAGGGCCACATGTGGCCTCAAGCCTGCCGGTTCCCCACCCCTTGTCTAGGGGATGTGGTTTTCAGGTTCACACTAAACTTCTGATTGTAATGTATTTGTGGGGAAAGAAGGACTCCAATCTTCATATTCAAGACTTGAACCCTTTCTAACCAAATGCCAGTTACACAATGAATATATATAGGTAGTAGCAAAGAAACGCACTTATCTCAGTTAATTACAAAAGAGAAATCAAAGAGAAAGTATACATGGGAGTTTATTGTATATGCCAGATAATATACAGTAAAAGAGTGCTCCCATTGGGAGTAAGGTAATTCAGAGAGACAGAGACAGTGACAGATAGAGAGAAAGAGCCAGAGACACGGAGACAGAAAGAGAGAGGGAAAATGGTAGATCTTACACAAAGGGAAATCTCTAATGTAGCAAGGTAAGGAGAGGAATGTGATGGAGATTACCAGCTCCTCTCATATGAACTTGTCCCAGAATCTTTTCCTTTAGCTATCTAAAACTCTTAGTATTGTTCATCTCTCTTGAAGCTAGAAGCCAGAAGCACCTGACGCAACCACAGCACCTGAAACTCAATGAGACTGAAGAGCCAGCAGAGAGTTATCTTCTCTCCCCTCTCAACTCCACCACACCCCTCACACATTAATCTTCATCAATGAAGAAAAAGTCCCATATGAATGGGAACTTTGGGGCTTGGATTACACAACTTCTGTCATTTTCTTTAGAGTTAGCAGAAAGGAAAGAAACTATAATCATCCCGTACATGAAGTTTTTGAATTAACTTCAGATTTCATTGACTTGTATTTTCCCAGTCCTCCATTAATAGAATCATAAAACTTTACAGAAGAGACTGGAAGTCCAGAAAAGTTAAGAGATTCACTCAAAGTTACATTTAGCTAGGGTGTGAATAATTGAAAGCTGATTGAATAACTATTTAGTGCATGTGTATGAGAGTTTCTACAACCATTTATTTCAAGATTCTCAAGAAGAAAGACAGGAATCCTAATCATAACAATTATTGTGGCATCTATCTTGCTACTCTCAATAGTCAGCAAGACCCTGTCCAGAAAACTTCAGAACTGGCTACTGACCAGAATTGACAATGGCACACTTCCAAAATCATAAAGCAACTGTCAGCAATCCCATTGTTTACTGTTTTCTCATCAGCCCACTTCAGCCAAATATGTATATCTGTAGGTTCAAACCCTGCGCCATGCCCCCAACTCTGAGAACAATTTTATTCCTCATTAGGGAGCACATATAGAGCCTCAGTCCCAGGACACCTTTGGTTTTGTATTAATCTCTATTCTAGGTGATAGCATTCTATACCCATGAACCATGGGGCCATGACTAAGGGAGCCCTCTTTACCTCCAGGTTCAGCATAGAGTATTTTAGGTTACCATGTTTATCAAAAGAATACTGATCATATGGCAAGAACTGTAAATCAAATAGTAAAGTAAATAACAACAGGAACTGTCCCTATATGCACATACAATCTCTCATAGATTCCCACAACACTAGGGACACACTGTAGACAATTTAGACTGCATTTATTGTCGTTATGCAGGCAGTTTTCAGTCGTGTCTTACTCTTTGTAACCCCAACTGGAATTTTCTTGGCAAAGATACAGGAGTGGTTTGCCATTTCCTTTTCCAGCTCATTTTGTAGATGAGAAAACTGAGGCAAACAGGGTTAAAGTGACTTGCCCAGAAGTCACACAGCTAGTAAGTATCTGAGGCCAGATTTGAACTCAGGAAGAGAAGTCTTCCTGACACGAGGTCCTGTGCACTATGGCGCCACCTAGCTGCCCAAGGGTTTTGTTTGCCTTCAATAAATGGCTATACTTCATCAATGCTCAGAGGAGTCAAACATTCAGGTCTGCTTCTGAGTGCAGTCAGTCCAGATTAAAGTGTAACAGGGAAACATTTAACAAAATAAAAAATACAATAAAACACGGATAAGATGTGGCCCATTGTTATCCTGATCTACAGTTTGGTGTCCCTCATTTCTATTTGAGTTTAACCCTACTACTCCATACTACCTCTACAGCTGCCATTCTCTTCTGTCTTCAAAGCTGTTGCTAATTTCTTCTCTGCACAGCTGCTGCTGTCCTCAGGTAAGTCTTTTCTCAACTGACCTGCTGCTATCTATTACAGTCCTATGCAGATGCTGGGGTTTTTTTTCCCCTAAAAATATTGTTATCACCCTTTGTGACAGATCCTACCTCCCCAAATGCCTAATCAACACATGTACAATGGTTTATCAGGCCCAAAGCTGCACTCCATTGGAACAGGGGGGAAAAGTCCTTAAGGAAGGAAATAAGCACCTACTATTTACCAAACACTTTACAAACATCATCTCATTCGATCCTCACAACAGTCCTTGGAAGGAAGTACTGTTATCATTTCCATTTCATAGCTGAGAAAACCAAAGTAAACATAGCTTAAAATGTCTTACCCAGTATCATATTTGTCTGAGGTCACATTTGAACTCGGGTCCTCCTGTTTCTAAGCCTAGCCCCCTACCTACTGTACCACCTAGCTGCTTCAAGCCAAAGTCTTTTCCAACTATACTTATTTACATTATTTACATTTGCATATTACAATTATCCCTCAGGGAGAAATTCCTTACCATCACTTGATATCTATGTTGGAGTGAATTTATTCGTTTCAAAGCCCATTGGTTACCTTTGCTCTGGATTCTTGCACCTATACCTGAGTTTTGGTCTTCATGGTCTCCCACTCCCCCCAATTTTTTTTTGAAAACATTGTAAATCATAATTAATGCACTAGGCATAGTTTGTAGGTAAATGTCAAAAATCCCTTAATTCACATTTGTAGGATCACAGGTATATTATCTCAGGTACAGAGGCTAAAGGCAGGTACATAGTAATATAAAATTGCATGTAATAGACCAAGCACAGAAATCATATGCAAAATATGTCACATGTTAGGGTTATATACAAAGTACATATCATGCACACTGGTGGGCATACTCATTACCCTTAGGACATTGTGTATCAAGTCTAGTGACCAGATGAATAATTCTAGAATTTCTATGATGATTGTATAGCCTTTCATCCTCACACCTACTGTGTGTATTCGTGATCCTACTAGATCCAGGAATGGCCCAGGCTGGATACTAGAGTATATAACCCTTAATGAACTTTGGGTCCCTTGCTTTTTTGGGGACCTGCATTGCTTGAGTATTAATTAGGATAGAAGGGTTTTTGGATTTAGGCTTCCCCCATCTGGGTAGATTATGCCCCTCAAGTTAGTCAGTCTTCTTTAAGGACAGGCTTAGTTAGGTCAGTTTTGTCAGGCTTCTCTATCCTCAACAAGGCACCAAGAAGTTTCTACTTCATCTAGCTCTTGATCTAAATTTCCCCCATATATACACCCTTGTCTGGCAATAATTGTCACAGTGTGAGGAGTTAGAGCCTCATGCAGTCATTTCTCACTCTCTTTATATGGCCAGTCCCTCTGCTTCTCCAATTATATATCTCTTTGATAATGCCTTTTATGCTCTTTATTTTATGGTTTCAGTAAAAATTCAATCCAATTTGACAAGCATTTTAAGTGATTACTATGCACAAGGCACTGTAGTAGGCAAGAAGGATACAAAACCAGAACAGAAAACAATTCTTGCCCCAAGGAACTTTGGTAGGACACAATCCATCTAGTAGTTTATCTGCATATCTCAAATTTAGAGTACCAATAGCTAAGTTAACATTATACCCTTTAAAAACTTCATGATTCTAAGAAGCTTCTTCTCCCTTTCTACCACTCCTCCACCGTTACTACACAGGTAGAATAGGGCCAGCACTGAGGATAATTTTGTTTTTTCTTGGATTCATGGGTTATTGTGGTCAAAAGGCCAATCACCTAATGGTCAGTCTACTGGAAATGAGCCTCTCCATATTTAGGACTTAGCTTCAGAAATCAGATACATAATGAGACCTTACATAAACCCTTTCAAACATGACAGCACCTGGCATTGCTTGCAAGACCCCAGGGACACCTCCATACTACAATGGGGCATCAAGAGTAAGATTTTATGACCTTTAACTCAACTGACTTGCAACACTGGCCAGTTTCCCTCCTGTCTTAGTCCTAGCATATCTGGTCATGCATTTTTCTGTTATCTCATTGAGTGGTGAGCCTGTGACAACCTCTTTTTTCCCCAGAATGCTATAGAACAGTTTCTAATCCTTCTGAGTTTCAGAAAGCAGAAACTCTGCCCCCCCCCTCCCAAATCATTGACACCTGGCCCAAGTTTACCTCATTTAGCACCAAAGCCTTCCCTGCTTCCTTCTACTAACAACAGCAGATATTCCCATAGTATTTTAAGGTGCACAAAGTAATTTACATACCTTACCTCATTTGAGCCTCACAACAGCCTTGTGAAGCAGGACTTATTATTATTCATATTTTACAGATGAATCCATTGAGGTCTAAAGATATTAAACGCTGGGCCCAGGGATCATTAAGTTAGCTGAGGGGAGATTTGAACCCAGGTCTTTATTCCTCCATCTTTAACATGCTATCCATTATACCCAGCTGCTTCTTCTAAAGCACAGAAACTTGCCTCTATTTCTCTTGAACTAAAGAATGCTTCATTTGTTTCACCCCAAGCAGACTCCATGGCTTTATCAGAACACATAATAAATACATTAAATCATATTTAGTGTAATTTACTTGCCAGAGATAACCAGATTCAGTACCACTGATTCTGTGGGACCACTGTAAAATATGTCATCTTTTCATTGCCTTGCTTTTCTCAAAATGTGACTTAGTAAGCAGGATAAGAGAAACATAGAGCTGTAACAAGATTATCAGTACTATCTATATCTTACCTGTGCTTCCTGTCCCCAGGGAAATCAGAGATGAGAGGAGTAAGAGAGTGCCTGCTATTCTGACATATTTGTTTAAGAACACAGTTCCAATTGCTTGATGCTTCTGACCTTTGTCTTCCTGACCCTGTGCAATACCTGGTCGCCTTTCTTAGTGTAAGGCAGCCCTAGGACCAGACCTTGGTTCACTTACTGACTTTAATACATATTACCTATGTGGCCATCAACAAATCAATTCACCTCTCAGTGACCCAGGCAACTTTCTAAGACTCTAAATTATAGCTGACTTGCTGATATGTATTGGGCAGAAGATTTTTCCTCACCAGTAGTAGTTCCTTAGATAGATGAAGGCACAGGTCTGTACTGAAAAGAAAAAAAAATCACAAAAGAGGCTTAGGCTGAAAAATATTATGATTCTGCATTATGCATTCTTGAACTGCATGTTTGAGAAGGCAGTGGGATGCAGTGAAAGATTAAGAATCAATGGACCTGGGTTCAAATCTCTGTTCTGTCAGTTATTATATATGTAACCTTGAGCAAGTTACTTAGTGTCTTATGGCCTCATTTTTCTGATTTGTAAAATATAAGGGTTAGACACACAACAAACACACACACACACACACACACACACACAAAACCACCACCACCATCATCATTACCACTACCACTAAGAACACTTTGCCCACCATAGGCCTGAAGCAAGAATTGTTGACTGACAAAGCCAGAAGGAAACTGTGTAAGTGTTAAACTGTTACTTCATCTCAGGATGGGTTTTTTTTAAGGATTTGGAAAGATCTACTGAAATCTAATCAGCTTTGAAAGCCTATGTGAGTTTGATGGGATGCCAATAACTAGATCCAAAATATTTCTCATGCATAAAAAACTCAAATAAGATAAAAATGCACTTCAGCAGTATAAAGATATGACTACATTTACTCATATGGCAATAGAAAAGAAGAAAGAAAATATACTACAGACTATGCTCATCACATTTCTCTTTTCCTTTGAGTCTGACTTTCTAAATTTGAAGCTATGAATAAGAGGTAAAAGAATGAGTTAAATTCCCTGTCCTCTGAATTCTGCCATCTGCTATTTAGAATTATGTAAAAGGAAAGGCATAGAGAGAGCACAGCAACCAGAAGTTCTCCTACTGTAAATATTCTTTAAATATTTTAAAAAAATATTTGCCTTAAATAGAAAGTATGTGGGATGAAAATAAATGTTGAAAGTTTAGTCATTCACTTGACCATGATAATAAAGCTCTGATGCATTTTTAATAAAAAAAAAAGTCCCCTCAGATGGGATTTGAGCTCAATGCTTTTGAAGTCTAAAACATACAATGGAGTTCTTTTCCTTCACTGTTGTAGTTTTTTTCTTATGAGTAGACTCAACATGAACTTTTTTAAAGCCACCAAATATAAGACCTGAAAAGTTTTCGCTTAATTCCCCAGATTTTCAAAATGTCGGTAAATGGCACCTTTGCATGATAGGTATTTATAAAAATAAAATTTCAAATGCAAACTTTTACCCATTAGTCTGCCTTTTTCACATATTTCAGGGTCCCAAAGTATGTACACATTGGCTTGGTTTTGCTTTTTGTGATTGTAAGCAGACAAGTGAAGGTCAGTGATGAGTGAAGAAGATCAGAAAGGACAATCATCCACACAGAGCGGAAATCATTTCATTTTGTTGATTGCACCCAGTCAAGCCTCAGCCTTGGATTGCTCCCATCCTCCACCCTCATTCCTATACATATGTACTGAACCAAGATGGAGAAAATCATGCAGTGGTCCTAATTGGGTTTACCACAAATTTATATTACACAATCTCAAGGAGACCCTTATTGCTGCGAGGCAATCCTTCCTACTTTACCTTCCTTATCAACTCAATACCCACTTTCCAAAGTGTCTTATCCAAACCTTTTCATCTCTTCTCAAATTTCCCATTGCCTCCCTTCCCCCCACCCTCTCAGCTGAGAATCTTGCTTCGTATTTTAAAAAATTGAGGCCATTTGTCTTGAGCTCCTTGTTCCTCATCTCATATTACTGATATGGTTCCTACTACTATCTTCCTCCCTCACTCCTGTCTCACATTATGAAGTGACCTTACCAAGGCTAACCCCTCTAGCTGCATAAGAGATATTCCATCCTGTCTCCTCCAGCAAATTATTCAGTATGTCATCTCCACTCTTTCATTATTTTCCATTTCTCCCTGTCAGCTGGCTCCTTCTCTACTGTCTATAAACATGCCCATGACTCCTCAATCCTCAAAACCCCCTCACTTTGATCTTTCTTTTCCCATTATCATCCCATATCTCTTTTGCCTTTTGTGTCCAAAATTTCTGAGAAGACCATCTGCAGTAGATACCTCCACTCTCTCCTCTGACTCTCTTCTTAACCTCTTAGAGTCAGGCTTCTGACCTTTCTCTCCAAAGTTACCAGTGATCTCTTCATTGCCAAATCAAATGGCCTTTTCTAATTTCTCCTTCTCCTCAAACCCTCTGCAACCTGTTGATCACCCTCTTCTTCTTAACAGTCTCTTCTCTCTAGGTTTTCAGAATATCACTTTCTCCTGATTCTCCTCCTACCTATCTGACCACTCCTTCTCAGTATTCCTTGCAGGACCCTCATTCAGGTCATGACTTCTCACCATAAGGGTCCCATGGGGTTTTGTCCTAGGCCCTCTCTTCTTCTCTCTCTAGGCTACTTGACTTGTTGATCTTATCTCCTATGGATTTAATTACCATCTCTGTGCTGAGAATTCTCAAATATACCTGTCCTTCCCCAGTCTCTTTGCTGATCTCCAATCTTGTATCTTTAACCAACTTCTAGATATCTCAAACTAAATGTACTATAAATATTTTAAACTCAACATGTGTGAAGCCAAATCCATTGATCTTTCCCCCAAACTCTCTCCCCTCTTGCCTTCCCTGTTATTTTTAAGGGCAACACCAACCTCTCTGTCACTCAGGCTCACACCCTAAAAGTCATCCTTGACTCCTCACCATCTTTCTCCCTCCAGATCCAATCTGTTGCCAAAGCCTACTGGTTTCATCTTTGCAACATTTTTCTAAAACCCAATCACTGAAAAGGAAAATTTGAGTTCTTTATCTAAGGATTTAATGAGTGGTTAGCTATTGATCACTTTGTGTTCAATGACTCTCCATTAAAGCAAAATAGAAGCTTAGAGTAATGGTCAGCTTTAATAAGGAGGGAAAGAGACAAAGGGAGAAGAGGAGAGACAGAGACATAGAGACTGAAACAGAGAGACATGGAAGCAGAAAAGAGAGAGAGAGAGAGAGAGAGAGAGAGAGAGAGAGAGAGAGAGAGAGAGAGAGACAGAGAGAGAGAGAGAGAGAGAGAGAGAGAGAGAGAGAGAGAGAGAGAGAGAACAAGCCCATAAAAATATCCTGTGCAGGCTTCTGACCTTCAAAAAGGTTTCAGAGTAAATTTGTGGCTGAGTTCTAGAAGAATTACAGAAACTTTTCTACTGGTTCAGAGAAAATTAAGACAATATTAAGGGAAGAGACAATAGGGTAAGCCTTGCTATTTCTATTTTTCAAATATCAATTTCTTTTGTTTTCCAATTTTGTTTTAGAGCATAGAGTTAACCAGTTTAGTTTTTATTTTAATAAGGAATTTATATATTTAAGAGTTTGCACACAAGGGCTACAACAAAATAAATGGAAAGGACAAACACAAAACAATAGAAAATGAGTGTTATAAAGTTTTAAAAAACAAACACAATCCAAAAGAAGATATATGAGAACAGGCTTTATGCCTTTGCAGAACTATGGGGGATTGTGAGGGTGGGGAGAGATCAACAGGTGTCAAACACTGTATATTGCATATAATGTCCATTTTTTTCAATGAATTGATCTTTTTTCTTTTCCTTTAATAAAATTCTTTGTTATAAAGGGATAGCTCACTGGGAGCAGGAAGGAAGAGGGATGGGGGAATTTAGGTGATGCAAAAACAAAAGATATGAATAATTTTTACTTTAAAAATTGCATCCTTATTATATTGTTATTGGCCCTGCTTAAAGACATCTTTATCATTTGATCTCTATTCCATTGTACAGAACACCATCTGGTGGCAGCTACTCTGAACTCCAAGAACTAAGATCTTAGATAATTTCAGTGCCAGCTAATCTCATGATGAATAAAAATTGTGTCATACGCTTGCATTGGGTTGGCACTAAATGATTGCATTCTAAATAGAGGGAGCAAGTACTCAGGTTCCACTAAGATGGGCAGGGTGATCAATACCTTGGAACTTTCTACACAGCATAGGAAAAAAGTGCTATGCTCCCTTTAGCATTGGAAGAAAGGTGCAGCTTTGGTTTAATTTAATTCAAAGATGCATTGAATATACACCCTATGTAGTAAATTAGTCCTAGATTAGGATAAAATGGCATGGCTTCCTCAGAGTCCTTTTGTACTTTCTGATTCTCAGGGGATGTGTCTTCTAGGCTCATCAAGATCTTCACATAAAGATGGTAGAATAGAAGCAGGACCTCCCCGATGCTCTGGCTCCCACCTTCCCCAATCCATGTAAAACGGGGACTCTAAACAAACTTTGGAGTTGCAGAACCCCACAAAATGGCACAGAGAAGCTAACCTCCCGCTGAGGACTGCCCAGCAGGCCGGCAGGAATCAGCCAGCGCACCATTCTGGGAGACGAGCCCAGCTCCATGCCAAGGCTTTACCCTAGGGTGGGCCTGACCAGCCGCCTGACAGAGGGACTCCAGCTCAGCATCAGCTGGGGCCGTTTCCATATTTATCAACACATAGATGCAAAGGACAAAGTGAGAGGTCAGTGCAGCCTGGATTCTGGGACCCAGTTAGTGGGATTGCATGGCTTTTGGACCCGGGGCGAGAAGCCACTGATACTTTGGCACAGCCAGCCAGTGGCACATGGCAGCTTCAGCTCCTGGCCTGCAGAGTGTAGGGGGACCAAGCACCAGTCTGAGGGGTAATCGCTCTGCTTTAACCTTCTTGGATCTGGATTGCAGTCTAGGGTGGAGGTCCTGGGGTGTGTGTCCAGCTTGCCAGAGTGTGTGGACACCTCAGAGAGGGCACCCATCTAATACCTCCAGCAGCTGAGAAAAACCCAGCGTTTGGGATGAAAGCTCCCCTATCTGGTGGCAGAGTCCTACTGGGGCAAAAAGCCCAGGGGTCAAGTGACTGAGGGGCAACATGACCAGGCAAAGGAAACAAAGCAGACAGAAGATTCCAACATTAGATTCCTATTTTGGGGACAAAAAGGAGCAAAGCATGAGACAGGAGGAAAACAGTGAAGTCAGAACTCCTGCACCAAAAACTTCAAAGGAAAATACAAGCTGATTACAGGCCATAGAGGACCTTAAGAAGCAGATAAGAGAAGTGGAGGAAAAATTGGGAAGAGAAATGAGAACGATGCAAGAAAATTACGAAATGAGAGTCAACAGCCTGACTGAGGAAAATAACACCTTAAAAAACAGACTAACTCAAATGGAAAAAGAAGCCTCAAAAAGGCAATGAGGAGGAGAATGCCTTAAAAAGCTGAATTTGCCAGATGGAAAAAGAATCTCAAAAGCTCAATGAGGAGAATCATTCTTTCAGAATTAGATTGGAGAAAATGGAAGCTAATGACTTTATGAGAAATCAAGATGCTGTTAAACAGATCCAAACAAATGAAAGAATAGAAGGAAATGTGAAATATCTCATGGGAAAAACCACTGACCTGGAAAATAGATCCAGGAGAGATAATTTAAAAATTATTGGACTACCCGAAGGCCATGATCAAAGTAAGAACCTAGAAATCATCCTCCAGGAAGTTCTCAAAGAAAACTGCCCTGATGTTTTTGAACCAGAGGGCAAAATAGAGGTTGAAAGAATCCACCGATCACCTCCTGAAAAAGTTCCCAAAAAGAAAACTCCTAGGAATATTAAAGCCAGGTTCTGGAATTCCCAGATTAAGGAGAGAATATAACAAGCAGCCAGGAAGAAACAATTTGAATATTGTGGAAACACAATCAGGATAACCCAGGATCTGGCAGCTCCTATACTGAGGGATCAAAGGGCTTGGAATATGATATTCCAGAGGGCAAAGGAGCTGGGATTAAAACCAAGAGTCACCTACCCAGCAAAACTGAGTATCATGTTTCAGGGTAATATATGGTCATTCAGTGGAATAGAGGACTTTCAAGCATTCTTGCTGAAAAAACCAGAGTTCAATGGAAAATTTGACATTCAGATACAAGAAGCAAGAGAAGCATGAGAAGGTAAACAGGGAAAAGGAATCATAAGGAACTTATCAAAGTTGAACTATTAACATTCCTATATGGAAAAACAATAATTGCAACTTATGAAACCTTTCTCAGTAGTTGAAGGGAATAGAAATATATATATATATATATATATATATGTCTATATATGAGGGTATATG
>NW_027187391.1:54051886-54052236 GCF_028583685.1 Petaurus breviceps papuanus
GAATAGAAATATATATATATATATATATATATGTCTATATATGAGGGTATATGGGTATATGAATACATATGTGAATGTGTGTATATATGTTTCCAGGTATACATAGGTAGAGGGCACAGGACCAATTTAACAGGAAGGGATGATACTTAAAAAGTGAAATTAAGAGGTGAGAGAGGAATATAATGAGAGGAGATGGGGAGAGACAGAATGGGGTCAACTATCTCATACAGAAGATGCAAGGGAAAATGATTACAATGGAGGGGAAGAATAGGAAGGCAAAAGGGAATGGGTCAACCTTATTCCCATTGAATTTGGCTTGAGGAGGGAATGAAATATACACTAAATAGGGT